>NC_089491.1:284987966-285290996 GCF_036850765.1 Saccopteryx bilineata
CCAGCTCAGCTCTGAGGCTGAGGAAACATGCCATAATAGGTCATTATCAGTGCTGTGACACGCGTTATGTGCTCAGTTATAGAAGTCACCATTTGTGTTACATCTGAACAAAAGGAATCAAAGCTTCCAGTAAGAGAGTTAAATGATTTGCGTATAAAATGACACAGCCAGTGTCTGACAGAGCGGGGTTTCATATGCAAGCCCATTTAACCAGAACTGCCCCACCTCTAACATGGACAGGAGCTATTGCTTAGCTGATTGTGCCCAATGCACGTATGGAATTCTTTTCCTTATTTAAAACTTGATTTTTGTCCTTATACTCAAACTGTTTATATAATAGATTCTTGAAATATTTTAGAACATCAAAAATAGTCCTTCCAAATATTACAAATTTATTCTCTCCTAACGTTTATTTACAAATTGTTTGAAACTCAGAATGGATATTCCCTTAGGAACTAGTAGGTACATTCTCATGTGAGTTGCCAAAAGCGTCTCTAGCCTTTTCTACTCTTCCCTTCCTGGCACTTGATACTTAATCCAGGGGTTTTCAAATGACACTACCCGGAGTGCTTGAGGAGCTTAATAAAGTAGAGGATCATGCCACAGGCACTCTGAACTGGAGTCTCGAGGTGAATGTGCCACATTCATCTCAGCAGAAGCAAAGCAAGCTCAGGTCCCGGGACAGGGAGGGCATGATGTTACAGGACCTCGGAGAGGACTCTGGCTGGGGTTGAGACTGGCTGTCTCTTTTGACCTCCAGTATATGATATTCATTTTAAAATAAATTATGGACATGTACCTTACTAAAATAGGCACAACAGTAGACATTTTAAAGAGAGGAGGTAAAAAATAGAACTAGAAATTCTGATGTTTGTCTTTTGCATCTGTTTGGGTCCTTTTCTGTACTCCTTGGGGTGGTGAATCCCACTTTGCAAGATATGGACTTGGAGCATGAGGGGAGAGCAAGTAGAGACCAGCTCCCAGGACCAGCAACCATGTCAGGTGTTTCTCTCCTCATCTAAGTGCAACAGGAAGCAATCAGAAAGTTGAGGAAGGGAAATAACATCAGATTTGGATTCTGAGAAACATTTGGCGGCCCTCTGGAGAAAAGATTTGGAGTAGAGCACATGTGGACACGGTAACCAGTTTGGAAGGCATTGCAGTGACAAGAGGTGATTCGGGCTTGAACTAGGGTTACGCCAATGAGGTTCAAAAGAAGACAAGCTAGAGAGGTATCTGGAGGCATACTCAGTAGGATCTAGTGATTGATTTCATGTTCATTGGGGGCCGGGGAGAGGTCAAAGGTGACTTCTGGTGTTTGGCTTGAGCATCTGGATGGAAGATGAAGAACAGGATGGGAGTAGGGGTGAGTGAGGAGTCCTGGTTGCAAATGTCTCAAATGTAAAGCATCCTGAAGATTATATGAAGTTAGCAGTTGGGTATGTAGGTTGAGCTCAGTAGAAGAAGTTCTGGGTTGGAAACTGTAAATTTAGTTGTCAGCACACACATAGTGAAGAAATTACTCTGCCTCCAGATATTATTTATTGGTGGAAAAGCTGTAGAGCAGAAGTGCCAAGGAGTTCCATAAAAAGAGTATATGAGCTTAGATTTATAGGACTGGGGAGGAGGAATTAGACGTGAGCAGATAAGCAGTTTCTGTAAATGCAAGAGTCTCGAAAAATTGCTAGAGCATTGAGACAGACAGCCTATATTAGAAGATGGTAAAGAAAGTAGAAACTGATATTTCAGAAGCTTTCATAGATGCTCTGTCGAGTACAGTGTACCCAGCAGTGAGCCATGACTGCAGGTCACAGGTGTATGCACCCGGGCTTGAGTGACTGGGAAGGCTGGGCGTGCCAGGTGGGACTGGAGCAAGTGCAGCACTGTGGACCGCATGTGTGCGTTCAGTGAGAGAACACCTAGTCATCTCGTGTCTGTGCATTAGAGTTACATTAGAGTTACAAGAGACAGGTACTTTCCTGGTCCTGGCATCCTAAAACCTATATGTTTGCAAGGAGGGGAGACAGGTAGGTAAAGTGGGTAAAAGGGTCAAAGGTGCTGATTTCCAGTAATGAAATAAATGTTTTGGGGATGTAATGTGCGGCATGGTGACTGTAGTTAACAATACTGTATTACATATTTGAAAGTTGCTAAGAGAGTTGATCTTAAAAGATTTCATCACAAGAAAATAATTTCATAACTATGTGTGGTGATGGGTGTTAACTAGACTTATTGTGGTGATCATTTTGCAATTTATACCAACAATGAATCATTAGTTTGTACCTCTGCATCTAATATAATGTTTATGTCATTTATACCTCAATGAAAAATACAGTGAGTAGTTATTTGTGGGCTCTTATGTCCTCTGAGGTGTTTTACCCCCAGTCCCATGGAGTAAAATACCACTGGCTGTGTTCCCCCTCCTCCTAGTGCTAAAAGCTCAAAACCGGTCAAAGAAGCTCCTTTTGCTGAGCACTGGTCCACTTCCTGTCCAGATAGATCTTGAAAGCCTTTGCAGAAGTGACTATGAATTGGGAACACTTGGCACCCTCTCGTTCTGCCAGATCACCACCAAATGTGGTGCTTATCCTTCCTCTTTGTTCTCTGTCCAACAACTAGTATATTCAGTGGGCCCATTTCTCTCATCCTAAGTGATCTGGAGTGATGAACAAGAGCAGTACGTCAGGCTGGTGCCTATGGTCTGTGAATTTTTTAGGTACTCAGGCTTCTGACCATCAGGAAGATATTAACCATATTGCACCAGCCTTTTAAAAAATATATAGTGTGTAACTGAAAAAAAATTTTTTTAAAGAAATAAAAAAAGAAAAAGGAAAAAATATATATATAGTGATTTACTTAGCTAGCATTTGCATCCATCCATAAATATTTCTATATCTTTCATTTCTGAAATACAGAAGCAGATTCATCAGGCCACGGATAGCAGTTCTCACAAGTGACTGGCCTATTGTTAAAATTTAGCACAGAGGAAATGTATTTTCTAACTGGGCAAGGAAGCTTACATACACTGGTCACAATGAAACTTTTCCTCACTGCACCAGTTCCGGCAGTTAGGATGCTGACATCTCAGGGAGGTCGCTTTTTCTGCCTACCACAGTTGTCTTCATTGATTTTTGTTTCCAAATTCATTGTTTTTGTGAAATAAGTTTATGTAAATATTTTAGTTGATATAAAGAAAAATGTTTTGGGCTATGGCAAAAATAGTGACAATTGTGTTCAGATGACTGAAGTTTGGGAAACACTTCCCCCGGTAGCCCAACACCAGACAATACCAGAAAGGACGACAGGCCAGGAGGTAGCAGAGCTGCCCAGACTCCAGACTGCTCTGCTCCGACCAGCTGGTGCCGTCCAGGGTCCTGCCAAGTGGGTCCAGTCTCCTCAGTCTCCAACTTACTAATTCTGTGTAAATGGTTATGTTATAAATTCACATGTCAGGGCCAAGCACATTGTGAAATATCTCTAAATATCATAAAACATGCAAAAGATGAAAACCCTGGTTCTGTCGTAAATGGTGCCTTCCCTAAATGTTGTTGTCAAGTCCAAGATGTCAGGCTTGGCTGATTACTTAAATGATTGCTGTTATACTCGTTGGAGGTTGTCTTGTCAGGGTTGGATGTTCTGGGGTTTTTTTTCTATTTATTTGGGTGGTGGTTTTTAATAAAGACTATTTTGAATTTTGAATTCTCATTATCAGTTGTACTTACAAACAGTTGTGTATTTTTTTAAGTGAAAGAAGGGAAGATAGACTCCTGCATGCACCCCGACTAGAATCCTCCTGGCAGTGCGTCTGGGGCTGATGCTCAAACAAACCACATTACCCTTTGCACCTGAGGCTGATGCTCAGACCAGCGAAGCCATCCTCAGCACCTGAGGCCAGTGCTCAGACCAACTGAGCCACTGCTGTAGGAGAGGAAGAGAGAGAATGGGAGAGGGAGGAGGAGAGAAGCAGATGCTTGTTTCTCATGTGTGCCCTGACTGGGAATTGAACCCAGGGCATCTGCACTCCTGGCTGACACTCTATCCACTGAGCAAACCAGGCAGGGCCCAGTTGTAGATTCTCTGAACACATTTTCCGTATTTAGCCAAATAGGTGTTGGGCAGGTTGAGCATGGAAGGTTGGTGGAACTGGACCCCAAAGTTAGATAGACATAACATACGCTTCAAACGCACACTTACGTTAAATTTATTTGCCTTAAGGAGAAACCTATACTGTTCTTGAGATAATAGGTTGTTTCCATTGTAATAACTGTTGATGACTGACTTTGTGTTCTTTTAATTAAAACTACATACTAAAGAGGCTCTTTTATTCCCTTCTCTAATAAGAAAATTTTCAAGCTCAGTATTACAGTGCCTGAAATAAAATCAATATTTCCCTGGAATGTAGTTTTAGAAATTGTAACTGTCCGTTCTCTCTCTGTCATAAATAACAGGAGTTTCCTCTCAGCTCTCCTCTCTTCCTTCTCTGCCCTTTTGCCCGCTTTCACTGTGTGCCATTCACAGGTGGATGCTCAGTATCACCCCACAGCACAAGATAAATAAGCTTGGACGGTTTCCTAGCAACATATTGTTCTGGGAACCTGTTCTGTTTCTCTGAGCCAGCTGAAGCCAAACATCCTAGACGCTCAGCCAGATGGGAAAGGATTAGCTTATTGAGAGTGTTTAATGCATGTTTTGAAAATTTTCCTTGGAAATGAACCTTTTAACATAAGTAGCAAGGTTGACTTTTAAAAGGACACTCTTTTACATGTAAAAATATCTCAGTTTGAATGTTTAAAAAATATGGCTTTAGAAGAAATTCTCTAAGAGCAAGCTTGCCATATGTAATTGAGTCATTGGTAAGTGGATTCATTTTAAAACCACATAGAAAATACTTCCCTCAGACCTGATGTACAGCCTGGTACCCACTGATACTGATATTTAGTTGCAAAAATATTGAAATACTTCTGATATGTGGACAAAAGGCTGCTGGGAAAGGCACCTGCCCCATGATACGTGTCACTTCTCTCCTGGACCCTTGGACCCCTGCCCCCAGGGGTACACATGAAACACCTGTCACTGCTTAAAGCTCCGACCCCTCCTCCCTTTTCCTTCAGTGCTAGTGATTGCCACTTCCTCTAGAGAGTCTTTGTTTTTTTCCAAGTGTATGATTAATACATATAGAGAAAAGGAATGAGAAGAAATAGAGATCCTTATCAAGATCAAGGGAAAGAATGCTGTATCATCTCATGATCATGCAGATTCTCCTTGTTCCTCTGGTGGTCGGAGGCCACACTGTGGCAGATGGTGCTTTCCTTCCTGTTGCACTCTGGTCAGTCACAGCATGTGGCTGAAGGTCTCTGGAGAGGCTGTGATAAAAGATCAGTGTTTCTCAAGACAGGCAACAGGATTTGCAATTCAGTTACTCCCTGGAGGCATGTCCAACTTCTTGTCTGGAAGCCAGTCCCCCATTTGCCAGATGAAGATTGGCATCATGGTGCTGTTGAGTGACTTACACTGTTTGCCAGGTTTGGTCTGAATTTAGGAAACTTCCCAGTTGCAGCGAGAAACAATCATCCCACACTTCCGAGTAGTCCTGGGTGGGAAGAACACAGTCATTACAGTAAGATGGGTGTCTTTGCTTTTTTTTTTTTTTTTTTAACAGATTCTGGCCAGATTCTAGAGAATTAATTTTCTTGGAAGGCAGCTATGCTCACCACTATACTACCAACGCTGCACAAGAATTAACTTTCTTCATCCCAGAAAACTACATGATAATTTTATATCTGTTTGGGTGCTGTCCATCCTCTGTTGCTCTCTCGCATGCACATACATATGTTCTCTAAGTACCATTTTTGAACTAAACAAGAAACAATATGTCGGGAGCCTCATAGGGGATACTTGGGTAGACATCATGACGGATACTGAGAGATATCAGCTTGTCATCCTAGCCTTCACCAAGTCCCAAAGAATTCAGCAAAGTAACACATTTGTAATCTTTAAAAGTAAGTAGGTAGACTGTTTCTCTTCATTGTAAGTCAGTTTAGGACCTAAACATTAAGATTTTGATTTCTAAAGGGATTATATCATTTTGATTGCCCAAGGGAAGCCTAAATATAGATTTGATCTGTTCTATGGAACATACAGATTACAGTACCTTCATTTTCAGGGAATACTTAAAGATTTTTTTTAAATTTCCATGAACCAGGCATTATTTCAAGTGCTTTACCTATATCGTTTAATTTTCTTGACAACCATTGTGAACTAGAAATTTCTTTGACTGTCATTTTACAAATGGAGAAGCTCAAGCGAAGTGAGGTTGAATACCTGTTCGCCAAGGGGTTAACGAAAGTATAGTGGGCATTCCGACCCTGGGTTCTCTTTTGCCAAATGCTTATTTAGTTATCTGTAAAATTCTAAGATTCTGCAAGGTCCTAGTCTTTTCTCAGAAGGGAGTAGACTCCTGTCTTTCAAAGATGTCATGAAGGTCACAGGAGTAGGACGAGCTGCCAAGGAGGCTTTCCACTGTCCCCTTCAGCACAGTGACGGCCTTCAGCGTCCTCTTCCTGTTTGGTCAGTTAACTCCATTTCAAAAGTATTTATTGTTGTAAGTAATGTTTATTTTCAACACGGTAGAAGACTATGTGTGAATTTTACTGACACAGAGGTAGTTAACAGAATTAATAGCTCTGTTAAACACATTAACAAGAAAAGGGTATGTCATATGAGTAAGACTGTACAACAAAGACAGACAAACTCCAACCTGTTTTTGTAAAAAAGGTTGGTTGGAACACGACCAAACTCATTGTTTTTGTATCACCTGCAGCAGCTGTTGTGCAGTCACAGCAGAGTGTGATGGGGAGCCCCCAGGGGGCACAGAGCCTAAAATCTATGCCCCACAGACTTCAGGGGAAGTGTGCACACCCTACATGGAGTCTGCATGGTTTCCCCTAACTTAAGGCGGGGCGAGCTGCAGGAGAATGCCCGCGACTTGCTGGGAAACACCTCTAAAGGTGTTTTCCTGAATCATCTCCTGGTCCAACATGCCTTCCTCTAACCCCTGCAGGTGCCGACCAAGAAGCTGAAGAAATATGAAAAGGAGTACCAGACGATGCGCGAGAGCCAACTGCAGCAGGAGGACCCGATGGACAGATACAAGGTATGGGGGCTGCGGGCATCTGCCGGCCAAGTACCCTCTCCACCCGAAAGCAGCTGTCGTGGCCGGTCTGAGTCTCCCGTTCCTTCCTGGTTGACTTAGACGCTCCGACCATGCGAACTGTCCAGGTGCGTTTTCAGGAGACTTCTGAGTAGCCCACTGTAATATATTTTTTCTTTCAGTTTGTATATTTGTAGGTAACGCCACCTGTTTTATACTGAGAATCTTCCTAAGAAGCTGAGAGAAAGAGAGGGAAAAAGAAAGTGGCTCCCAACTACTTTCAAAAATGAGAAAAAAAGGAAAAGGCAAAGTACTCTTTTAGCCGCGCCTGTCACGCCCACAGAGACTTTAGAAGGTGGTCTGTCCCAGGAGTGGCGCGATCACGCCCACAAAGACTTTAGAAGGTGGTCTGTCCCAGGCGTGGCGCACAGTGCTTCACTCCCACCTGTGTCTGTAGCAAATGTTAAAAACACAAACTCATTTGGAAGGACAAATAAAAGCCACAAAGGTCGTATGGAGCACAGTAATGGTGTTTGTTGCAATGTTTATTTCTACAAACAGATTGATAAGTGAAGTGACATTTCACTACAGAATTCAGTGTCAGAACCAAAAGGATTTCATCTTAATATCTTGGTTAAATATGTAATAGGGTTTTTAAAATCAGGCTTTTCACAAAAATCTCTTCGGTGATTAGCAACACTATTACCATGATACAGTGACTGATTTCAAACTTATTTTTTCCAGCTGAAATATTATTCTCTTCAACATGTTTTAATTCTTCAAGTTCCTACAGACACATGGTTCCCTTTCTGTCCGTGTCAGTACTTAGGATAAGAGAATACTGTATTTGCACCCTGAGCAATGCCAAACAAACAAATAAGCAAACAAACAGCACTGAGGTGGCATTAGGGATTCAGTCCCCCAAGGTGGTGTGACCTCCACTTTTGGAACAGTGTAGTCTGCGTTATGTGGTCAGAGAGCTGGACATGGGCAGCTAGGGTCACACGGTATATCTTGTCTCTGTTGCTAAATTGAATAGCGTGTGGGGTTCAGAGATGGGCACTGTGGACGGGGTATATAGACTTTCTGTCAGACCTGAGTTTCAATCCTGGCTTTCCAAAAAAAATAAAGGCCAGGATTTGGGATCCAAACTGGGAGTTTTTAATCCCTGTGCCATTGGTCATTGTCCCAAACCAGATGTAGAGCCTCTTCCTCATCTGCAGAACATGGAGTGTCCACATTCTTTTCAAAGACTGCTGTGAAGATGAGGGAGGGGGTATGTTAAGGACCCAGCATGTGGTTACTGTGCAATAAATGGTAGTTGTAGCCTCAGCTTACCCAAGTATTACTGTACTGGAATAATGCCACCTTATGTGCCTCAGTCTCTTCCTCATTCTCCTCATATATCTTCCAGGTATTGTTGCCCAGTAATCTCACAGCAGTATGTTTTTCCCCATGTTTATAGAACTGGCTACAGAACTGATAATAAAGTCCCACACACAGCTCTGGTTGATACTGTAACACATGAGGTGCTCCTAGAGGAAGGTTGAAGCTAGCCACCACCCCTCAGTAAGACCAGTTGTGATGCATCTCCGTAGCACGCTGTTTTAGGAAGGCTGGAAGCAGTAATTAGGAAATAATTTTGAGAGTCCAACACGAAGCCCTCCTACTGCTTGCGTCATTCTAGTTTCCTTATTGCTGCCATCGTTATAAATAAAATCTGGGAAGAGTGCTTTAAAATAGAAGAGGGGGAAATGGAAGACTAAAATTATGTATTTAAAATCTCTCTGGGATTGAATTTGTTATTGTTTCTAAAACCTTTTTGTGTCAAAGCAGATATATATAAATAAATAGCATAATGCATATTATTTTTTTAAAATGCCTACCATTAATGTGTACAGTTTTTATTAAGGGATCAAAGTAGAACTAAAGCTTTTGTTTTTGCTTTGAAAACAGGTATTTCTTTTTAGCTTGTGTGTTGCAGCCTGTCCTGTGTGCACCTGGGGTTCCCTCCATAACTGTTTCTTTTGTGATACTGGGATGGCTTGCCAATCCATCATCTCACTCATATCTCTGGACTCTTTAATAATGTGTAGACATTTGTACTTGGTGATAGACATACTTGCAAAATGATAGTCCTCAAATTATAATTACATTTTCAAGGTGACAATTGACAACATAGTTTTCAATCATCCACAGATTTGTTGTTTCACATATTCAATTTCTAGTTTAAGAAACTAATTATAATTATCTTAATTATACCAAGATAGGATCTTACAAAATATCTTTTAGGATCTTCTAAATTTAATCTTATTAATGTAATCTAGTCCCTGGGAGCTTTATAATTCATAGATCTTGGTCATGGGACCTAGTTATGTAAATTCTTAATAATTTGGGAAAATCCATGAGGCTTCGAGTCATAACATCAGTTCACCAACAACTCCTTCATCACCATTAGGATCCATACTTCTTACTATGCCATGTTTAACCTTTAGCTTGCCACATGGCAACAGAGTTAGGAAGGTTGTGTCAATTGAAAAATAAAAATGGCCCAGAAACGTCATGCAATAAGATACCCTAAGAGATTATTTAGTTCGAAGCTATTTCTTTTTTTAAATCTTATTTACTTACTCATTTTAGAGAGGAGAGAGAGAGAGAGAGAGAGAGAGAGAAAGGGAGAAGGAGCAGGAGGCATCAACTCCCATATGTGCCTTGACCAGACAAGTGCAGGGTTTTGAACTGGCAACCTCAGTGTTCCAGGTCAACGCTTTATCCACTCTGCCACCACAGGCCAGGCGAAGCTATTTCTCTTGAGGATGTTGATGGACAAAGGAGTGTGCAGGGAAGCAAGAGGGGGGGGGTTAAAGACCCGACAACAGAGAGTGGGTCTCAGCAGCCGCGTCCTTGTGGTATGTGTGTCTTGGGTTTATTTTTATGATGTATGCAAGTATCTGCAGCCTCAGGTCACGTCACTACTCATCTGTGTCTAACATAACACTTCAATCTCAGCCACCAAGAAGGAGATGAAACAGTGGTAGTGTGAACTCAAATTTTAGAACCCTACACACAGGAAGTATTCTGAAATTAAATAGTGGTGATGGTGGCCCGACTTTCTGAATGCACTGGAACCATTGAATAGTGTATTTTAAAAAAATGAATTTTATTGGTTTTTTATGAATTTTATGTAAATTATGTTGCAAAAAAAATGCAAGCCAAATGTTCCAGGAAAACTGGCATCTGGCTCCTTCCCTTACTTTTATACACCCCAAGGCACATAGAGGTACCTAAATAGTGACTGTGAACATGTACTATAAGGGAAAGGACAACTGAAGTGGGCAGCATATTCATTTTCCTGTATATCTATGTATATATATGAACATGTATATGTGCAAATCTGTGCATGCACAGAGACA
Organism: Saccopteryx bilineata; assembly: GCF_036850765.1. Classification (NCBI taxonomy): domain Eukaryota; kingdom Metazoa; phylum Chordata; class Mammalia; order Chiroptera; family Emballonuridae; genus Saccopteryx; species Saccopteryx bilineata. Next base: position 284,998,530 of record NC_089491.1, read on the forward strand.
TAAGCATATATGAATAATTAATACACATGTGTGCACATTGCCTGTCTTGGCATTCGTTTGTATCTGAAACTCTGTGAGTTCTATAATGACTGCTTGTGTACTTTTTCTGTTCATCTTTCATGAAAAGGCAACTTTACTGGAAAAAGAATAGAGAATATGTATTCTAAGTCTCTTTTATTGTCCCTCTTAAGTTTGGCCTGGCCCAGTGTCTGGAGTAGCATTTATCCACTCTGATATTTTGGTTTGTAAATGTATATTGATTTCAAATGAAGTGACATTGAAGAGGAAGACATCTGTAGAAATACAGGATGTGTATTTTCATTTTCATACAAATCCCCAGAAAACACACATTCATAGATATGTGTAGCTGTTTTAGTACATTTTAAAAAATTAGTTGTCAATCTCCTAATAGACTTACCAATTTCAGAAATTAAAGTGTTTTCTATTTTAAGTAGATGAAATTTTCCCATTTGGGAAAACTTAGGTTTCCTGATATGGAATCAATCAACAGCACTTTTTAGAGAAGTGCACCTTTCACATACCTCCAGAAGATTCTGTGCTTTTCTTGTTTAATTAAAATCTTGCACAAATGTGGGTTAAGCCTTAAAAAGCACAGCTAATTAATTAAATTCAGAGACTCTCCCAGAGCACGAGTAAGGTTATGCTATTACATATTATTCTATATTCTAGATGGGCAAATCCTAGAAAGAAGCAGGAATGCTTATACTCTCTTGGGTTTGAGACACAGATAGTATTAAAAATACATAATTTCTAATTGAAGTATCTTATCCATGTTCAGTATAATTAAATTCCAAATGTTTTAACTTCTTTCTTGAGGTTGGACACAGTAAGTTTTTAAAATCAAAATGTAATTTAAAGAATATGATTCCTCTTAAGTTTGCAAAGTTTTATTGCACATACTAATTTTTGTAGAGCAGTTAGTTGTCCCTGCATATAATTAGAAGTGAAGCTGTTTAATTGTACTTGCATTATTTGCCATTCCCACATATCTAATGAAATAACTTAGAGCAATATCAAATTTTGTTTTTAACTTGACCAGTGAAGGATTTAAATTACACTAAACTTGTTACCTGGAAGAACAGGCTCACCTCTTTTTACTGTGTTGAACCGTCCCTCATTCAAAGAAGCCAAGATAAGTGAATCCATGTTTGAAAAATGTTTTTCTACAAATGAATAGAATGTTACATTTTATTGTTTTCCATATCATGGAGACTGCGGTTGACTTTTGGATGTATTTATGTTATGAAATGATGTGCTTTTCATGAATAGTCATACTCAAGAGGGTGATTTCTGTGGTAACTGTGAAAATTTAATGATAACTTCAGAAGACTGCCACTCTGTCTTTTTGAGCTTGGATAGCCTGGCGAAGTTGCCTTTGGAGGACGGTGGAGCAGGCAAGCCCTGGGCCTCCCGTGACTCTTCTGAGCAGCTTAGCAGGGATTGAGCAGGTGGCTTCGATGATACTTGTCTGCTGATTGAGTTGTACTTAACATTGGCACAAACAGTGAAAGATAGAAATGGAATGCATATTAGGAGTTTCTAAGTATGTTTATTGATGATCTTCAGAATGAATTCTCCAAAAGTTTTCTTCAATTTTCATTGTTTTGTTTCCTGTGGAAGTGGTTTTACTGAGAAAGTTACATCACACTCAAGTGTTTCTGTATCCTCTTTGATTTGTGTACTAGAGAGAGCGGGGATTTGCAAGCTATAGCCCACTGCCTGTTTTTGTTGGAATGCAGACACATCCATTTGTTTAGTTATTGCTTGCCTTTGCACGCAATGACAGAGTAGAGTGGTCTCAAAGCCCATAGGGCCTGCAAAGCCAAAGGTATTTACTATCTGGTCATTTACATTAAAGGTTTACTGTCCCTTGTGCTTTAATATATCTAGGACTACTTTTTTAAATGCCAACAGAAATGTAGTATGGTATGCCAACTCTCAGTTTGTTGTTACCGAAAAGTTCTTGTTTTGAGTTTGACATTTAAATTGTTTAAATTTACACTAGATAAATAGAATTTGGTCTGTTGAGTAAAGGAAAAGCGAGCATAAAAAAAATGATTTTAAATATCCAGGTTTTCCTGCCCCCATCTTCATTTATAGACAACGTGGACCTTTCAGCGTTCCATCCGTAAGCATTTGTCAAAATACCTGACAACATTTGAATGTGACATTTATCAACTCTTTTGAAGGAGGTATCTCAAGCAAAATCAGTGAGAGCTGGTGTGCTGTTGCTAATAAACTTGCACTGGCTCTGTTAGGAAAACATTCTCTCCTGACCTTTGAGTGTCTTCAAAAGCATATGCCAGGAATTCATTCCAGCAGTGGACAACACACCTAGAGAACTGAGTTGGAGTTTCTGAAGCTGCCTCCTTCCCCATCATTTTTTCCTTTAAGATTTAGTTTATTTTGTTTTGATTGCCAGCTCAGACTTTTCTGTGTGTGTGTTTTTTTCCCCTTGGAAAGAATGACATTCACCACCCCTTGTACTGTTCCACCCAAACTTCAGCCCTCAGACACAGAGGAGACCTGGGACCCGTTCTTCTTTTGCATTCTCCTGCCCAACAATGTCATTCTGTTGCCTGAAGATGAACGATGATGTAAGGTTTCCGACCTTGTCACATAAGGAAGTTCCTTCCACCCAGCTCTGACCACACAGCATAAACAACTCACACCGTAGCTGCTGATAGTTGCACAGAGCATTTCATCAGCTATGGTGCCCGTAAATAGCTCCTGGAGAGGGAGGGGTTTAGTGAGTCGGCCTTCCTGCGTTGAGGCTTGCCTTCTGGCTGCCTCAAGTGTATTTTCTTCTATTGAATGCTCACTGTCCCAGAGAGAACCTACAGTATATGAATGATACTTAAGGAACAACAGAGTAGCCGAATAGCATAGACGAGTATCTGTTCTTATGACTACTGTCTCCTAAATGTATTCATATGTGTGCAATTTCATTGGATCCTCTTTTTTTTTTTTTTCAATTGTCTTTGTACCTATGATTGAAAACGGTAGTGGGTCTGTGACTTTTGAGGAGGTAAGTTTTTTTTTTCAATCTATGTATGTCTGTAATAGCAGCGTCTGTCTCTCTGAAAAATGCAGTATCCTCCTCCCAAAAGCTACTAACCACACTCTCCCAGCCATACAGCTGCTGTGCAGGGCCGGGGGTGGGGTGGCGAGTGAGGAAGGCTGCTGTCTGCTTTTTTGTTCGGTTGTGTGAGCTAGGACAGGTTCCAGACAGCGTGACATGCACTTCAGGGGTGAGGGAAGCGGGGTCTCCGGGAGGTATGCTGGAAGGCCGGGCAGCATCCGTCTGTTCTGTGCACAGGCTTTGAGCATTCAGCACGTCCGCGTGTGCAAACTTACACGCGGCTGTCTCCGGGCTGGCTTAGGTGGATGGGGCTCTGAGTTCAGGCCCATCCTGGGTGGGCGGCCCTTGCTAACATTTCCAAACGAGCCATGCAAGGTTACTACTGCCTTTCCCGAGCCCGTCAAAATGAAACTTGCTTCTCCGTTCCAGTGTCAAGGCAAACTTTTTCTTGACTCAGTCCGTTCTGAAAAGAGTTTTGGCTCCTCGGGAAAGGCGGGACAAGAGCCCAGTGCTGCAGTCTCTCTTTAACCCCCTGTGAGTGCAGGCACATTCTCCTGCACAGATGATCTCCTCGCAGTAGGAGCGGCCCACGTAGCTCTCAGGGGCTCAGCAGGCCTCCAGCGGCCACCTTGTACTTTGGAGGACGATACTGCATTTTCGGCCCCATAGCCTGCTTGCCCACGTCTGCGAGTGCAGGGAGGAGTCTTCCCCGCCCTGCCGCTTGCTTTGCAGACACGGAGCTGAAGCTTCCTGCTGGAGCAAAAGCCAGGTGTGCCTCAGGCTGTTGTGCTTTTCAGGGACCCTCAGACAGAGAATTTCTCCCCAGAGTTCCCCCACCTCCCCAGCCCCTTAGCTGTGTGTTTGTAAGGAAGGGTTCGAGTCATAACAGTCTTGGAATGGGAAGTCACTGGTCAGAATTTCAGCCAAGTTCACAGCTCTCCCTAATATAACATAATCCACCAGACCCATCTCTAACCAATAGGGAAAGCAGCTACCTGTGCTGTTTAAGTACTTTGAACGAAGTCCTTTTCCATTAGCACTGTGTGCCTTTACCTGGGTGTTATTTTAACTCAATCCTAGGCATACATCCTGTAACCTGAGAAACTGGCAGCTGCAACATTTTGAGTTGTGTGAAATGAATGTGATGTAAATAATAGGAGCTCTCTGTACCTCGGAATCCTGCGAGTACAAGCACAGTAGAAATAGGAATAAGTGTCGCGGTAGTCTTACCACGGTCCCTTTGAAAGAGATTTATCAGGAAACAAGAAAAATGTCTTTTCTGCATTGTGAAATGTGTTGTGAGGAAATTGCTGCCTGTTCCTGGCAAGGAAGGCATTTATTTGAAAAGTTTCTGAACATTTTAAGTCTGAGCCTTTGACAGGTATGTCGGTTGCTTCCACAAGAAGGGGTGATGGTTAGATTTGTTGGAATGAAAGGCTGAGCCTCCAGCGCCGGTTAGAATTTGGGTCACTTCAATAGAGATGGAGAGATCACCTATAGATACCCTGGCTCTTTACTTCAGTCCCATGTTTATTGTGCTTCTATGAGCAGGGTACATCCAGAGATGGAGGGGACACACAGAATTTGACGAGTACAGTTGGCCCCTATAAATAGGTACGCTGTCTTTTCAGAAATACCTTGGAAAGGGGTTTCTGATGAGGCAGTACTTTTTCGGGTCACCTTGTATCTTGGTCAAGGAAGATCTAGTCTGGTTTCATGTAGAATGAGAGCTTCTACCAAGAGTAGACTTAAAAGAAATTTTTTTTTATTTGACTTGGGGGATGAACACACAATATGGTGTATAGCAATATGGTGTAGAATTGGGCACCTGAAACCTGTATAATTTTGTTAACCAGTGTCACTCCCATAAACTCAATTAAAAAATTTAAAGAAATTTAAAGAATATTTAAAGAATATTCTTTTTTTGACATTTTATCATTTCCATTGGAATTGAAGTTCTAAATTGCTTTTTGTTTTTCAAATAATTTTAAAAAATTTAAAATACATGTATTATGTATTCGTTGTGGAAAACTTGGAAACCTTTAAGTATCACAAAGACAATAAATAGTAAGAATAACCCACTCCCCATCGTTAATAGCTCTTAATTATGTTGTTATAAAAATGGGATATCTAGTTACTTAGCTCTTTTTCTACAAGGTATCATAAGCATTTCTTCTGTTATTATTTTTCCCTTATATTTTAATACTGCATGGAATTCCATCATGAATTTATTTGAAAGTATCTAAGTGATTTGGGATTTTATTATTATTTTTTATTATTTTTTTATTTTTCTGAAGCTGGAAACGGGGAGAGACAGACAGACTCCCGCATGCGCCCGACCGGGATCCACCCGGCACGCCCACCAGGGGTGATGCTCTGCCCACCAGGGGGCGATGCTCTGCCCCTCCGGGGCGTCGCTCTGCTGCGACCAGAGCCACTCTAGCGTCTGGGGCAGAGGCCAAGGAGCCATGCCCAGCGCCTGGGCCATCTTTGCTCCAGTGGAGCCTTGGCTGCAGGAGGGGAAAAGAGAGACAGAGAGGAAGGGGAGGGGGTGGAGAAGCAAATGGGTGCTTCTCCTATGTGCCCTGGCCGGGAATCGAACCTGGGTCCCCCGCACGCCAGGCCGACACTCTACCGCTGAGCCAACCGGCCAGGGCCTGATTTGGGATTTTAAAATCTTTTTCAGTAGCTATCTTTTTCAAAAATGTTTTAACACTTCCCAATTTCCCCAATCATCCCAGTCTGCCTTCTCCAAGAGCAAGGACAGAAGTGAGTCCTGCTAGATGATGACAAGCAAAGCCCAGTCTGCCCTTGGCTTCACAACTGGGCCTGATTCTGGATTCTCTGCCTTCATGACAGTCTCAGGCTTTGCCCTTGCCACCTGTCTCCTAGCCCTGCTTTGTGAAACAGAAATAAAAAAGAAATTAGGTTTTCTTCTTTCTGTATAACTAAGCCCAGGTGGTCCTATAGAAGATAAAACTCACACGCATGTGCGCACACACTCTTACTCAGACATACTTACACTGGCACTCATACACACATATCTTGCTCACATACACACACCCCGTATGCTATGATGCCCTCTCTTCCAGGACATGGATTTGTCTTCTGATTGTGCAACACTGAGTTTCTGCAGAAAACACTAATAGTGTAAATCTGAAAAACAGGAAGGTGTCATCACAGTGAAGTCTTCCTGTCCCCACTCTGACATCTCCTGTAGCTGCCACCAGTAGCAGCGGAAGCATTCTGACACTTTGGAATGGAGACACCAAGTTGCTCTTCTGATGGGGAAGGCATACAGCTCATAGGGGCTAGTTAAGGGGAGAGCTTGCTCCCTAACAAAGCGACTTTGTTCTCTCATTGTAGACTTTGTTTCATATTTTTTTCCTGTGAGTTCAAAGAGGGGAAAACAGCTCAGTAATGTATTTTAACCCAGAATCTTTTAATCTGAAATTAAATAAATAAATAAATAAATAACCAAAGCAACATTTAAGAGACATTATTATAAGAACTATTGCTCTTACACAAAAATTGGTTTTCAGAAAAACAAACATTTTTACCCAAAGAGTGATGATGTCAGTTGATAGAATCACGAACCCGTGCATCCTGACCCCTGATATTGGAAAGACAGTTTGAAGGGCCATCTAGTGGTTTTCCCGTCCCTGCCCTACCTTGTCCTTATAGTGTGGCTTCCCTGGAGGTTGAGGTGGGGTTATTGTGCATGCTTCCAACAACGACTTGCCTGTGTCTGCACTCTAGGTCTATCTAGAAACCGCACGGATTGCAGGTGTGTTTGGACATGTTGCTCTGTTGTGGCACACTTGATAATGAAGTCCTGTCTGGAGGTTTGCGGACAGCGGTAAATTTCACTGGGTAGAGTGCCGCCCCTGCACCGCTCGCTCAACTCACCGTTGTTCCCCAGACAGCTGCTCTGCCTCCCTGTGCCACTGCGCCTTCTCCTTTTACACCTTCAAGTTCACTCGTTGTCGCTGCTTGTTTTCCGCACCAGCCCCACATGTTGCTGCCGGGAGGCCCCACACTAACGCCCACCTCTGGCTCTTGCTCTTTTTCTGCAGAGGGAGAACCGGAGATTACAGGAGGCCAGCATGAGGTTGGAACAAGAGAACGATGACCTCGCCCACGAGCTAGTAACCAGCAAAATTGCTCTGCGGAATGACTTGGATCAGGTACACTTGTCGTTCACTGGAAAGAAATAAGACTGTGACACCCTCCTCAAGGGCAAGGACCCCGTTGCTGTCACCACAGTCCCGCCGGGGCTCCCTCTGTATTTGACACTGAGTCAGCTGCTTGGTGGATGAAGGGGTGGGCGTAGGTAAGGGGAACTGCTTGTGCTAATTGGAGCGGGTGGGAAATGGCAGCCTTTGAAAAGGGTTTGGGTCATTTCCAAGCAGCATGTGTGACATACTTTTTTATACCTGTGCTTCTCTGGTGTTTCTTGTACTTTCCGTAAAGCAAGGCCGCCAACATACTCACCTGAAAGTATCAGTCACCAAGAATTCTCATCTACAATCAATGTGAAGGTTTTATAGGACATATGTACATTAAGACGTGTGTATTTTGGGGGTTGACGGGCATCCTGGGGCTAAGAGCCAACACTGCCTGGGTGTGAATCCTGGCATTACCATTCCCTAACCATGTGACCTGGCAATTCTTAACCTATCTATAGCTGTAAGAAAGTCTACCTCTTGGGATGATGTGGTAATAAAATAAGATAAAGCCCTTCAGTAGTGAGTGTTAAATAAATGTTAGCTGTTGCTAGGAAGACCTTAAATTGTTTAACTTCCCTGGTTCTTTGCAACAGTACTAACAGCTTTAGGACTTCTGTTTTCTTTTGCTAGTGTTTTCAGAAACAACTGGCAATATGAAAGGAGTCTTGTGTAGATATAAAATTATCACTCTATTTTCTGACTTTTAAAAAGTGAACATTCCCAACAAATGATGTAGGGTCAGAAAAATTGAGTTAGATTTATTAATCTGTGAGAAAAAGGCATCGTTGTGCTCTAACTATGCATTGATAATATTTAAAATACAAATCCATTAATAAAATAAACCTGATTGGATCAAGATTGAAGGACTTTTTTTTTTTAATTTTTTTTAAATTTTAATTTTATTTATTTATTTTTAGAGAGGAGAGAGAGAGGGAGAGAGAGAGACAGAGAGAGAGGAGAGATAGGGGGAGGAGCTGGAAGCATCAACTCCCACACGCGCCCTGACCAGGCAAGCCCAGGGTTTCGAACTGGCAACCTCAGCATTTTCAGGTCGACGCTCTATCCACTGCGCCACCACAGGTCAGGCTTGAAGGACTTTTTAAATGTTTAAAGATAGCCCCTGCCTCAACTCCTTTCCCCATAGGGAAAGCGAACTTTGCCGCTCACAAGTTTTAGCTGCCGTGGCTGGGAGATAAGAGCACTGGTGAGGAACACAGTGCTAACAGGGAGGGTGGGAGTTGAAGGGTCAGCACTAAATGGAGTTTGAAAACAAAACAAGCCTGACCCGTGGTAGCTCAGTGGATAGAGCATTGACCTGGAATGCTGAGGTCACCGGTTTGAAACCCTGGGCTGCCAGGTCAAGGCACATACGAGAAGCAACTAATATGAGTTGGTGCTTCTTGCTCCTCCCCTTCTCTCTCTCTCTCTCTCTCTCTCTCTCTCTCTCTCTTCCTCCTCTTTCTAAAATCAATAAAGTTTTAAAAAATCTTAAAAAAAATAAATAAATAAAACCAGAGAACGGTGACCTCGCCCACTACCTCAAAGTTGTTCCGCTGTTAGGCGACCTGCCCCTGAGCCTGTGCACACTGGCTCTGGCCGCTTCACTCACTTGGCCTTCATTCACCCACTGGTACTTTTCCGTTCCCAGTTTATCAAAATCAAATCTCTTCATTAAAGTAGCAAAACTGGAAACATTAAACAAACATGAAAGCAGATTGTATTTGAAATACCATATAAGGCAAACACATATAAGTAGGTACTTTCAAGAATAAATTAGACCTTACCCTGGTTGTGGTAGAGTTGACTTCAGGCTCCCAGGCACCAAAGGCTCTTAGTTTCTCTCTGACACAGCCTTCTCTTTGGAGAACTCGCAACTCGCCCTCCCTCAACTCTTTAAATAAGGGCTTTGCAACATTAGAAACGTAAAAGATACATTACCTCTGGTTCAGTTTCGCTGCTCCCTGCTCTCAGGCCCTCCTTGTCCTTTCCTGTGCCCAAGGGACAGAAAGAGACAGATCAGTACTTTGCCACCAAAGCCTGTGCCCAGGTCCCTTCTGACCACAGCAAGTTACATGTTAGACCAGAAGCAGCGCGTGCTTTGTGGCAGATTCATTACTTTTGTTTTAAATGGAACAACTGGCTCGTTCTTTGAGAAACCGTTTCTGAAAGATCCTCACTCTGATGTCAGAGATGAGCCTCTCGATAGGGTTGTTGGCCAATTCATGATTAAATCACAGATTGCTGGGCTGTTTCTCTCACATTTGTGTCCTGGAAGCCTGACACAGAGGAGAAACTGCAGACAGAGCTTCCTGGGAAACTTGGGACTCCTCCCACATGGGCCACAGATATTTCTGCAGCTGTCACCTCTGACAGCGAGAGAAATGGTGAGCTTGCCTCGCCTTGGCCTCGTGAGGAACGTGCAGCCGAAAGTGGGAAATAAACAAGAGTGGGTCTTCTCATCACTAAAGATGTTTAGTTGTGTGTGAAATATTTTCTCAGGGAAGTGGCTTTCTTTTATAGACATTTCCAGAGCTGTAAAATGCATTTGTTGAGTTCCATCTCTAATTTTAAGATGTTATTTTGCTGTGTAGATTTCCTGCCTAAAACCTAATGTATCCAAGCAAATTTAAGTGTCTTTAAAAGGGCCCTTTTCCCTTAAGTACCTGACACTTCCACATATTCTGACACCAGAGCAGTAACCTCTAGGACACAGGATGTGAAGACATTGGGACAGCGAGGACAGGAGCTGGGCGCAGCTTTGCGGCCAGTACCTGGCGGACTGTGCTGGCCTGCCCATCTGGACATGCGGGGCATGTGACAGAACACAGGCAGGAGGCCACCTGGCCAGTGTTCTCGGTGGCTTGGATAGCATTTTGCTGCTGTCAGCCGGGGACAGCTCTTCAGATAGCTGCCTTCCTCTGCCTATGGTTTTCTCTGCTGCACTCGCCCTGTGGCTCTCTGCCACCTCCACCCCACACAGCCTGCTTCTGTGGTGCCTTTCGGAGCCACGTCCATGCATTCCCCCACATTCCCCAAATACGTACTGTATAGCTGCTCTGTACCAGCGATGTCCGGGGAGAGATGGTCCTGCCTCCCAGAGCCGAATGTCTGGTGGGCGAGACAAGTGAATCAGACGTAATTTGTCATTACAGATTGTGCTAAGTGCTGTCAGGGGACATATGACAGATGTTAAACAGGAACTAATTGAGATGGGGGTGAGTGGGCAGGGCTCCGGGCATGCTTCCCTGCACCTGTGAACTTGAAGCTGAGACCTAACGGGTACAAGCCCTAGAACTAACGTGTACACATGCTAAGTTAAGTAAACACAACGCTTTCTTAGTTAATTTGGGCTCTGTATCTAAGTTAAGACCATAGTACCGTATTTCCCCATGTATAGGATATTCCCATGTATAAGACGCACCTTAATTTGAGAGCCCAAAATTTGAAAAAAGTATTACATAAAGTTACTGAACTCAAAGTTTTATTCATTGTAAAATTTATACAACTCCTCATCACTGTCAGAACTCCCATCCATTAGCTTGTCCTCATCTGTGCCTGATGACGAATCACTGTCTTCAACAATGAGCGCAAAAACAAGCACGAAAAAGCAAGAAATGCAAGTAAAACTATCTACAACCACTGTATAAGATGCTCCCAGTTTATAGACCCCAAATTTTGGGGGGAAAGATGTGTCTTAAACATGGGGAAATATGATACTTCTCTGAGCTCTTCTTGGCCATTCTAGAAATATGGTGTTTTCGGTTTGGATTCCTGTCCACACTTCACTATTCCTCATGCGTATCTCTCTCGTGGGTTTTTGGTCTTAATTTCTCCCCTATACTATGGTACTCACTGTCTTGTGTGAATATCCTTGCAGGGCTCAGCCAGTCTTTGAATTTTCTCCCCTATCTGTGGTCCATGGATCAGCCTCTGTCTCTGCTTGCCCTCTCTGAACCCACCCCCAGGAACTATGGGTTAGAAGCTCCCATGTGAGGCTCCACCCCCTTCATCCATCCATTCAGAATCTCCAAGTGGCTGCTGGTATGACACCTGAATGGTGTAAGAAGCATTTAGAAAGAGCCTGGGGCTCTGATGCCATTCAAGTCTGAATTGGGATCATGGCTGTGATGTCAGATGTGTGCTCCCATCAGGGTATTTGAAGTCTGCAGACCTCACTGTCATCTGTGAAATAATCATTGTTGTGAGGATTAGAGATAATGCAGGCAAGGGCCTGGTATGTGGTTGGCACTCAGTGACATCAGCCATCCCGTGGGCGGGAGGAAAGAATGGCTTGAGGTCCTGTTGGAACAGGAAGTGCTGGACTTGGAGAAAGGACACACATTCTTTCTTTACCACCTTCGTGATTGTGACGCACTCTGGTTCGCAGGCGGAAGACAAGGCAGACGTGTTGAATAAGGAGCTCCTTTTGACCAAACAGAAGCTGGTGGAGACTGAGGAGGAGAAGAGGAAGCAGGAGGAAGAGACTGCCCAGGTAAATGGCATAGGTGGGCTGTCCTTTACACAGGTGCATTACACAGGTATGTGCAGCTGATTCATGCTATCAACAAGAGATCATTTTATTCCAAATCAAGAGTGCCACTGAAGCAGCACCCATGAGTAGCACCGAGCCTCGACATTTCTTTTGAAGGTGTCAGAGAGGAGGCAGCGGTTCTCCCCGAACAGCTTTTGGGAATTTGCCTTGACTGAGCGGTCTAGCAAGTGTGTTACATTTTCTGTAAATTTAGTAACTTGGGATTATGGTCCAAGAGCTTTGACAAATCCGCAAATTTTGTGCCGCATCTCCAAGATAATTGACTTCTTCGAAGTAATTGATGAGGATTGTTAAACTGAGAGCCCACTGAGGTCTCTGCTGAGAGTCGCCCCCATCAATCACACTTCCTTTTCTTGAGTCACACCTTCGAAGGAGACGCCAGCATTCCTGGCGGAGCTCTTCAAACCTGACCCCCCGCAGGAATAACAGAAGCCCCTCTGGACCAGCCTGGGAGTTAGCACTACAGTCTCCCATGAGCTATGAGGCTGGTCAGGTGCAGGACACCTCCATTGTGAGAGTCCTGGACAGCAGGTGACCGGAAGGGCCTCTGCCCACAGTGTCGACACTCCGGCTTCCCCGGAAAAGCAGGCAGCTTCTCCATGTCCCCGTCTCTGCCAGTCCCAGCCGGGCTGATTGGCTCATTCGTTCTGTGACACCAAAAATACTAGTTACAAAATAGAACCTGAAATCTTTCAGAGACCTGCCTTCAAGCAGAGAAAGTCCCAGTGAAATTACCTATGAAAGGATGTATCATCCAGCACCTTTTGGGGCTTATAAAAAGTGTCCCATGGATTTTTTTGGGTTTTTTTATTTTAATGATAAAATGACTTTTGACATTTACTGAGGACTAGGACTTTTTTTTAACATACTCAGCATTTTTCAGGGGCTGATTATGCAATCTGATGTAGGCTTTGGTGGGTATTGTTTTTCTTTTACCTCCTGCCTTTGGGGGGCTCACTTCAGTTCCTCAGGTAAGGGCTCAATCTACTGGCAAATGAATTTATTCATGCTTCTTCCCTGTGTGTGTGTGTGTGTGTGTATGTGTGTGTGTCCTGTTTTAATGTGCCCTCGTGAGATTTGTTAGATGAGTAAACTAGGGCTCAGAAAATGAAGCAGCAAAGCCTCTCAGCCATCTAAGTCTGTCCTGAGGTCAGTGCCCCCCTCCCCCAGGAGATAGACAACGAGGTTTGAATTAGAATAACTGACAAATTGCTTTTAGAATGTGGCAAACATGAAGAAATTCAGAAGTCTCCCAGTGATGTGGCCCGATTATAAGCTGCAGTGTTTGTGAGTTGGCAAGTACAGGTTAATCTTTAAGTCCGTAATGAGCATACACAGAGAGCTGCATTGCAGCATCTCAGACAAGGGGTGGCTAGAACAAGCCCTTGTTTGTTCGTTCAGTCAACGACTTGGGAGCACTGAATTATTCCCTCCCTCTGGTGGTGCCTGAGCTCTCCCATCGTCTTTACCTTCCCTGGCTCTAGTGCTCTGGAGCGGCCAGGCCACAAAAATGACTGCTTTTAAGTTCAGCTTTCATGATTTAGTATTTTTCTGCCTGTAACAACTACCTCCCTGATGTGTCACCTCAGCTCCTCCTGAAGTCACTGTTTGTTTAGCCCTTGACTCTCCTGTCTTCAAGGGCTCTCATCTTTCTCCACCTTGTTCTGACTCCAGTCCCAAAGCCTCTTGTTCCTGCTGTCAGGGAGGTGACGGCAGTAACGTCAGGGACTATGACCAGGAAGGCCTGACATGTTTCTTCTGTCATTGACTATATGATCAAGGTCGCTCTGACTCAACACTGCATTAACAGTAGATGTACAGGGTAAGGAGTAAGCGTAAGCATTTCATCATCAGACTGTCCCTATGTCTTATGTGTTAAAGGAAAGAAAGCACAATTTCTGTATCTCATGAGACGATTAGGTTTTCAAATGAGCGAGCTGCAGCTTCAATGCGGAAAACTGAAATAGTTACACCATGTGCCTTGTCATCGGCTGTGATTCAGGCGGGCTTGAATCTAGATGTTTGTGGAAATTATTAAGATTTTGACCTAGTCTTGATGTTTCTCATCCTCATTTTTTCTAGCTAAAGGAGGTCTTCAGGAAACAGCTAGAGAAGGCAGAGTATGAAATAAAGAAGACAACAGCTATCATTGCCGAGTATAAACAGGTAACGCGCCGCTGTGGTTTTTTCACTATAAAAGTACAGTAATCAGTGTCATTGTTGCTCTTTGGGGAAATAGGTTTTGTTTTTAGAGTTTTCAGAACAATTACTGCACTGCACTCATTAAATCTGGGGCCTTGTTTTCCCCTCTGAAGCTGACAGTGGTTGGACATGCTTGCTGATAACATGGGAGGTTTATTTGAGCAAACAATCTGTTGTTTGTGAGCAGTGTCTGAGGAAACCTTATTATTACCATGGGAATCCTGTATCTGCCCTCCTCAGAAGCTGATTTCCTGTAGAGCATGCCAGTAACATTTGCCTCTTTGCCAAGGACTGAAGTTTAGTGATGGTACGGAATGGCAGTAGCTCGGGGATCAGCACGGCCTTTGCTGCCACAGTATAGAACGTGGGACTCGTTTGCCCACACAGCTGTGTGGCCTTGTGAAGGGAGGCAACACCTGTGCCTAAATAAGAGGAAGGGGAGCTTGCTGCGTCCGGGACACGGGGCCCCTCTGGAGAGGGGTGGTTGAGCTTTGTTCCCAGGGCTCGCTGAGATGGGGGAGTGTGGATAGGGCGGGGAGAGGGTGTGTGTGGTGGGAAGGGGGACAGTGTGTGAAGGCACGGAGGTAGGTCAATGGGCAAAAAATGTTTAGTTTGGCACAAGTTTCGAGTACAGAAGAGAAGCATAGGTGAGGTGGGGTCCAGTTCAAGGAAGGTTTTCAGGGAGAGCTAAGGAGTTGGGTTTAATTCTGTGTGTGGTAGGAACGTTTGAGCAGGAAAGTGGCCTGGTCTGGGACCTGTTCTTGGCACTACTCTGTCCCAGTGAGGACTACGGAGACCAGTACGGAGCCCCAGTACAGGCAAAGGCACAGACCTGCAAGAGGCAAAGTGCGGAGTCCAGGGGAGAAAAAACGGGACCCTGACCCATTGTAGCAGTAATGAAAATGGAGAAGAGGGAGGCACAAAAGATTGTTTTGGCTAGAACTAGGGAAAACATTGAAAGTGAGCGTGAGATTCTGAGTATGGATAAGTAGGAGAGGGGATGGTCAGATGTGAACCGATACAAGGGATGTACAAGGCCATGTGCTGTGCAACTTGCCATCACTGCACATGTAGTTTTTGTTACCACGTTAGGCCACAGGTGGCTGCCACATGCCACATGCCACAAATAGCAATCCTTGGGACTCTTCTCGAATATTATCTGGCAAGCACTTCAAGTAATATAAAAGACAACAGCCCCATCTGTTTGAAGATAATTAGGACATAAAGCATGATCTAAATGCATTCTATAGTGGGAATTGACTCTAATTGGCTATATTTCAGAGTGTTTGGGTTTATTTGAAAGGGTACAGGGTTTGTCAGAATTACAAGGGTGATTGCTCCTTTCCAATGCCAGCGAATGCAGGCCTGTTTATTGTTTCTGGGCTTGGGTCTGGGGAAACCGGAGACAACTCCACAGCTGGCCCGGCTTCTCGAACTGTTTTTGAGTAAACTGGGATTTTTAAAAATCTCTGGGATTTTTTTGTTTTTTGTTTGTTTGTTTGTTTTTCAGAGACAGAGCAAGAGTCAGAGAGAGGGATAGACAGGAATGCAGAGAGATGAGAAGCATCAATCATCAGTTTTTTTCATTGCGACACCTTAGTTGTTCATTGATTGATTTCTCATATGTGCCTTGACCGCGGGCCTTTAGCAGACTGAGTAACCCCTTGCTCCAGCCAGCGACCTTGGGTCCAAGCTGGTGAACTTTGTTCAAACTAAATGAACCCACGCTCAAGCTGGCGACCTCAGGGTCTCAAACCTGGGTCTTCCGCATCCCAGTCTGACGCTCTATCCACTGTGCCACCACCTGGTCAGGCAAAAAAAAAAATCTCTATTTTGATAATAGAAGTAGACCTGTATTTTTTTAGTTTAAATTGCACTTGAAAGTTGGACATCCCCAAACTCTTTTCTTTCATTTCTCAAAAATAAAAAATTCAGATTTCACTCAAGTTCAGTAAGAGTTAAACTTCCAGTATTTTTTTTAAAAAAAAACACAATTTATTTTGGCTTTGAAAGAACTTATTTCTTCCAGTTCTAGTTCCTGTTAGTACCTTATTTCAGAAGCAGCAATGATGAGATTTTATTGAGTGAGTGCTTATCAGCCAGTTGCTGTGCTAGACCCTTGGTGTATCTTTTCCTCCATTGATTTTTATAGCACAGCACGGACACGTCACATGTTTCTCGTCACGGAGAAACTGAAGCTTAGACAGAGGAGTGAGTTTACTTAAGGACACAATGCTGCCAAGTAGTAGAACTGGACTCCCAGGCTTTTCATTTTGTGCTTTGTGGCCAAACCACTTGATGAGAGTTTTAGTCTTATTTTCTGGTCATTTAACCTTTTTTAGTTTTATTCACTCTGCCATTTCTTAAGGAAACTTTTGTAATTGAAAGCAGAGACTCTTCCTGTGGTTGTGGATGGGAGACATTTCTGGCTCAGAATCCTTTTCCTCAGATTCCAGCAGAGATAGTACCTTGCATAAAGTCGGTACTCAGAAAAGAATCTAAAGCCATAGGAAATACATATTTTATTTAAAAATGTATTGTATAATAAATATGTATTTTCCGATGGCTTTAGGCGACCCCTGTGTTTTGGTCGTTCGACCCCCGCCGGGGTCACGACCCACAGGTTGAGAACCGCTGCTATAGAGTGAGCGATTCCAAAAGTGGGGACAGGGATTCACTGGGCCCACGAAGGCCAGCGATGGAAAGAAATCAGATCTTGCCCATGTGTTTTCTTTGATCAGGATAGGGCTTCACAGAGGGCCATTCTCAGGCTCCCCACTGCTCCCTGCGGAGGGGACTGGTGTTTGCCATGTGACTCCCGTGCACGGTTCTCCCAGCATCAGAGAGCAGTGATACGGGAGTTGGAGTGATGTGCACGTGCGGTAAGAGTCATTCTATTGTCCAGTAAGGAGCTCTTTTTTTTCTTTACTTTAGATCTGTTCCCAGTTAAGCACCAGACTGGAGAAGCAGCAAGCAGCCAGCAAGGAGGAGCTGGAAGTGGTCAAGGTGAGGACAATGGACTAGTTCTAGACATCATTTTTTCCACATTTACCATCTTCATTGAGGACCTAATGGGAGGACCTCCACACGTGATGATGCCCCAGAGGCAGACACACCCTGGTTCTAAAGGATTTAGAAATTATGGAGAATAGTTTCCCTCTTCTCTCTGGGGTGGGATCCTCTTCCCTGCAGGTGAAACGTTATGTCCCCACAAGTCTGATGGGCTGTCAGAGGCAGGTAGTGGATGTCAGCGTCGTCACAGGTGTCCCCGAGCTTTTTGGCTGGTGGAAACCTGGGAGCCCACGGCAGCCTGCATCTCAGCTGTGCCTGAACTGATGCTTCAGCGTGCAGCCGCACAGTTTAATCCCATCACCCCCCCCCCAAGTTAGAAACAGGGAGGCAGCCAGCCAGACTCCCACATGTGCCCAACCGGGATTTACCCAGCATGCCCACCAGGGGGCGATGTGCCCTGACAGGGAATCGAACCTGGGACTTCCACACACCAGGCTGACGCTCTACCGCTGAGCCAACCGGCCAGGGCCCCATTACTCACTTGAACAGGAAACAGCAAGGGTAGTCTAGAACTTGGCTGGAAACACATATGTTGGGTAACTGATTCTAACACCAATTGTTTAGATGGTTGTTGTTTTTTTCATTGATTTTAGAGAGAGAGAAAAAAAAAACATTGACTTCTTACTCCACTTATTTATACATTCATTAGTTGATTCTTGTATGTGCTCTGACCCAGGATCAAACCCACAACCTTAGTGTATCTGTATGCTTCTCTAACCCACTGAGCAACCTGGCCAAGGCTTTTAAAAGTTTGTTTTTAAAGAAAGCTTGTAGCATTTATTTATATGCTGCCCCCTGGTGGTAAATCTCTTTATATTGATGATTTGATAAAAGCAATTGCTTATTGTGTAAACAATAGTAAACTAAATGGATTCATATTGTTAAGAAGTAATGTTGGCACAGCCAACTCTTGGGACCAGTGTTCTAGAAACTTGATGTAATTCTATCTGAATATATTTAGGCTTAATACTAGTAATTTCTATGCATTCTGGGGAATTCAGCATATAATTTAACAACTTGGGCAAATTATTTAACCTCTCTAAACTTTATTTTGTATTCTGTAGAAGAGATAACAGTACCTGTCTCATAAGGTTATTTTGAATATTAAATAAGATAATATATATAAAGTACTTACTACTTAGCACATAATAAATGCATCTTTCTATAAGTTATAACCTGAAAATCTGAGACTGAACCTTGTTCTGACTTTGTATTCCAAAAGTGTGTTTTTCTTATCCCATGTTATAAAACGCCAGTCTGAGATTAATCGTGAGTATAAAGTTGGAAGTCTCCTTCCCCAAGCTAAATTTGAGGTTCATATCTTCCCTTTCTGTTCTTCCTTTGTACTTAGCCTTCATCATTCTTTGTACTTATTAGACACAATGACTAAGACTCAGTTGATGAAATATCTTGGCCTAAACAGATTAACTATCCTGAACTAAAACATTGGTTTAAACACAAAGATTATTTATTATCTCATGCAAAAGAAGTCTAGAAGTTTTATCAATGATCCAAGCTTTAGTGACCCTTGTCCTCAGCATGGGCTTTCATCCT
This sequence comes from Saccopteryx bilineata, assembly GCF_036850765.1. NCBI lineage: Eukaryota > Metazoa > Chordata > Mammalia > Chiroptera > Emballonuridae > Saccopteryx > Saccopteryx bilineata. The sequence continues at coordinate 285,017,242 of NC_089491.1, forward strand.
CAAGGGCACCTAAAAGTCAAACCTGTCAACTGGAGTCTCCGCCATCACGCCACCATTCCGTGGTAGAATGTCGCAAGGATACAAGGGCCCGCCTCCAGTTGGGTGAGCTGTCTCTAGGTGTAGCATTCTTAGAGGCTCCATTCATATCAGAACTTAATTTCACACTGATAACTACCTAACTTCAAGGGAGTACAGAAAACGGCACCTTCCAACTGGGCCTTTTCCAGCCCAGGTAACATCAGGTTGTTACTAAGGAAGCAGATGGCCATGGGCGGGAATCTGTCATCTCTCTCACACTGCAGCGTGTCTGCTCCACGAGGCCCATTGCTCTATCTCCAACATAGAGCACAGGATTTGGTGATGTGAATGAGTGAATCATCTATAGCAGGGGTAGTCAACCTTTTTATACCTACTGCCCACTTTTGTATCTCTGTTAGTAGTAAAATTTTCTAACCACCCACCGGTTCCACAGTCATGGTGATTTATAAAGTAGGGAAGTAACTTTATAAAATTTATAAAGCAGAGTTACAGCAAGTTAAAGCATATAATAATAATTACTTACCAAGTACTTTATGTCGGATTTTCGCTAAGTTTGGCAGAATAAATCTTTATAAAACAACTTACTATAGTTAAATCTATCTTTCTATTTATACTTTGGTTGCTCCGCTACCGCCCACCATGAAAGCTGGGACGCCCACTAGTGGGCAGTAGGGACCAGGTTGACTACCACTGGTCTACAGCATAAAGTCAGGAATCATGAGCATTCTGTTTAAGGATGTCTACAATGTGGTCATGGAGGACTTTTCTCACCATGTTCCTCTTATCATAGTGTCACTTACACTGCCAGGCGCCTCCTTCCCTGTGGTCTCAGACAGTGCAGCATCTTTGCACATGGCGCTCTCCCTACTGCACTGTCCTCTTCTCTCTTGGGTTCAGCCCTAATGAAACCGCTTACCCAGCTTGGTAAACTTTCATCACCTAAGACCCAGATCAAAAGCCACCACGTTGACATTTTATTTAGTCAACAAAAAATATATAACAGATGCTTGCTGGGTGCCTCTCTGTGCCAGCCTGGGGTTCTTAAGAGAGCTCTAAGATGTCGTTTAAGTGTCTAACAAACATTAGTGAGGCAGGAGTCTGAGAGTGCAGTGTGGGTGGGGTGAGGAAGAAATCAGGACAAGAGGTGATTCGCAGCGTCGCGGGCCTGGGTTGGGAGACATGGCTGTCGGAGGAAGACTTTCTGACTGGCTGGGTGTGGAATGAAGGGAAACTGATGAGAAGGTGACATCATGTCTTCAGCCTCAGTGGTGGCAATGTGCACAGTGACAGGAAGGTGGGGAGCGCTGCTTCATGTCTGTGTGAAGAGAGGCTGGTGGGGGTATGGACTTTAGCTTGCTGTAACAGTAGGATGTCAAAATAGATTATGTAGCATCTTTTCTTTCTAAACTGTTTTTGGAGATAGGTTAAGAAAACAATGGCACCCTTGTCTCGAAGAGAGTGGCCGTTGTTGGGTGCTGATCATGCTTTGATGGGCAGTCCGGGTCAGAGTCACTTCTGTTACCTTGCGCGACAGTGATCATCTTGGATTGAAGCTGAACCAAACGACATCTACTTCATCTGCTGCAAGAGTAGTACCTTTAGGTTAGGTATAGCGACTGCCGTCCACTCCTGGCCAACTGCTCCCACTCTGTATCCTCACTCACGCAGTGGGGGTGAGGACAGTCCATCACCAGCACTCCAGGGTACGCGAGGTACCGCACGCAGAGCATAGTGGACGGAGCATGGCGTCCAGCCGGAGTAACGGTAGCACAAAACTCGCGCAACAGATGTCAAAGGGACACTGCAACACTGTCTCCAAGGTCTTTAGAGAAACTTTAAGGAAAAAGGCACCTGTCTTGGATAGCTGGGTTTTGTGCTGTTACCATTTTGGCCACAGCACACACACAAAAAAATCATCTTCGGAAACAGGCCTGCATTTGAAGGCAACAGATAGCATCCAAATTACAACCCAATCCCATACCATTTCAGGGAGTGACATGCTAGGGAATACCTCTTGACGCTGGTCATCTCTTTGGAATATTTCAGGGTAAAATGATGGCGTGTAAACATTGCAGCGACATCTTCAGCAAGGAGGGGGCTCTGAAGCTCGCAGCCACGAGCCGAGAGGACCAGGGAGTTGACTCGGACGACGAGAAGGACTCACTCAAGAAGCAGCTGAGGGAGATGGAGCTGGAGTTGGCCCAGACCAAGCTGCAGCTGGTGGAGGCCAAGTGTAAGATTCAGGTTGGTGACTTGATACAAGGTCAGCAAGAGGAAGCAAAGCCAGTTTAGCAGTCTGGGCTATTCTAGCACTTTAGAATATAGATATTTAGCCCAGAATCATAGGTGTTATGATAAATACATTTCTCTGCCCAAGAATGTGTCCTGCATAGTCAGATGTTATGTCATTATTTTTAAACACTGAGATAAACACATAGATTTGAGTATTAACAATAAAAAAAATTTTATCTCGTGAGACTTAAGCATATGTTTTTCAGTTTACCCTGCACTTTTTTTGCCAAGGTCCTTTCTCATTGAACTTGATCACTTTGGTAGCTGATCCTGAAAACGAAAGGCCAAACATCCTCTGTCATTCCCCCATGGTTGAACATTGGCTGACTTTTCCTTTCTGTTTTTTTCTTTCTTTCTTTTTTTTTTTAATCTTTACAAGGTTTTGCCAAATCCCTTTTCCCACAATCTCTTTCCATATCGGAGGATAACACAGTTAGAAAAATTGAAAATTGTCCTGGCTTCTGGTGGCCTCTTCCTCACTTCCTTTCCCTTTTACTGCTAATGCATGCACTGTGTCCTGCCATGGCTCTGTCTGCTCTGCACTGGTGGCCCTCAGCGGTCTCTGCGCTGGGCCTCGTGCATTCAGGGACCTAGAACTCACTCCTGCGCACTATCCGTAGAAGTTTAACCTATCCATGCATTTATGTTTATATTTGTAGTTTTAAATGTGTTATCTCAGGTTGTAACCTAAACCTGGATTGCATGGGGAATAAAAAGATAACACGAGGTTTCATTTCACAGACTCTGATTTCTAGTGGTAACCCTTCTAGCTGTAACCTTTTTTGTTTGATTTCGTTAAGAAGGCAGTTAAATTTCTCCTGGGCTTTGTGGGAGGCAATGATGTCTATATAGACCTAGGGTTGCAAAAAGTTGTCCTTGGATTTTTTGGCAGAGAGAAAACTTTTATAAAATCTCAGATGATTTTCTTTCTTCAATTAGGAACTTGAACATCAGAGAGGGGCCCTTATGAATGAAATCCAAGCTGCAAAAAACTCTTGGTTTAGCAAAACCCTGAACTCTATCAAAACGGCCACGGGCACCCAGCCCCTGCCGCCGCCGCCGGCCAGCCAGTCGCCCAAGGAGAGCACATAGTTCCAGCCTCAGCCCAGCACAAGAGCACAACGATCAAGGCGCCGGGGACCCTGGAGGACCCTCCCTGGGGTCCCTCTAAGCAAGGAGGGGAAAGGAGGCCGGAGAGCAAGCCCGCTCTTTCCGTGGTTCTCCCTCCTTGTCTGACACTCTTAACGCGATGTTATTTAAACTGACCTGATTTATGTTAAGTAACCGTTTTCAAGATTCTTCTTGGAAGGCCATGTTCAAATCCATCCTAGTATTATGCATTATTTTACATGCCTGATATTTAGTTGGAAATAAGTCAGATCTAAATGCTTTTTATTGAGAACTAACTATTCATAATTGTTTCTATATTCCATAGAAATGAAGATGTCTTTTATTCCAAGGTTGAAGTGATAGGCATATATTTGTCACAGAAAAAAAATGGAAACCTAAAATCATAACTTTTCAGGATTTATTCAAATAAAGCACACTATGGGGCCGGTCACTACCACTGTCAAGTTACCTCCCAGACGCGACTTCCTGGATTGTCAAAATTCTGTCTGAAGGGAAGAGCAGACCCAGGATTGACAGTCCCCAAAGAAAGTCAGTCTATTTTATTTTCTGTTGGGTGCACCTGGAAGCAAAGTGCCAAGAACCATGGGTAAAAGAGGCTGTTGAGAATACACACAAGAGCAGAGGAACTGAGGTTTTGAAAAGCGCAGAACAAATAAATCACTTTGGCTCTGGTATTCTAACAGGCCCTTTTAAGACCTCCTTATGGGCATTGCAAGTCTCTAATTATGAATACAGTTTGAGTTCTGGCAAACATAAAGTCAGCTACAAGCCTTAGGAAACCCTCACCAGAGAAAGACCCAGGTTCAGCCATTGTGTTAGAATGGAATACAGAACCAGGGACAGTGTGTCATTTGATGTTGACATGTACTTACTAAGGACACTAATACACCATAACTTTGTAAAAGTTATGAAATGGGAAATCAAGGCCACCTTCATGTCATCTTAGTTTAATGTTAGGCAACTTTTCCTGGTATTTGTAGCTCCCCCAAAATGTGCCATTGGTACCCCTAGAGGAAGAGATGCAAATAGATTGCAACATTCTTGATTGAATAGGAAACCTGTAAAGAAATATGTATCTCATGGAAAGGTAAAGAAAGCTATTGTTTAAAAGGTGATGGAAAAATTTCTTCTATTATATTTAACATATCTATATCAATGGTCCTTACAGGGAATCCTTTCATAAGGGCGAAACGAATTTTCCCACTTTCTAAGCTATTTTGGAGGCCTCTGGTCTTTTTCCACCAACCCAACTACTAGCAGGTATGTTTGACAGCACTTACCGATACTCATCTTTGGCTTCCTTGTTGAACATATTGTTTGCAAAGGACCTTCAACGCTGTATTGCCAGATTCTCATCTGTGCTATAGGATGCAATTAAGGCTAACACTCCAACTCTCCTGGAAATGAAAATCAAGGCAGAGCCATCTCGACTCCAGAACGCACTACAGGTTGCTCATTAAACTACACAGTGCGGCCCCTTCGTCAGCACGCGTTCATATAGCCTCTACAGCCCATGAAACTGATAGGGTTGTTTGTTATCCTTTGTTACACACATCAAATAATACTTTCTTATAAAATTCTTTTTGGTTCTGACATTTTTCATCATTAAATTCATTTCTTTTTACCAAAAATGAAAATAAACCAGCATTCAAGTATCATTGTTGGCTTTAACATTCCCTACATTATGGTTTAGAAAAGCTAATCCTTATTATTATTATTATTTGTAAAATATAATGGCTAGAGAATTGCATCTTGGTACTTCTTTCTGTAAATCATTTAGTATAATTTGTTAGCTTGATTGATCCTTTACACTTTGATTCCAAGAAGCCTTGTACAAGTTGCCTTATCAAATGGCCAGCTAAATTAAGGATGTTCTTTTGTGTTTTGCGAATCTTCTAGTTCTCCTATACAGAGCTCTTTTTAACTTCCAAAAATTGGCACATTCCACAGAATACCTAAAGTGCATAATTTTCCTTAAATAGTAGTTGAGGCAAAAAGAGAACGGCACTAGGCCCAGTCCTTACCTGTAAACCTGGCTCAGTTTGTTTCTTTAAACAAAACCACTAGGCATATACATTCCAAACGTTTATTAAATCAATCTTCTGCATTTCCTTTTAACTCTTTTAAAAGATTGTAAAGATAATCTGTAGATATTTTTTCTTTTCCAGTTCTATATCATAATGTTTTGGTATCATAAGTCTAAACTGTTCCTCACTGCAATGCCTTTAGGTCAGTAGCAACAGAAAAGATAGAAAGAAAACTCAAAGTATGGTATATGATATGATTACTCATACAACATGTTACAACAGCGTTATCCCAAACCACATCCTTCACTGTGTATTGTTGAAGACCCATGCATCCTGGCATTAACTGTTAGTTTTAATTTCATTTATTTTGAAATGAATTGCTCCTCTTCTCTTGATTCCTTTAGAAAGAGATTAACCAGCCCAAATATCCAGGATATTTTCAGGTATTCTAGTGTTTTTCATCTTTTCCTAGAACACACTGTATAAAACATTCCTCCAGAAAGCCAACATTTGCAACATTCTAAAAACTGATTTTTTAAGTTCTGCAAAATAAATTAAGGAAATGAACCTCAACTTGATTATTCAGTCCATTAGCTTTTATATCTTGAAAATCTTATTTAACACATCCTTTGAAGCTGAAAGAAACCAAGCTGAATTTCACAGTGTATATATTTGCTGGCTTCCCACATCCTGATTACATTTAGTTACAGATAATTTAATGCAAAGAAACAAACTCAGTTACCTAATGTTCTGTATATGAGTGCCTATCAGAAACACTAATAGGAATGTCACACAGGCCCACTTCCTATATTTCCATACAACTAATATCTGTCTTCCCCTCTCCTGGCTAGTAAGTTGACAGTTTCTTCTTCATTAGCCTTCTTAAACTTCCAGAATGAAGTAGAAAAGCAGTCTTTGTACTGATGTTGGGATATTTAATTGTATTTATCTTGTTCCATTTCTTCAGAATTTTCATTCTTTTATACTATGTCTTATTTATTTTTCTTAAACCCCTACTCCATTTTTTTAAACTACTTTCCAGTTAATAACTAGAGGCTTCATTTCCTAGCTAAAGTGAAGAACACAAGAGAACCACAGTTAAGGGGACAAGAGATAAGAAATCCTTAAAAAGGTTGATTAGTCACTGTGGATGAGAATCCCAAGTGACTAATGTAAGGGACTGAGTTTTCTTTTTCTTTAGCTGAAATCAGTCTACTAAATACTCTGTTAATATGGTTGTCTGATTTCAGGGCTCCTTTAAGAGATAAAGGAGTTTATAAAAATCAAATACCCTGTTTGTTTTCTCTTTTGGAAAGAACATTTTTAATTACTTAGCAAGATGATTCTATTATATAACTTTTAAAAAACACTTTGAAAAGCTGTGATTCTCTTGCTTGCTTCAGTTACAAATACATGAGAGAATGGACTAACTGTTGTTTGTTAGATTTGTGTGTCAATTTTATAAAGTATCCCTGCCTCTTCTGTATACCTGTGGCCCCTGCACCTGAGTGCACATGTGGCGATCAGATACACAAGGGCAGCTCGGCTCAGCAGCCTGGTTTGGTTTCCTGCCAGACACCACCAGGTAGAAAATTCTCGTCCTCTAGTTGCCATGCTCATGGTCTCACTGAACCAGAACCTCTCCAAAAACATCCTTCCTTTTTCATAGTGGCTTCCATACAGTAAAAGCAAAGCCCTTTACCTTAGGAATTTCTTTATTTCTCAAAAGCTACCAAAATGAGGACTGCAGTGTGGGCTGTGACACAACAGGAGATGATGTGGAGTTGTGATGGGCAGAGTGGATGTTTACGAGTAGCAGGTAACTACATTTGGTCAGGTGTTCCATCTCAGTTTCCATCTAGAAGACTAACATCAGGCTTGCCTCCATATGAATTTGCTCCCTGCTATAAACACGTCATCAATATGTCCTGTTCTCCCCACCTCCATCTCACGCTGATCATCAGTGGGATTCTGAAAAATTTAACCAGAAAGAAATCGAGTAGAAAACAAATATTTGAAGTTCCTTTCCTTTTTCTTCAGAAGTAAGTTAACATGTAAAATCTGTTCCATGGAAATGTAACATAACTATATATTATATATGGAATAAAATATAGGAAACTGAAGTATAAGGATATAAATACATCAGGACTCTGGTGTCACGAAAGAACAACAGTAAAGCTGGAGATGGTCCCAGAATCCAGTATGTCCCAATAGCCTTTTACATCAGTTTCTCTATTTTTGGTATTTTGCATAATATATGGATTCTTAATTCAAATGAGGGAGGACATCTCTGTCAGCCCCACTTCCTTTCTTTCAACGCCTACCTTCCCCTTGCTGAGGAGGTAGTAGAAATTCTCTACCATCTATTTTCATGAAATGTATAATTTTTGTCCATGGTTTCTCTAACGAAAGCAGTGCTGAAAACAAAGGAAACATGAGTGAGCAGTCTCTCTATAAACACTGACCGGTTAGATGTTTCCATAAGTCCATGTATTATGCATAGTACACTATTAATGTAAATGTAATGCTTGTTAAGAGAAGTGCAATTTATTGTACATTGTCCCAACAAATGTTTACTTTTATAATCGTTATGAACTTGAATTGGATTAGTATCATTTTCATGTGTGAATGAAACCTTGTGAAATAAACAAATGCAACCAAGAAGGTGACAGGTACCTGTTTTTGTGAGCCAGTGATGTTTTCAATGCTTCGTGTTGCCCCTTTGGCCCCACTCAGCAGTAATAAACATTTGTTCTCAAGTCCATGTGTGTCTTCTCTGGTTTCTTCTAGTTAGTTTTATTCTGAATCATCTAAACCCGGTGTTTATGTAACATTTCCCACTTGTCAGTGCAGAAAGAAAAACGACGCCAGAGCTTGTTCGGGCTCCACCTGCAGACTGCACCCCGCACAGCGCTCTGCTAGTTGCCCTATTATCCTTTCTCTGGAGATCCCTTGGTTGCACGTAACAGAAACTCTGCAGCTAGCTTCATCATAAGAAGACCACTAATTAAAAGGAAGTAGGGATGTTTTTTATCATAGATACCAAAGGCCAAACGGGGCCCGAAGAGGCAAAGGGGCCAGAGACTGGAATGCCATCTGGAACCCAAGCGACTGTTCTCATAGTCACTCTTCGGCTTGTCTTGTTAGCTGATGCTGCTCCTTCATTGCTGCTTCTCTCAGAAAACAAGCTTTCCCTGCTTCTAAGTGCACAACCCAGGTCGCCATATCCTCTCGCCAAGTGACAGTAGAGATGGACTAGCATCTCAGTGTTCCAGTTTTGAAATTTTACAAAAATCTGATTGATTAATCCTGGATTAGGTGTCTGAGGCTAGTCCTTCAAGGCGCAGCCCAGTGGGTGATGCCATACAGTATCTGGCATGCACTTCCAAGGGGCTCCAGAGGCTCCCCTGCAGGGGGAGGCGGGCAGCAGAGAACTTCCTTTTGCATTTTGTTCTGGCCTTACGGGGAAACCTAAACAAAAGCCAGGAGATTAATCACCTCCTCAATTTAGCATGTATAAAAACTATTAATCAGAGATTGTAAAATTATAGTTTGTGGCCCAAACCCAGACCACAGACATCTTTTGTTTGACCCATGTAGCATTTAAACAGAATTTTCACATGAAAAGTAAAATAGCCAAATTATTCAGAAAATATCTACCCAATTTGGGAGTTGGGAGGTTGTGAGTGGAACCAACTGTTCACTATTGTTTGCAGATCTTACCCTTAGAGAAGTTACATGCTAATGTGGACGTTTTTATCCAGTAGGGATGCAAATCCCTCCATTTAAGTGGAACAAGTAACTCCAAAGACTATATATGGTTTCTTATCCTGTAGGACATTAATCAGTTTGTTCCTAACATTGCAAATTTACATGAACATTCCATTGTTAAATTGCCTATATGTCTCCAGTGCACAAATGCCCTTCAATCCAGTTTTAACATATTATTGGTTTCCTCATTAAGAACTGAACAAACTATTTGTCACATGTTCATTTTATATTTGCACAAGTCTTGATTTCACCTTTTTGAAATTATACTTTAACAAAACTTGATTACTGTTGATGGGACACAGTTCAAAATCTTTAAAAGTTTACTTGCAAGGAAGTTCAGGCTTGTGTGTCCTTCCTTCCTTGACTTCCTGTGGATGAAAACTTCTGTCCTCATGGGGCCCAGCCTGCCTGTGATCCTTCATTTGTTCCTGCCTGGCCTATAGACTTGGGACTTGCTTACTCAGTTCCCACAATTTTTGTATGTTTATTTCTTGTAAAAGTATATCGATCTATCTACCTATTTCCTACTGATTCTGGTTCTCTGATTGAATCCTAACAGTTACTTTTGAGAGACCTGAATAAAGTGAAGAAATGATCTGTATATGATACTCTGGAGGAAAAGCAGTCCAGGTAGAGTGACAGCACAGAGTACTGATTTGCACATGAGAGCAAGCTCAGTGGATTCAAGGAATGACAAAAATGCCCATGTTTAAACCAGGAAGAGGGGAGAGACAGTTCTGTAAGATAAGACCTGAGACTCATAGAGGTGAGATTAGATCATGTGGAAAATTTTAGGTCATGGGAGCTTGGACTTTATTGTAAGTCTAAGAGGAAGCTATTGGAGATTTTAAAGTAACGGGATATAATGATTTGAAAAGATGAGTCTGGAAAACTAATCATAAAGGCACAATGGGGAAGTGGAGAAGCCAGTTAAGAGGCTAAAATTCCAGGCAAAAATGATACCTTGGTGTTGGGTCTAACAGCGGAGGCTGAAAAATTGCTTGATACTCAACATATTTGAGGATAAAGCCATCAAGCCTTACCGTAGGGTGAGATGTAGGACCTGATATTGAAGACTCAAGTATGGCTCCTTGGCCAGAACAATTAAGAAAATGAGGTGACCATTCACAGAGCTGGAGAGTAACAGGAGGAAATGATTTGGGATGTGAGGAGACATTGGGAGAGGATGGGTTTTTGTTTTTGCAGGCAAGCTGGATTTGATGTGCTTATGCTTATTAGACAACCAGGCAGAGGCAGAGTCTGGAGCCCCAGGAGTGGTGGAGCTGAAGATACAGATTGGAGATAATAAGGTATTTAAAATCTTGTGACTGGGGTATGTGAAGGGAGGAGTTGCCCCAGGAGGGTAATTAAATTTGGAAATCACTGCAATAGGTCAAGCTTTCAGTGGTGCAGTGGACTATTTGTTCCTAATTAAGTACTTAAATAATTTAGAGGCTCTCGGTTGGACACTTTGTAAAACACAAACACCCTAGCTATAACTGACACACACAAAAATGCACAGATCACAGGAGTTTAATTCTATGAATTTTGACAATTGTATACATCAGTGTAACATTTCTATCATCTTGGAACATTCCCTCCTGGAAACATACAAACGAAAACTATACAAATAGAAGTTTACAGCTCAGTGAAACATCTAAGTGAACACATCTGTAAACCAGCATCCAAATCAAGAAACAGAACAGTAACTGAACCTCAGAAGCCCATTTTTGGCTGTTTTCTGTCATTTTCCTCACCTCTTAGGTAAAGACTATCCTGATTTTTAACAACCATAGGCTGGTTTTGTGTATTTTAGACTTTACTTAAATGGAACAGAACGGTATGAACCCTTCTATGTCTGGCTTCTTTCATTAGCCTGTTTGTGAGATTCATACATGCTGTGTGCTACAGCAATTTGTTTTTGTACTGTGCTTCCGATCCTTTACTATAAGGATCAACCTGCATTTTTCCAATAGCTTTTTTCTTCTCTGACTTGTTACGCTGGGTCATTCACAAAGCTGAGTGACTGCGGGCTCTCAGACTTCTCAGGGGTTCTAGTTTATGTTCTCTACAGTGTTGCAGGCGTTTTGAGGCTATCCGAGGCTACAATACTTGAAACGTGGCTTTCTCAAGGGGTTTTACTGGGGGGGCTGCTGAAGCCCGCAGTGCAGAATACAGTCCCGGGAAACGCAGCGTTGGGAGTCTTCTCTGATGGTTATTAGCTCATTTAAACCGAATCCAAACTCGGGTGAGAGGTGGAGACAGCACCAAGGAACTGCGTCCGCAAACCACTTAAAAAGACGAGACCCCATCTGCGGTCATAAAATGTGGCGCTTTGTATTAACAACCTTGATCCCTGGCGGCGCGGTCACGTGGCCAAAGCAACCCGACGCGGTCCTTGTCACTGGTGCTAAATCGTGGCGACGTCTCCAGAGCGCTACAACCCAATGAAAATTACCGTTCTCTTCCATATGATACCCCACACTTAACATCTTCCTTCTTTCCAGTTTTAGCTGCCCTTTCTCCCCGTTTTTGTCCCTTTTTCACAAAGGGTCAGACATTAATCTTAGACAAGATGGCTGCCTAGTTGGGCCCGGCCCTAGAAAGGGCGGAAGCTGCCCACTGTTTAGTCAACTTCCGATTTAGATGTCTGAAGACCCGAACGTCACTTCCGGGGTCAGGGTAAAGTCTACTTAGGCAGCGGTTCCGAGTCGCGACTGCGCAGCCGGAGCAAACTAGGTCGAAGTCTAAGCGTACAGTTGTACGGGTGGGGAGGATGGGTCATTTACTCTTCTCGCGAGAGTCTGGTCGTTGCTAGGAGGCTCGGCGGGCGAGGCGGGGCCAGGTTCGGCGGGGCGGGGCGGAGGGAGGCGGGCTTCTCTGGGGGCGGTGACGACGCTGGACTCGCGAAGGTTCCAGAGGCGCCGCGTGCGGTAGGCGGGTCACAGTGTCGCGGAGCATTGGCTGTGCGTGCAGGCTGCGGGCGCCCGGAGTCGTGCGGGTGCGGCGCTTGCTCTTCATTCTCCCGCGGTGCTGCAGCTCGGGCCTCCCTGACGCAGCGCGACTATGGCTTCAGTGGTGGAGGAGGTAAGGGCCCGCCTCGTCGTCCTCATCGGCCTTGCTGGGGATTTCCGCCCCGGCCCCCTGCCGAAGCCCCTGCGGCCGCCTCCCCGACGGCTTCCTGCGTTGTCGAGTCCCCGCGCCGCCCCGGCCTCCCGCCCGCCCCTCGGTGGCCCCCGGAGCCAGGCCTCCCGCGGGAACGTTGCCGATGGTCGCTCAGCCCCGGCCCGGGTCCCTCCCCGCGCGGTGCGGCGGGAGGGCGGGCGTGTTGGGCTTGGAGCTGCAGGTGGTGTGGGCGATGGACGCAGCGACCTGGTCACCTTCGCGTGCGCCTCGGGCCCTTCCGCGCGTTGTGCTGGCCCCGGGACGGGACGCTTCCCCAAGTCAGAGCCCGCGCAGACACCGACGGCCGCCCAGGAGGCAGGTGGTGCCATCCCTCTGCTTGAGCCGGGCATGTTTTGTCCGTGCGCCTGAGTGGCCGTGGCGTTCTGGGCACGTCATGTTGCTTCTCTGGGCCGCAGTAGTGCCCGTGTCGTCAGGCTGGAAAGACCCAGTAGTCGTGTTTACAGCAGTGGGGAGCAGCAGCCTCCTGGGTGCGTTAAAAGCAAGAACAAGTCAGTAACACGTTGGAAAGTGAGTTGTAACTACTGGAGGGCCATAGCCTTTTTCTCTTGGGAGCTATAAACTCCAAGCAGGGGTGGCTTGAGTCTTGGAGACTTATGTGGCTACAAGCTGGGACGACTAGTACTTGGGTGGCTCTGTTCCGAGTCTGAATAGACTGTCAGTGTCACAGGGAAGTGTTGGGTGTCTAGATTTGTTTCCCTGGACATCTTTTCTCAGTGTGAACAAGACGGGGGAAGTTCAGATTTGAGTTTTAAAGTTGCATAATCTGCTCTAAGTGAAGAAAAAGTGTGTATAGTCAAGTGTTCTTTGGGATAATTGGCCCCAAGTTTAGGTTCTGTTAAAAAACAGGCCTTGAGGTACCAGTGCCCCAAGAAAATAATCTGGGAAGTGACTTTACAGTCCTTGCAGAAAGGTATCTCAGTATTGAGTTTCTTCAAAGTCAGGGACTTTCTCAGTTGTACTAAAAAGTAAACAAGGATGCTTCCGGAGTTCTTTGTTTTGACATAAATTAACTGCTTTAACCAATTTGTGGCATACAAATCAGTACATTTTAGTATATTCACGGTGTTGCACAGCCATCACCACTAATTCCAGAACCTCCCCCCCCCAAAATAAAGTCATGTCCCATTCCTTCTCACCCACCAAATAGCCACCTACTCTGTCTCATTGGCCTGTTCTGGGCATTGGATGTAAATGGAAACTTACAACGTGTTTCCTTTTGGTTTTCTGCTCCTTTTCACTTAGGGTGTTTTCAGGTTCATCCATGGCATAGTTTGTGTTCATTTTTCTTTTTTTTTTTTTTTTTCTTTTTTGTATTTTTCCCAAGTTAGAAGTGGGGAGGCAGTCAGACAGACTCCCGCATGTGCCCAACCAGGATCCACCTGGCATGCCCACCAGGGGGTGATGCTCTGCCACAATCAGAGCCATTCTAGTGCCTGAGGCAGAGGCCATAGAGCCATCCTCAGCATCCAGGCCAACTTTGCTCCAATGGGGCCTTGGCTGCGGGAGGGGAAGAGAGAGACAGAGAAAGGAGAGGGGAAGGGTGGAGAAGCAAATGGGTGTTTCTCCTGTGTGACCTGGCCGGGAATTGAACCCGGGATATCCACAGGCCAGGCCAACACTCTACTGCTGAGCCAACCGGCCAGGATCTTGTATTAATTTTTATGGCTGAATAATATTCCATTGTATGGATACTCCACATTTTCTTCATCATTTCACCAGCTGATGGACGCTGGGGTTATTTCTACGTTTGGGCTGTTATGAACAATGCTGCTGTGAATACTTGTGCTCAACTTTTTGTCTGGACATAGGTTTCCAGTTCTCTGAAGCGTATACCTAAGAGTGAAATTGGAGTCGCATGGAGACTGAGAAACTGCCCAACTCCTTTCCAAAGTGGCTGCACCATTTTTCATTTCTACAAGCAATGTCTAAAGGTTCCCTTGTTTTCTGGGTGTTTCCATTGTTGACATACCTGGTGGGAAACAGATACACTAATTTTTACATAACAATCTTCTTTTAAAGACTTTATTCCATTTTTAGAGAGGAGAGAGAGAGAGAGAGAGAGAGATGGGGTAGGGGGAGAGAGAGAGAAGGGGGAAAGAACAGGAAGCATCAACTCCCATATGTGCCTTGACCAGACAAGTTCAGGGTTTCGAACTAGCAACCTCAGTATTCCAGGTCCACGCTTTATCCCATTGCACCACCACAGGTCAGGCTACATACAAACATTTTGATGTTGGTATTAGAATCAATTGTAGAAACCATTATTGTAAAAAATATTGCTTGGAGCTAAAGCATTTTGGTTCCACACTCCCAAGATGACTTCGCAGTTTTTCTGGTCTTAGTTATACAAGTTTGGGGGCCTCGTAGAGTATGGATGGGGGGGTAGAGTATGGACAGGGGGCTAGGCACAGCTGGACTTTGTATGCCATTCTGTCAGTTACAGATGGTAAAACAAGGGCACCTGAATTAAATGAGACAATAAAAGACGAGTAAAAAAAAAAGAAGCATTCTTTTCAGTGTTATTGCATTTTGTAAGACTTAAGAAACATTAGGACTTTCTGCCTCAGATATTATACTGAGTTGCCAAGCATTTAAAAATACTCATTTGAGCCTTTTGTGTGCTATCAGGCTATAATGTAAGTATCTTCCTGTCACATTGTTAGTATCAAGCCAGAATGTAAAGTTATTTCAAGAAAAGCAAATCCCTTATTTGTGTTGCGTCAGAAAGTAAACTGGAAAATAATTTTTTAAGCCCATTAATTTTCTTACAGTGTCTTAACTCTTGAACTTAAAAAAGAAGTGTTTCTTGGCTCTACCTCTAGCAAGTAGGAATAGACTTCAGTAGGCAAAATCCTGGAGGGGAAGAGACAGGTGGCTTTTCTAGTGATGGATTGTCTGCCCTGGTTTTTTCTCTCGACTGTGCAACCATGGCCCAGACTTTCGACTGTAAGATTAAACCTGGACCTTCAGAGCAAGACTACTTCTTTTTTTTTTTTTTTTTTTTTTTTTTTTTATTTATTCATTTTAGAGAGGAGAGAAAGAGAGAGAGAGAGAGGAGAGACACAAAGAGAGAAGGGAGGGAGGAGCTGGAAGCATCAACTCCCATATGTGCCTTGACCAGGCAAGCCCAGGTTTTGAACCGGTGACCTCAGCATTTCCAGGTCGACGCTTTATCCACTGCGCCACCACAGGTCAGGCGCAAGACTACTTCTTGACAGCAGAAATACAGCCTGACCAGGTGGTGGCACAGTTGATAGAGCGTGGGCCTGGGAGGCTGAGGACCCAAGTTCAAAACCCCAAGTTTGCTGCTTGAGCACAGTCTCAGCAGCTTGAGTGTGGGGTTGCTGGCCTGAGTGTAGGATCATAAACATGACCCCAAAGTCACTGGCTTGAGCAAGGGGTCAGTGGCTCAACTAGAGCCCCCACTCAAGGAATATATGAGGAAGCAATCAATGAGCAACTAAGGTACCTCAACTATGAGTTAGTTGATGCTTCTCATCCTTCACCCTTCCTGTTTGTCCCTATTCTCCCACCTTTCCCCCAAAGAAAATCAGAAATACATTTTTTAATCTTTTGGCTTAAAAATTCAAACTTTGTTCTGTTGGGTGTCTGGTGCCGGAAGTGGAGTGAGGGCAAGTTGATCGCCACAATGAAGGTGCCCTGGCGCTCACTCTGCTCGTCGTGCACTTGCTCAGCTCTGTTCTCGTGTTTTTAAATTCCTAATATCTGATGACTAAGACTGGATGTCATAAGGAAATGTATGAATTTCTTTCTTTAAAAAAAAAATATTTCATCTGAGTTTATAAATCACAGAGGTATCTTGTAAATAAAATGTTCTACAACAAAAGCGGGTAAAGGTCTACCAACGTGCAAAACCTAGGCTCGATTACCTATTGTTACTTCAAGGGTTTTATGTTTTCCTTGAAAAAAAGAAAGGAAGATTGAGTTATTTACAATTCTATACTCTATGAACTCTGGTGGCACAGTGGATAAAAATTCCCTGGAATTCTGAGGTCACCAGTTCGAAACCCAGTCAAGGCACAAATGGAAGTTGGTGCTTCCTGCTCCTCCCCTGCTCCTCTCTAGATTGAACAAATAAAATCTTTAAAAAAAAATCTGTAGGCTAGAAGAAAGAATTCAAGTTGTTCCCCAACCCTAGAAAATTTAAATAAACCTTTTAGTTCTTATTTCTTATTACACTAAACTGAAATGACAGGGACATGTTATCAAACTTGTATCTTATTTAGCATAGCTAATGTGTCTTTTACTTTGACACAGCTGCAGAAAGATCTCGAAGAGGTGAAGGCGCTGCTGGAGAAGGCCACCCGGAAGAGAGTGTGTGATGCCCTCACAGCCGAGAAGGCCAGGATTGAGACAGAGATCAAGAACAAGGTGCAGCAGAAGCCTCAGAGGCAGGCAGAGCTGGACAGCGAGAAGCCGGCCGCTGTGGTCACTCCCATCACCTCGGGCTACACGGTGAAGATCAGCAACTACGGTAAGGCGCGCCCCTGGGGCAGGCTCTTCTCTCACCAGAGCTGGTCCTCAATCATCACCAGTTAACAGACTTCATGTTAAATTTGTTTTGATTGTTCATTTTGGTTGTTTGAAAGAGATCACCCATCAATTTTTTTTTTGTTTGTATTTTTCTGAAGTGAGAAGTGGGGAGGCAGAGAATCAGACTCCCATATGCGCCTGACCGGGATCCACTCGGCATGCCCACCAGGGGGCAATGCTCTGCCCATCTGGGGCGTTGCTCTGTTGCAACCAGAGCCATTCTAGCGCCTGAGGCAGAGGCCATGTAGCCATCCTCAGCGCCCGGGCCAACTTTGTTCAAATGGAGCCTTGGCTGTGGGAGGGGAACAGAGAGACAGAGAGAAAGGAGAGGGGGAGGGGTGGAGAAGCAGATGGGCGCTTCTCCTATGTGCCCTGGCTGGGAATTAAACCCAGGACTTCCACAGGCCGGGCCGACACTCTACCACTGAGCCAACTGGCCAGAGCTACCCATCAGTTATTTAATAAGATGCTTTTTAAGAGCCAAAAAAGGAAATAATGCATTCAAGGAGCAAGCTGATGTACAATGATGAGTAGCATCAAGAAGGAACCTATTCCATGTATTTGGAACACAGCTTTTTATTTGGATTTTCATCCTGTTTTAGCATTTCACTTTGCCAGACAACCACCAGTATTAACTGAGGAAAGGAATTTGGTTGAATTTGCTGGTTTTTTTGTATGTATGTATGTATGTATGTATGTATTTCAGAGACAGAAAGTGAGACAGAGGGATAGACAGGGACAGACAGACAGGAACAGAGAGAGATGAGAAGCATCAATCATTAGTTTTTCATTGCGCGTTGCAACACCTTAGTTGTTCATTGATTGCTTTCTCATACGGGCCTTGACCGCGGGCCTTCAGTAGACCAAGTAACCCCTTGCTGGAGCCAGTGACCTTGGGTTCAAGCTGGTGGGCTTTTTGCTCAAACCAGATTAGCCCACGCTCAAGCTGGCGACCTCGGGGTCTCGAACCTGGGTCCTCTGCATCCCAGTCCGACGCTCTGTTCACTGCACCACCGCCTGGTCAGGCTGAATTTGCTGTTTTTGAGCACCTAATATGTGCCACTGTTGTGCTTGCTCTTGTGGTCACACAACAAGACCTGGTCCTGGCTCAGGTGTATTTGGGACACAGACATCACTAATACTGTAACAATCTAACAGTACTATTTGGCCTCAGTAGACTGTAAACTTTGTTTTGGAAGCAGTGCAACTTAAATCTGAGTGATGAGCTCTTACAAGGGCAGGGAGAGCCTCACGTTTCTTATTTCCTTATACTATTTGGCACATAGTAAGTGCTTAATAAATATTTGCATAACTAGTAAATTTATAAATTATGGGAATACAGCTTATGAAATAATTCTTCTGGAGGTAAGGAGCAGGGAGAAATAGAAGAGGCTTTTGAGTCTGAAGGGTACAGTCAGCAAGTGTGAAAAAAGGAAGGGAATCGCAAGAGCAAATGAGATGAATAGAGACATGAAAGGCATCGTGTACTTGGGTATTGTCACAGAGAAAAGCAATGTGTGTGGTGTGCTTAAAAGATGTACTCTGGGACAGTGGTCCCCAACCTTTTTTGGGCCACGGACTGGTTTAATGTCAGAAAATATTTTCAGGGACTGGCCTTTAGGGTGGGACGGATAAATGTATCACGTGACCGAGACAAGCGTCAAGAGTGAGTCTTAGACGAATGTAACACAGGGAATCTGGTCATTTTTAAAAAATAAAACATTGTTCAGACTTAAATATAAATAAAACGGAAATAATGTAAGTGATTTATTCTTTCTCTGCGGACCAGCACCAAATGGCCCACAGACCAGTACTAGTCCGCGGCCTGGGGGTTGGGGACCACTGCTTTAGGAGTTATGCTCTGTGCTTGAGTTGATTGACAAAGGAAAGTGGTCGGAAGGTGGGAGGATTGTGGCATAATAACCAGGAACCTAGATTTATATTTAGGAAGAAAATGTGGAGGCTGGATTGAATGAATGGAAGAAATAAGATGAATTTCTGTAGAACTTGGTAGAACTTTTTTAAAATACTTTATTTTATTCTGTATGACACATTGAGGAAATGTTAGGAATATATATATATAATAAACAAATATATTTTATATATGCTTTTTATATGAAGTTTGTATATTTTTCATGTTGACAGCAATTGTCTATGTTAGACACTAGAATTGATAGTATATACTGAAATGACATTTAGTAGATGTTAGGTTAATTAAATTAGCAGATTTCAGTGAACTGGACCCTAATTTCATATTCTACTCAATTGGACTCTTTATTTCTATTTTGTCAGAGAAGGGTATTAAGGAAGCTAGTATTGGCTGTGTTTGTTGAACCGCTTAGAGAAGTAGAAACGATTATGGAATTAGACAGTACTGATGTTCAGCCATGCAGCTTAGTGGAGAGTTACCAATATTTAGGTATAAGACAAAATTATTCTCATAAATAGGGGGAAAGAACCACCATTAGGCCCTGACCAGTTGGCTGCATGGTAAGCATTGACCTGGCATGTGGAAGTCCCAGGTTTCATTCCTGGTCAGGGCACACAGGAGAAGCGATCATTTGCTTCTCCACCCCCTTCCCTCCCATCTCCTTTCTCCCCCTCCCCCCCCTCTACCCCCCTCCCTCCCTATCTCCCCTTCTCTTCTCCCTCTCCTCTGCCATGGCTCAGTTGGAGCAAGTTGGCCCTAGGCACTGAGGATGGCTCCATGGCCTCACCTCAGGTGCTAAAATAAAACAGCTTAGTTGTTGGGCAATGGAGCAACACCCCAGATGGCTTACACATGTGGGAGTCTGTCTCTCTGCCTTCCCATGTCTCACTTAAGAAAAATAAAAATAAAAAAATTATAAAAAAAAGAGCCGCTATTAAAAATGTATTTAATGTTCACATTATTTATTTTGAGGAATAAAAAGAAAATGGGGTTTGTTTAGTAAATAGGGATTTGAATCCAAGTTCTTGAACTGGCTGAATGCCTGATTTGAGGTAGATTACTTAACTGCTTTGAAGCTCAACTTCTCTATCGAGAAATTTCTTCTAATTTTTTTCATGTTTCCATTACTGGATTTCCATTTTACTATGTCTTTATTGTAAGCCATATGCACTTACTGTTTTAGAGATAATACCAGACTTGACTCATGTCCTTTTATTTGTTATTTTTGTTACCAGGATGGGATCAGTCAGACAAGTTTGTGAAAATCTACATTACCTTAGCTGGAGTTCATCAGGTCCCCAGTGAGAACGTGCAGGTGCTCTTCACAGAGCGGTGAGTTCTCATTATGGAGAAGACAGTGTTCTTTAAGTCAGAGATTGCCTTGTTGTGGACTCTTTCCTTTGTAGTTTCCAAAATTCTGCTTCAATTTTAGAATTAATTATCCTGCACACCTTCTTTGAAGGGGTGCATCTTTGCGGTGGCCAAATGCTCATTCTAAAACAAAACCGATGGCATTTTCCCACGAGAACTAGAGAGCACCTTTTCTAGAACCAGAAAGATAACATATTTGCTCTTGTGTTGTAGGTCATTTGATCTCTTGGTAAAGAATCTAAATGGGAAGAGTTACTCCATGATTGTGAATAATCTCTTGAAACCCATCTCTGTGGAAGGCAGTTCAAAAAAAGTAAGTTTGCTTTTTTGTCATATTGTAAACCTCATTAAATATTCTGCCTGGTATATTTAGAATTGAGAGGAACTAGAATTAATCTTCCTGACGGGGATCCGCAAACCATGGCATGTTGCTTCTGTTGTAAATAAAGTTTTGTTTGAACACAGCCACACTTTGTGTGTGTGTTGTCTGTGGCTGCTTCTGTGTCACAAGGGCAGAGTTAGGTAGTTACAGCAAATCAGGTGCCTTCAAAGCCTAAAATACATGCTCTGGCCCTTGATGGAAATGCCCCCTCCTGCTCTAGAAAAATGGATTGTTATAAGAATATTGCATTAAATCAGGAGAAGGAGTAAGCTTTTAAAATGATAAGGGTGGGACTTGAGTTTTAATGCTAGTCCTGCCACGTACTGGTGGTGAGATTTGGCAGCTCACATAATAACTTCATGCCTCGGTTTCCCTATTTGTACAATGGCAGTAATTACTTCACAAAGTTGAAATGATATACTAAAGTGAAATATATAAAATGTTTAAATTAATAGTAGGTATTAGAAGTTCTGTGTGGGTTTGATACATAAAAAGACTTAAGTACTTAACCTAGTTGGAGTTATTAGAAGCTATAAAATCAAACTGTCTTTTAAAAAACTATTCACATTTTGTACTAATTCAGATAATTCCTTTTTTCTACCTGATGTAAATAAATGAAGTTTAATGCATCTGATATATAGATGTACCATTCTGCCATATATGTTTACATAGAATTATGTAGCAGCTTCAAGGTCACATTAGAATATAGTTTATTGATCAGCTTGTGTCTCACTGCTTGCTTTTCATCTGCTGATTCCATAGTTGAAGGAACACTGAGATCCCTAGGAGTAACATGGATCGTGGTTGGAAGAGTTGTGTACTCGCGCTCTTCTGCTCTCATTCCTCCCAGACCCCTTGTCGGCACTGCCTCAGATGACTGGACCTTGTGCCTGGCTCTGACCCCGCTTACTGTCCTACTCCCCCTTCACCACAGTCCAGCCACTTCTCTGCTCTACTTTCCAAACACACCAGAAACATCCTTCCCCGGAGCCTTTCTCTTTGCTCTGCCAGTTCCCTCTGAGCTCTTTCTTCTGGGTCTTAGAGAGGGCTTCCTAATGAAGGTCCTGCCCCAGCCCCTGTACTACCCTCTGTCTTGAGAGCACTTAGTATTTGAAGGTATTCTAGTTTTGCCTGTTGTCGTCTTTCTGTTCCATGAGTTTTTGGACTCTGGTCTATTTATTCATGAAAGTATTACTACACTAGTACCTAAAACAGGGCCTACACATTATAGTAATGATTAGTGAGTAATTGTCTTCTAAACATTAATCTTTTGTCCATATGTTCTAAGTTGTACCTGTTTTCCTACTTTTCTTCCAGGTCAAGACAGATACAGTGATTATCTTATGTAGAAAGAAAACGGAAAACACACGGTGGGAGTACCTGACTCAGGTCGAAAAAGAGTGCAAGGAGAAAGAGTGAGTTCATCCTTAGTGTCCTCTTGGCTGGGGTTATGTATTTTGTCATTTGTCTTTGTGGATCACAGAGTTGTGTAGTCTGTGATACGACCATTCACCTCTCAAGTTCCAGTGACTGACCCTATTATATTCACATCTGCTCTGTCAGAACCTACTGGAAGTGTCCAGCATGTTGCTCCTGGTTGACTCTTGTGTGCTGGTTCTGAACCTGGGGCCGCTGGTGTGTCTCTGTAGATACTGTGCCCATTCCCCAGAGACCCAGACACTCTTACCACTTTTGAGTTCCCCAGGATTTTCTGATGCTGTAGTTAATGAGTTTAACTGTCACTGATGTCCAGTGACAAAGAGAATATTTTTATTCTACTTATTTGCTGTTCTAAAGAATGTTTGTGTTCAAAGACACTTCCATTCTCAGTCACCCAGTCCACTGCAGTGGTAGTGGACTACATGGAGTCGGTCGGCCACCCACCTTCCTCACTCTTCTCCTCTGGTGGCCACCGTGCATTCAGGAGGTGGTGGATGAATTTAAATCTAGAGTGAATCACCTGAGTACAAGACCTTGTCTTCCTATTACTGTCTATCCCCAGTGTCACTTAATAAATGAGGCGAGTAAAGAATGAAGTGTAAAGCCAATTGTTCCAGGTTGGACACTGATTGAAGTAATGGTGTTGACCACATTAAGGGCTATTATTTTTACCACCAGGCCTGACTCGTATATCTCAGGCTTCAGAGGGCTTTTCTAATAAAAAAAAAAAGTATGAACTTCAATGCATGTCCATGTGTAATGTATGCTTGTATTTTTCTCCAAGTATTTTTTCAAATATGCAGAAACATGCTTTTTAAAAAGTAAGACAGTTCAGAAAAGCAAATGCTTTTTTCTGCTAAAAATCACCTAAAATCCTACTGTCTCAAAATAACCCCTAGCCATTTTATTGGCCATTCTTATAGAACCAGAAAGGTAGTGTGTGGTTGTATATTGTTCCCATTAAGATGAATTTGTTGTGCTGTATTAATTGTGAATATCTTTGGTTAATTGGTATCTTAACCTTATCTCTATTTCTCCACTTTCTATGAACTTGAACAACCTATTTGTATCTTTCTGTACTTAGCAATCATGCATTTAAAATTTATGTCAGTAAATGGGATCATTTGTTTATACACAGATATTTTTCCATTTTTAGATGTATATATATTTCTCAATTATTGTTTTCTTTTTAACAGAAAGCCCTCCTATGACACTGAAACAGATCCTAGTGAGGGATTGATGAATGTTCTAAAGAAAATTTATGAAGATGGAGATGATGATATGAAGCGAACCATTAATAAAGCCTGGGTAGAGTCAAGAGAGAAGCAGGCCAAAGGAGAAACAGAGTTCTGAGACTTCAAAGTCCTTTTGGCAGTTGTGATGTGGAAATGTTGATGTTTCCAATAAGGACATTTGGTGAGCTGCCCAGATAAATTTAACAGATAATTTTACAGTCTTCTTCTAAGTAAAGGCAACGAATTCTGCTGGAGCATTTATTTAAATGTGCTTAATAAACATTTCCTGTGAAGATGGTTTCCTTAGTAAAATGGTGGTTTTGTTCAAGAAAGGGGGTGATGCTGCATTCTCGTGTGAAGTGTAAAGAAGCAAGTCTTGCCTAATGGAAATGCCATATTGTGTGTATTTTTGTTCAGCTAAGAGGTAGACAAAAAGTTATTGCTTGTAAAACTCCAGACATCAGTTCTCACCATGTAAGAATAAGTAAAAAATAAAACCTGAATTTTTGTATAAAGTGCAAATTCGTATCTGTGCTTCAATATTGCTGTAGAGGCGTTGCCCTCTTGTATCAGCAGCTTAAGTAATGCACACACCGTGCAACCATGCATCACAGTGCTGTGATGGTCCAATCACATGTTTTTCTCTAGGTTTAAGTATATTTATTTATGAGTAAATTGTAATGAAATCTGATTAAGAGAGCAGACAGATATCTTTGTATAGTACCAGTTAGTAAGTTTTGCCATGGATCATATAGCTTACAAAAAGCAGTAACCATAAATCAAAAACAGGTGAAAATCCTTCTTTTCCTATTTTCAGTAAAGTTAGGTTTTTATTCATTGGAATGATTTTACTATGGTTATCTAGGAAAAGTGAGGCTTTTGGGAGGAGATTGTTTTAGATGGAATCACTGTCCCTAGAAACAGGAATAGGAGTAAGGTGCCTGTGATCGCCATTGCTGTTGTATGGGAGGTATTTGCCAATGCAGGTGAGGTAGGAGAAAGCCCTTGAACACACGAGGAAAACTAAGGATTAACCAAAACTACCATAATAGAATTTGGTACCAGGGGAGTAAAATTTGGTAGGTAGCCTCTCTATCTAGCACAGTTGTTACTACCGCTGAACACATTATTCAACCTCTACAATTAAAGCTGTGATGTTGACACATGAATAAACAGACCTGTGGAACAGAACAGAGAAGACCCAAGGCAGAAGATTTATTGAGCTTCACTTTATTGCACATCACAGGTGTGTTATTTACAAATTGAAGGCAAGATTCTACCAGCCAAAAGATTACAACTCATTTTATTGCAACACTTTATTTCGGTGGTCTGAAACAGAACCAGCTCTATCTCCAAGGTATACCTGTTCAGCATTTCAAAACGGGGAAGAGATGGGCCTCTAAAACCAAAGATAACGACATGTATATATTCCAAACAGATGACAGGTTTAAATATAAAATGAAGCCATGTGAGTACTAGAGACATGGATAGAACATCATTATAACTTAAGAGTGAGGGAAGTCTACGTGACTTCAAATCTAGACGTGATAAGGGTATGCTGGTTTATTTCAACTACATAATGTTTACATGGCCAAGAAAACCAAAAAACCCACAATAAAAATAATACATTGAGAGGATTCCAAAATTAAGAACAGAGTTAACAGAAAAATGTAAGTAAACTTGAATATGCAAAGATGCTCACCTTGTTCAGAAGAGAAGTAAAAAAAAAAAATCTTTTACCTTTTATTGGAAAAACTCCAAAAGTTTAGTATACTGATTGTTGATGGTGTGGGGAAACTCACATATGGGCATGGAATGATTAGATGAAGTTAGAGCTTGTGTGGAAGGGCAGTTGGCAATGTCCGCCAGATGCTGTGTGCATGTACCATCTGACTCTGTCCGTCTAGGTTCTTCCCCAAAGGTAACACTGGCCAAAATTTGGAATGATGTATGCAAAAAATGTAAACACCCAAATGTCAATAGAGGATTATTAGCTGAGTTAGCTGTGGTCCATGCACACACACAGCACTTCTAGTCACAATAAGAAATGAAAGTTCTTTTCTGTGTACCAGTGTGTTGAATGATCACCAGGATACTGTAAGAGGAGAGGCAGAGTGCAGAGCACCATTGATGGTATGCTTACCTGCCTTAGTGTTACAAGGGGAGGGGACATGAAAACACAAATATGTGTATTTGCTTCTATTTAAAAAAAAAGGCCGGAAAGTAAACCCAAACCAATAAAAATGGTTCTACTGGGGAAGGAAAAGCAAGATGGAAGCAGTATTTCTATGAATGTAACTTTCTTTAGTTTTGACTTTAGAACCATCTAAAATTTTAAAGCTAAATAAAAAACAGCCCTAAAATTTGAAAATAAACCTAATGTACATCAAGTTATAAACATTGCTGTCTAAATGAGTTTAGAACATGGTATTTTTAACTGTCCATCACTAGTGAGATGTTAAAACTTCAGATTGTTATTAGGAGCTAAGATTTTTACAAGTATAAAATCAGTATAAACTTACTACAATATTTTTACCTTGGTAAAAATACCATTTCTTAGCAAATCCCACCAAAAGGGTCTCAAAGCTTAAAGCAATGACATTTCAGCATCCTTAGTGCTCAGATGTGGTTGCTACACACCATTCCCTACTACAAGGACCAAGGACTCTTAAAAAAATGTCTGAGGCAGGAAATACAAAGGTAAGCCTGGGTTGTTTTATGCCTGAAATCAAGGAAAGATCAGATACCTTGTGTCAAAGTCAACAGGGTGAAGTGCCCGGTAGTGGAAGGATATGGGACAGTGGGAGCATTGATGTGAGCCTCAGAATACTGTCTGGAGTGGGTTGAAACAAAATCTACAAGGTCACGATGGTGTAAAATTGTTACCTTCGGAATTTGCTAGAGCACTAATTTATTTACTCTGAAATATCGAAATTCCTGCATATATCTGGTCTTTATTATAAGAAATGTACTTCAGAGTAGTAAGTCGTTGATAAGGGGAAGTTTCTTACGGACAAGTTCCAGCTAATACAGAAAAAAAGGGTAGCATTTATAACATCACCATTGCAAAATTTAATGTTAACAGATTAATAAATGGTGAACTTGAAATTCAGGGATCAGCCTGACCAGGTGGTGGCACAGTGGATAGAGCATTGGACTGGGATGCAGAGGACCCAGGTTCGAGACCTCGAGGTCGCCAACTTGAGCATGGGCTCATCTGGTTTGAGCAAAGCTCACCAGCTTGGACCCAAGGTCACTGGCTCGAGCAAAGGGTT
Source organism: Saccopteryx bilineata (assembly GCF_036850765.1). NCBI lineage: Eukaryota > Metazoa > Chordata > Mammalia > Chiroptera > Emballonuridae > Saccopteryx > Saccopteryx bilineata. The sequence goes on from NC_089491.1 coordinate 285,043,875, forward strand.
CCTCAGTCTGCTGAAGGCCCGCGGTCAAGGTACATATGAGAAGGCAATCAATGAACAACTAAGATGTCACAAGGAAAAACTAATGATTGATGTTTCTCATCTCTCCGTTTCTATCTGTCTGTCCCTGTCTATCCCTTTCTCTGACTCTGTCAAAAAAAAAAAAAATTCAGGGATCAGGCTGAGCCCATTGATCAGTCACTAAAAGCTGGACAATTATGTGTCTTCTGATGTGAGAGTACACAGCACATTTTTGAAAATTCATATCTAAAAAAATTGGACCCATGTCTACAAGCTTTAGGATGTAACCACTAGTTTATACAGACAGAGGACTAAGTTCAGGAACACATGAAGAAGCAAATAGCCAAATGTTGGACACTCGACAGGACGAATAACCTGGCTCCTCCAACAAATGGAAGATTCTTTCCCCCCATCTCTTCTCTCTGGGACTAGTTGCCTTCTACCATCCATCGAGTCCCTCACCAGGAACCCAGAGCCCTTTCTACCTTAGATATAAGCAGTCTCAAAGTCTTGCCCAACTTTCTTTCCTAATACTTAAATCTGCCCTATCGCCTCCTTCTCAGTTCAGGCCCTGTTTACCTGAACAGCTAAGACATCCTGCTGGTCGCCTTCTTGCTCAAGGCCATCTGCCACACAGCTGTCAACTTATTGGGAGAGTGAGCTGATGCTGTCATCCCTCTGTTAACCGCTCTCACCAGCTGGTATTTAAGTCTTTGCTCCTTGCCAAGTACTACATCTTCCTGTGTTGGCTCTTGTCCTGTGCTCTGTATTTCTGATACATTGAAGTGGCTAATTTCATTGTTGGACCCCGTTATGCTCCCGCTTGTACTGTTCTGTCTGTGAAGACTCATCCCTGGCCTCCTGAGGCAGGTGCTGGAGTCAGCTCCAGGAACACCCTCTGAGGACCAAGCAGGTGCTGCCACACTGCTGCCTTTTTATCCCCAGGCTGACCACACTGGCACAGCACCAGGCAGCCTGTGGCTCCCTTGACTCGTTTCTGCTGCATGTGAAGTAAACATGAATGAAGAGAGTCTAGGCTATTCACAAAACTTTTCCTCTTTGGATACATTTTCAGGGGCTTTGTTCTAAGGTCCCTTGAAGACAGAACAAGAAAACACTTGGGTGTGGGCTGTTTGTTCAGCCATCACACAAAGATGGTGAGCATTAAATACAGATATCAGGTCTACCTTCCAACAGAACTATGGAAAAGAGAACACAGGTCAGGGAAGCCAGCCTGCATCACACGTTGCCCTGGCTGAGCCAACTCCATAGCAGCCTGAGGCAATGCCCTTCAATACAAGGACCCCTTACATGTCGCTGAAAGATTCAACTTGAAGGAAAAGGCGAGCACACAGAGCACGTTTTCACAGAAAATATTTATTCCTCTGCACTATGCATGGGAGCAACATGTTTTAATCCGACAGAAAAGGTAATTCACTGACAGAATGAAACAGCCACATTTCTTCACTGAAAATTCAGAAGCAATTTAACTAGACACCAGGTAGACTAGACTCCTAGACCGGACGCCTGTTAAAAGTAGGTTTTGCGTATTAGACAAGTTCTGTCAGACCGGTTTCCCTGCAAGCTCAGTCGGTCCTGGAGCTGATTACCACATTGCTCGCTGGACCCCGGACAGTTGCCCATGGTCAGCTAAGTGACGGAAGACGATGCGACTAAGCCTCCAACGCCGCTTCACACCACGGGGACGGGACGTCATGACACACCGGTTTCTAATTCTAACGGGACAGCTATCCCGGGGAAGGGCAGCGATCTCTGCATCAGCCACTTCCTAAGGGAGGTCACAACAGTGTTACACAGAGTCACAAATTTACTGTCTAGACCAGAGGTCTCAAACTCGCGGCCCACGGGCTGCATGCGGCCCGCCGAACAATTTTGTGCGGCCCACAGACTAATCCACAAACTACAGTTTCTGGTCGTTTTGTGACACTGAAAAGTGTTGCATAACAGTTGCCTTTTGTAGACCTAGTGCGGCCCGCCGAACGGCTGTGATCTTGCTCTGCGGCCCACATGCTGAGTTGAGTTTGAGACCCCTGGTCTAGACGCTGAAGTCGATGCTTAGAGGAGAACAGTAGACTAGACTCACTAAGCCCCAGTTTGACCAAAGAACCCTGAACACGGTAGGGAACCTTAACCTCTAAGGAAAAACAGACCAGGAAAATGACAACTGTTTGACATACTCCCAATATAACTTTTAAAAATTTAATTGAAACTTAAAGATACATGAGAATCCATAAACCACAAGTGTTCAGCTCAGATCATACCTGTGCAACCAGCAACTATCAATACATATATTAGGAAATGTCAGTACCCAGGCTGTACTTTGCCTCCTTTCAGGTCACTGACCTCCTGGCTAACGGCTAACCTGCTTATGAATACCAGAGTACTTTTCCTTGTTTTGAATTTTATATAAATGTGACCATAGACTATTCATTTTTCATTCATTTCTGTTTGACTTCTTCCATGCAATAATATGCTTGTGAGATCCATACTGTTTACAAGTGTCATTTCTTTATTCTCAGTAGAATTTACCCATTCTACAGGTGATGGGCATCTGGGTGGTTTCTAGTTTTGAACTAATATGAATAGGGCTGCTACATACATTACTGTTTAAGTCATTTGGAAAATGTGTGAAAGCATTTGTTGTCTCCCCATATGATCTCCCCTAGCTTTATTGAGATACAGCTGACATACAACATTGTGTAAATTTAAAGTGTACAGCACGATGACTTGACACATGTATATATCAATATATACAGGTATTGTGAAATAATTACCACAATAAGGTTACTTACTTAACACCTCCATCACCTCACATAATAACCTTCTTTTGAAATGAGAACATTTAAAATACTCTCTTAGCAATTTTTAAGGATATAATACAGTATTATTAACTATAGTCACCATGCTGTGCATTAGACCCCCAGAACTTACTCATCTTCTAGCTAGAGGTTTGTGCCCTTTGACCAACATCTATTCCCCCATCCCTAGCCTCTGGTAGCCACCAGTCACTGTTTCTATGAGATCTGTTTCTTTAGATTCCACATATAAGTGAGGTCACAGTATTGATCTGATGGTTCACTTAGCATAATGCCCTCAAGGTATTCCATTTTACTGCAAAAATGATTCCTTTTTTATGGCTAAATAGTGTTGCATTGTGTGTGCATGTGTAAATGTACACCATATTATTTCTTTCTTTGAATGAATATCACATCCATGATGGACATGTAGGTTATTTCCATGTTTTGACTGTTGTGAATAATTCTGCAATGAGCTTTGGGGTGCACGTATTTATATCTAGTGATTCATTTCCTTTAGATATATACTCAGAAGTGGAATTGCTAGATCACATAGTGTAGTTCTATTTTTAATTTTCTGAAGAACCTCCATTCTGTTTTCCATAGTGGTTGTATCAATTTACATTCCCACCAATGTTTGTATCTGTTGGCCATTTGTATATCTTCTTTGGAAAAATGTGTATTCAGATTCCCTGCCCTTTTTTGGAATGTTTTTTAAAATTAAAGTGTAATTAACACAATATTATAAAGATATTAGTTTCAGGTGTACAATGTAGTGATTTGACATTTATATACCTTATGATGTGATTACCACAATGAAGTCTAGTAACTATTTGTGACTATCAAATACCACGATAGTGTTGACTATATCACCTGTGTCTCTGCCAATTTTATCTGAATTTCTTTTTTTTGTTTTTGTTTGGTTTGTTTTGCTGTTGTGTGAGTTTCATACATGTTTAGGATATTAACACCTTATTAGATATATAGCTTGCAGATATTTCTTCCATTCTGAAGGTTGCCTTTTCATGTTGTTTCTTTTGCTGTGCAGAGCTTTTTAGTTTGATGTAGTTCCACTTAGGTTTGCTTCTGTTGCTTGCATTTTTGGAGTCACCCCTAAAAAACTGTTGCCAAGACCAATGTGAAAGAGCTTTTTAAAAATGTTTTCTTCTAGTTTTGTGTTTTCAGGTCTTATGTCTAAGTCTTTAATCCATTTCAAATTCATTTTTCGTGAGTAGTATAAGATAATAGGTCCAATTTCATTCTTTTGCAAGTGAATGTGAACATCCAGTTTCCCCAATGTCATTTATTGAAGAAACTATCCTTTCCTCTATTGAGTACTTTTGGCTCCTTAGTCAAAAATTTGTTGACCATATATATAGGAGTTTACTTCTGGATTCTGTTCCCTTGGTCTATGTATCTGTTTATATGCCAGTCCCATACTACTTTGATTAGTATAACTTTGTAACAAAGCTTAAAATCAGGCAAAGTGTGATGCCTCCACTTTATTCTCAGGATTGCTTTGGCTATTTGGGGGTCTTCTGACATTACATATGAATTTTAGGATTATTTTATTATTTATTATGTGAGAAATGCCATTGGAATTTTGATAGGGATTACACAAAACCTACAGATAGATGGGTTTGTGTAGTATTGCCATTTTAACAGTATTAATGCCCTGTATTAATTCCCCTGACCCATGAACACAGGATATCTTTTTATTTATGTCTTCTTCAAATTCTTCCATCAGTATTTTAGTTTTCAATGTTCAGCTCTTTTATCTTAAATTTATTCCTAGGTATTTTATTGGTTTTTATGTATTGTAGGCATTTTTATTTTTTTACAGAGACAGAGAGTCAGAGAAAGGGATAGACAGGGACAGACAGACAGGAACAGAGATGAGAAGAGAAGCATCAATCATTAGTTTTTCCTTGCGACACCTTAGTTGTTCATTGATCGCTTTTTCATGTGCCTTGACCGTGGGGCTACAGCAGACTGAGTAACCCCTTGCTTAAGCCAGCGACCTTGGGTCCAAGCTGGTGAGCTTTGCTCAAACCAGATGAGCCTGCACTCAAGCTGGTGACCTCGGGGTCTCGAAATTGGGTCTTCCGCATCCCAGTCTGACGCTATCCACTGCGCCACCACCTGGTCATCAGGCTTGATGGGTTTTAAACGGCATAGTTTCTTTCTTTTTCAGATGGTTTGTTGTTTGAATATAGAAATGTATCTGATTTCTATATGTTGATTTTGTATCCTGCAACTTTACTGGATTCTTTGATTAGTTCTAACAGCTTCTGGGTGGAGTCTTTAGGATCTTCTATATAATATATATATACTACATATATAATATATATGTCATCTGCAAATAAAGACAGTTTTACTTTTTTCTTTTGATTTGTATGCCTGTTTCTCTGTCTTGCCTGCTTGCTCTGGTTAGGACTTCCAGTGCTAGTGTTGAACAGGAGTGGGGAGAGGGGTACCCTTATCTTATCCCTGATTTTAGAGGAAAAGCTTTCAACCTTTCACTGTTGACTATATTAGCTGTGGACATATTCTGTTGAGATATATTCCTTCTATATCCAATTTGTTGAGTTTTTATCATGAGATGTTGAATTTTGTCGAACGCCTTTTCTGCATCTGTAGAGATCATATAATTTTTATCTTCCATTCTTTGTATTAATGTGGTATATCACATTTACATTTACTCATTTGCATGTTGAACCAATCTGTATCCCAGGGATGAATCTCACTTGATCATGGTGTACGATCCTTTTACTGTGCTGTTGGATTTGTTTTGCTAGTATTCTGTTGAGAACTTTTTCTTCTGTATTACTCAGGGATAGTGGCCTATAGTTTCTTTTTTCTTATAGTGCCCTTATCTGGCTTTGGTTTCAGGCTAATGCCTGCCTCGTAAAATGAATGTGGGAATGTTCCCTCCTCTTCAGTATTTTGGATGAGTTTGAGGAGGTTTGTGTTAATTCATATTTAAATGTCTGGTAGGTTGTTATGCTTCTAGGGATGGATTCATTTCTCCTAGGTTATCCAGTTTGTTGGCCTATAATTATTTATATCACTCTTACCTTGTATTTTGTGGCATCAGTTTTAATATTTCCTCTTTCATTTCTTATTTGAGTACTCTTGATCTTACTTTGTTGGTCTAGTTAAAGGTTTGTCAATTTTGTTTATCTTTTTTTAAAAATCAGCTTGTAGCATTTATCTTTAGTGTTTGGTTTCTATTTCATCTATTTCTGCTCTTTGTTATTTCCTTTCTTCTGCTAATTTTGCTCTTAAAGATGCTATTTAGTTTGCTCTTCTTTTTCTAGTCTCTTGAGGTGTAAAGGTAGGTTATTTCCCATATGGTTTCTGAGTCATGAAAGTATGAAACTTCTAGGCTGAAGATGAAGTAGGAAGAAACGTGGCTGAGGAGAGGGATAAAGAGAGGGATCCCACAAAGCTCTGGCCTCTGCGGTGAAGAGTCTGGCTGCTGGAGAAGCAAAGGTGAATGAGCAGGTGGGATTTACACACTGCAATGTAGAGTGAATCTGTGGAGGGCGCCAGTGGCCCAGGGGAGAAAACCAGAGATGACTGCAGTAGCTTGCACTAAGGTCTTGTCATTGTGACTTATTCTTATGCACGTGCTTAAAAGTGTATGTATGTGTGCTTGTGTATTATATTCAGTTTAATCTGACAAGTGTGACTGACCCTGTGCTAGACTGTGGTGGAAGCAATACAATTTCTCTAACATATTATAAGGACATACAGTAAATGAGAAAATACACATGAAAGCCACTAAATTAACATAAACTTTAAGTAAAGATTAAGAATGGTTCCTGATCTCCAAAAGCTTCTACATGTGTTGCTTTTAGGGAGTACTTAGAGAATTAAATAAAACAACACAATGAAGCCAGTGACTGGTAGATGGGAAGTGCTCCAGGAGGAAATGGAGAAATGACCAGGTTGGCAGAAGGAAGTCAAGTTTCCTGGAGGCAGGCCTTGAAGAATAGCTACAAGTTATTTATGTATGTACATAATGTGTACACACAGCCCTACCTCTCCTGTTCCCCAAAAGACTTAGAAGTTTACAATGAGGAAGTGGGGGCAAAGGGAAAACGAGACAGAAGTCCGTGCTGTGAAAGCTTGTAACGTGGTCAGAACTGGGACATGAATACTAACTTGTAAGCTACTAGGCAGGCAACACAGCCACGACCAGTTCCCATGTCCATAGGGTCTCTGCACAGCTTCTGCTGGTTTTCACAGCAGGGACAGTTCTTCACGGGGGTCTTCATAAATAATGTCCTCCACCACACCATGAGCTTAGAGGGCCCCTTCTTGTTACTTCCTAACTACCGGCAAGTACCTTGACGCCATTATAGCAATAGGTGTGACAGAGTGGCCCAGGACACTCAGCTTTCTGTTCCTCTGGCTTCATCTAGACAAGCTTTAAAAGCATCCACAGTAACGAATGGCCTGTATATTCTGCCAACTTCTACAAATGCATTTTATTTTTTACTCTGAGCTTTTGATGAGTTGAGTGGCCCTGAGTTTGAGATACACTCCCTGCTGAGATTCCAGGGCGCAGATATTCTGCGTCAGCAGTTAGGCGCAGGGCCTTATGCTTCAAGAAGCCAAACGGTTGACATCCTCTGATTCAAGTTAAGGAGTCTGATGAGAAAAGAAACCTAAATGGAAGGCCACCTCAGCATGCAGGGGTGGGCAAAGGAGTTGAGATAGGTGGGCTAGGAAAGGCCCTGTGTGAGGAACACGTAGCCCCATGCATTGGAAAAACCCAGGGCCCCCGGATGAGGCTGGCCAGAGACCCGAGGTCCGAATAACCGCCCAGTTTCTGTGTGGTCACCACGCCGCGGACCTTTCTAAGGATCACCTAATAACACGGTTACAAGTCTAGCATGGTTAGAAATAAATAATTCTCTTTAATCTGAAATTCACCAAAATCAGTTTCAAGAGTATTCATTTGAGCTGACTAGGAGTATTTGGTTATAGTCTCCAGAAATTTTTTTTTTTAATTATTTTTTTTATTTTATTTATTCATTTTAGAGAGAAGAGAGAGGAGAGAGAGAAGGGGGAGGAGCTGGAAGCATCAACTCCCATATGTGCCTTGACCAGGCAAGCCCAGGGTTTCGAACCGGCAACCTCAGCATTTCCAGGTCGACGCTTTATCCACTGTGCCACTACAGGTCAGGCTCCAGAAATTATTTTGATAGTAAGTCACAACAAACAGTATCACAAGTGATCTGATTTGAGTTAATGATCTTGGGTAGACAGGGACTCATCATAATTAGCTAACCTGAAGTTCTTTTGGCAAAATGGTATTCTTCCTGAGTGAATTAATCCGCAGCCTCTCATCTGCATATTCATAGGCCATTTTCCGTCTTTTCACATCACGTAACATTTTCCAGTCTACGTAGTAACCTCGAAGTTGACCTGAAGCTGATGAAGGAACCATCTAAAGGGGACAAGGAACAAGAGGAGGGTGGTCAGACCCAGGCTCTGCCAGTGTCCCCACCCTGCAGTCCTCTTTTAGTCACTACATATGACCAACTATTTTTTTGAGTAATTTTAGATCACTTTAAAAATTTTAAACAATAGACTTAATTCAGAATAAATAGCTTCTATGGATGTACATTAAGCCAAAATGGTGATAATTAATTCAATGCCTTAATGTATATTGGAAGGTGAAATATTTTGAGAGTTTAGTATAACTGATCTTTTACTCAGACTAATAGTTATATGGTTCAAAATTCAAAAAAAAAAAATATATAAAAAGACACAGTGGAGTCTCCTTCCTACCTCTTCCCTTTCCTGCCCAGTGACTACCTCCTGTCTCCAAAGGTAACCACGTCACTAGCTTCTTCCAGAAACTTTTGTCTACACAAATACCCGTATCTACTGCTTCTCTCATGTTTCAGCCCTTCCCCCTTCATTCACATTTAACAATGTATCTTAGAGATCTTTCATATCCAAAAAAGCTTCCTCATCTTCCAGTATCCCACTGTATGGATGTGGCAGGCTTGAGGACACACTACCTCAAAATATGGCACCTTGGCACATGGCCAATTTTAAGCAAAAGGAATTTGAAAAATGGCATGTGCTCAAAGGGCTTTCTGACATTTTCCCGGAGCCATAAAACCTTGAGAGGGAGGTATGTGTGTGCTGGGGGTAGGGGGTGGGGGTGAAAAGCATCCTTATCTCTGAACTGAGAACAATCTGAACAAATGGGTCTTGCTGTTTCCTCTCCGTCCTGTCACATGTCCCCACAACTGTCCCCTGTCACAAGCATAAAAACACTCAGGGTGAACTGCTTCCTTAGCTCTTCCATTTCTTTGTGTGCTTTTTCTCTTGTTAATCTGTCTTTTGTTACAAGGCCCCAGCTGAGAACTTAGAGGGGTCAGGAGGCTTGAGGGAAATTTTTTCCTCCCCATAGAGGCATCATAATTTACATAACCTGCAACCTATTGGTGGACAGCTAGACCATACGTTACCACTTATCCCTGCAAAAAAAGCTGCACTGAATAACCCCCTATGTAAATCATTTCATATGCATTCTACATGTTGGCAGGATAAATTCTTAGAAGCAGACTGCAGGGTCAGAAAGTACTTTGAAATGATCACTGACCTATTATTTCTTAGCACGGGCTGTCCAGTAATAAAACAGTAGGCTCCTGTTGTCACATGCTTACATGGTGGCAGTCTACATTTCTGACCAACAGTACAGGCATAGAATATAGGCCACTAAAAACTCAAGTATCTTCCAAACCAGAGCAAAAATTACATATTAATTAAATTGTAGCTACCGAAAATGATGGTTTCCTCTAACAGCTGTTTACAGAAGAAGTACATGTATAACATACAGAATATAAAACTGAAAATGATAATACTATACTATACTGTACTAGAAAGCCAATAGTTTTTCAATCTATTAACAAAAGATAACCTCAGTGTTTTCAATGTTAAAATCTCATGAGGAAATACAATAATTCTATGATCACCTTTTGGAAATAAGGCAAGCATGAGTGGAATTTCAGTACTGATTTGACACATGACTGAGTCATATGCATGCCCTGGTTACTATGGCTGGAAGTAATGTCATGCGAAAAGAGGGCTTCAGCAAGGCTTTGAGGGAAGGGCAGAATTTTGATCCAGTTGTGGGGTGGGAAAGGGGAAAGAAGGTGCAGCCTGTCCAAACCAAACAAGTCCCATTCATTAAAACCGGGAGAGCTCACTCTGGCTAAAAGAATTCACGTTCAGGGGGCAATGCAAGGTATGCTTTTGCCTTTTCAAAGGAAATTTAGAAAACAAAATTAAGCATTTTTTCCTTCAATTCTTTTTCAAACTATTCCTAATCAACTTCTTCTCTACTATTTTCTAATAGGTTTCTATTTATTTAAAAAAAAACTTTCATCCTAGGCCCTGGCCGGTTGGCTCAGTGGTAGAGCATCGGCCTGGTGTACAGGGGTCCTGGGTTCGATTCCCGGCCAGGGTACACAGGAGAAGTGCCCATCTGCTTCTCCACCCCTCCCCCTCTCCTTCCTCTCTGTCTCTCTCTTCCCCTCCCGCAGCAGAGGCTCCATTGGAGCAAAGGTGGCCCGGGCGGGCGCTGGGGATGGCTCCTTGGCCTCTGCCCCAGGCGCTAGAGTGGCTCTGGTGGCAAAAGAGCGACGCCCCCTGGTGGGCAGAGCTTCGCCCCTGGTGGGCGTGCCAGGTGGATCCCGGTCGGGCGCATGCGGGAGTCTGTCTCTCCCTGTTTCCAGCTTCAGAAAAATACCAAAAAAAAACCACACCAAAAACCAAAACCTTTCATCCTTTTAACTTTCTTTTTACTATAAAAGTCATACAATTTTTAAATGTACTGGTCTGTATTGTTTCTTCTGTGAATGTTTTATTTCTTTTCCCACATTCCTATTATATTGTATTTTCTTATCAGTTTATAACAGTGCTTTATATATTAAAATTGTCTTCTATTCCGTTCTGTACACATCCTATCCTGCCCCTCTCTCTCACTCCTCTTCACCTCCTAAAACTCTTCTATTAGGTCCTTTTCATCTAATGGTCTACTACCATCAAAATCTAAATCCTCAATTTCTTCTCTTAACAACTCTTTCAGATTTTTTGCTCAAGCTGAATCTTGCATCCCTCCTGATAGCTTCCCCTGTAGCTTTTTCTCCTGTGACAAGGGAAGAAAAATTAAAATTAACTTAATCTTTTTAAAACTTTTGAATGTGCTGCTAGAAAATTTTAAATTACATATGTGGTTAGTATTATATTTCTGTTGGACAAAGCTACAATAAACGGTCCATGTTTTTAAGGTACCAAATACTGGGACATGAAACCCATCACCTCTTGCCTACACAAGGGTACAGAGCTCCAGCTATTTAGAATATTTCCCTTTACCACAAAAATAAGCAGCTACTCTGTCATGTTAAAAACAACTCACACAACACACTCTTAACGCACCACTCCTCCAGCTACTGACCCGTTTTTCTAGCCCACTTTGCAGCAAAATGTCTTGAGGCTTGTCTGTACTCCTAGTGTCCGATTTCTTTCTTCCTAGTCTCTCTTGCACTTTCGCCCCTACAACCCTACCACGTTAAGCCCGACAGCCAATTCTCAGCCCTTATTTTAACTGGCCTGTCAACTCCGAGGAGTTAACCACTCCCTGCTCCTGGACACTGTCCCCTCCCGCTTCCAGGCCACCACACTACTGCTCTCCTCCCTCGCCGAGTTCCTTTCAAGTCTCCCTCGCTCGACTCTCATCACTTGTCGTTGGGGTCCCTGGACCCTCGGTCCTTGGACCCCTTTGCCACTCACTACACTCCCCTCTGAGTCAGAGTCAATCTGGAGCTTTCAGTGCTGGGCAGGTTTACGTTTGCCAGTAAACCAAATGTGCATCAGCAGCTCGGGCCTGCCCCGAATCAAGCCAGAGGAGATGCCCTGGGACGGGTCCGCACAGGTGGCAGAGTGACGGGGGCACCGAGGGTTTGGGGTTCAGGAGGGAGGGGTGTGGAGATTAGGACGCGAGCCTGACCTGCCGGACGGTGCGCAGCAGCGAGCCCAGCATGGAGGCCGCCATGTTGTCCGCCGCAAAGTCAAAACGCGGCAGCTTTATTGACACTGCTGCCCGCAGACAGTTGGGGGCGTGGCCTGGGCCTCAGGAGGCGGGGCGCGAGGTGGGCGGGTCTTCTACTGGAGAAAGAAGGAGTGAACTATTCAATAGAATTCGCGTACTCGTGGTAATATCGGAACTTGGCAAATCGCCATCTGCGGGCGCGCCCTTGATGCCGGTGGAGCAGTCAGCCGTTCCTCGCTTGCTGCTCCCTTTCCTCCTGCTTGCCTACCCTCCTAAGCGTCCTTCGTCCCCTCCTACGTCCTTTCCTTCCGACCCCGCCCCTCCACGCATCTCCGTTCAGTTTAGGGTGCTGTTTCGAGAAATCGACAGATATTGTCACCTTCTCCTTCCCTGTCGTCTCTCCTGTAGATGATGCAAATTTCTCAAGTCTCTACTACAATGGTGGTAATGAGCATGTTGATGAAGGCGATGATGTAGTTCCTATTTATATTTATACACACACGTATTCTGTTTTGGAAGGGGAACGTTGCCATGTAAAAACTGCTGATTTCAGCCTGTTGTGAAGGGGAATTTCAGGTCATCTTCATAGCAGATGTCCTTGGGCTGGAATGAACTCTTTGAGGGGCCCTTTTTCTTGTGTGAATGTAAGACAAGTGGATACCTTCTGTAACTCACAAAAAAATGTCTGCTTTCAAAGAATAGGTATTAGCTTGGCAAAGACTTTTCTCTCAGATGTGTTGATGGATGAAATGAGGGGATACCCAAGTGCTATTTACGTCCGCATTGTTGAACAGGAGCCTTGGACCAGGTCTAATGGACTGGACAAGGACTGACTGAAGTCAGCCGGCGGGAAAGGACAACATGAGCCCCTGTTGTGGTAGAATCCGAAGATTCCTGGAGCAGCATCAGAGAGGCGTCTAAACCTAATTCTAGTCTGTGTCATGCCTTGCTCTCTTCCCCATATTGAGTGTCATCTTCTGTAATCAGCTCACAAAATGGGTGAGCCAGCTTTGTGTACAATGGCCTTTTACTTCCTTTCTGTGAAACTAGTTCTGAAAGCATCTTTAAACAGCATTAATAACTTTTTAAAAAACTGTGGTAAAATATGCGTAACAAAATTTACCATCTTATTCATTTTTAGGTGGCATTAAGTACATTCACATTGTTGTACGACCATCATGCCATCCATCTTCAGAACTTTCTGTTCTTCTCAGACCAAAACTGTGTACCCATTGAACAATAACTTCCCGTTCCTTTGCACCTATGAATTGGATGACTCAATGTACCTTAGAAAAGAGGAATCGTACACTTGTCCTTTGGTGACTGGCTTCTTTTACTTAACATGTCTTTGTGATTCGTTCATGTTGTCGCATGTCAGTACTTCACTCCTTGTGGCCAAATAGTAAATACTCCTTTGTGTGGATGGACCTCATTTTGTGTAGTCATTCATCTTGCTTTGCTGCTACCTGTTGGCCTTTATGAACAAAGCTGCTGTGAACATGTGTGTACAGTATCTTCAACTACATTACTATCTTATTAGGTGGTTTTTCACTTTAAGAGAAGAAATTAAAGCAATTTAATGGCTAGTAATTGAGGAAGCTTGGAGATGTGAGATAAAACTCCAGGGTCTTCTTTAATTAATTGTGTTGGGTTTTTAAAACAACCTATGATTTCCCCCCAGTGCACTCTCCTCCATTAGTGTGTGGGAAATTTGGCAAGACCAGAAGAAGACTCACTTTGTCCTGAGTTCTCCCAAGGGGTGTACAGTTCTCCCTGGCTCCCATTTGACAGAATGTGTGTAAGGCTGTTAGCCTTACTGGCCTGGAATTCTAGGATCAAGAGAACATTGTATCCATTCATTAATTCAATCCACAAATTTATTTTAAATGCCTGTTGTATACCACTGTGTATGTGTGTGTGTGAGGAGGGGAGACAGAAAGAAAAACCCCCCTGCCCTTCTGATACATTCAATTGGAGATCAAGAGTTGGATGCACGTGGAGATACCCATACTGCCAGTTAGGTGTTGTCTTGGATTTTTCCATATTATCTTTCTTTTGGAGGTTTAAGAGGTATTTTTGGGGTGTACAGAGTAAAATTTAAGACTTAAATATTTTGAGATTTGATTGTGAGAAACTGTTCTAATCACCACGTTGATTCTATGCCTAATAATATAGTAAAAACAATTGTGCAAATGATAAAAGTGAGTCATAGAGATACTAGGTGACTCGCCAAGCTCAGAGAGCTAGTCCTAGACCAAGGACCACACTGTCAACACCCAGTCCACACAGTCCTCCGGAGAAATGACAGCGCAAGGACAAAGGCCCATCTGTCATGGAATCCTTACTTATAAAATGTATCAGTTGGTTAATGTATAGATTTTGTGCCAATACAATCAATACCCCAATGAAATTTTTCTTCATAAAATAATTTTAAAATACATATAAAAAATATAAGTGAAGCCCTGGCTTGGTAGCTTAGTTACTTAGAGCATCATCCCGAATGCCAAGGTTGTGGGTTCAATCCCCAGTCAGGGCACATACAAGAATCAACCAATGAATGCATAAATATGTGGGATAACAAATTGATGTTTCAGTCTGTCTGTCTGTCTCTCCTTTCCTCTCTCTGAAATCAGTTTAAGAATCTAAAATTAATAATTTTTTTAAGTGAGTGGAGAGGAGACAAAGAAAGACTCCAGCATGTGCTCCAATCACAATCTACCTGGCAAGCCCCTAGGAGGAAATGCTCTTCCCATCTGGGGCCATTGCTCATTGCTCAGCAACTGAACTATTTTTAGCACCTGAGGCAGAGGCTCCATGGAGCCATCCTCAGAGCCTGGGGCAAACTCACTCAAACCAATTGAGCCATGACTATGGGAGGGGAAAAGAGAGAGAAAGAGAAGAGAAGGGGGGTGGAGAAGCAGATGGTCAGTTCTCCTATGTGCCCTGACTGGGAATTGAACCTGGGACATCCACATGCTAGGCCAACACTCTACCACTGAGCCAACCGATCAGGTTAATAAGTTTTTTAAAAAAGAAATAAGTAAGATGGGAGGGAAGTAAAAGCATGACTGAACTACTTTGGTACTTGTGCCAAAATCAGGTAAATGAACTAGAATGGATAGGCCAGAAAACGCCCTCAGTATAATTACAGTGTGGTTATACATTAAAGGAAGCATAAATATCATTGAACATGTGGTACTGGAACAGCTGTTTAAAGATTTGGAGAACAAATGTTTTAATTGTATTTTTATCTCTTACCATTTATCAAAATAAATTTTAGATAAATGAGTTAAAGGCTAACAAAGCCTTAACAAGAAGACAGTGTAGATGAATATATTTTTAAACTCCAGAGTCACAAGGTGAAGTCTTTACTTGGTGTGCTTGCCCCTAGAGGCCTTGTCCTGCCCAGGCTGCCTCGGGACCTGACCGCCCAGCCTCTCAGCCCCTGGAGTCCTTCCACAGGGTTCTTCTGGGGGGAGAGGGGCTCTCACATAGGGAGAGCTGGATAAATGGTTTGGCTCCAAAGAACCAGACTTGTGGGGCTTTTGGTGGTCCGTGTATAGGGTCAGCTCTGAGAGGAACTACAGAGTGAAGTAGAGGAGCGTGTTGGTAGAAAGGCACACACAAACACACAAAAGCGTTCCAACACTTCCTGTGAAGTGGTGTGTGTGGGCAGTCTGCCTTCATTAAACACTGCCAGCTGAACAGTAACCCTCTTGGTGTGTAGGGTTGGCCATGGAGTGTGGATGGTCTTGGCACCTACTTCTGGTAGTGGCCCAGGGCCCCTGGCTGGGAGTCTCCTCCTGGTGCTGTGTGCTAGTTAAACACAAGGTGGCAGTAATAGCACACCTGAGCTCCAAACCTGAAAAATAAGGTGATAACTCATTGACACATTGCCTTTCATCAGGTAAGACCTGTGTTTGCCTCCTTGGTAGGAGTCACAGGATAGACTACACAATTTGTAGAGCCCAATAAAAAATGAAAATATAGGGCCCCTTGTTTAAAAATCAGGTAGAAGTTGCTTTAAAAATACTGAGCTATAGCCTGGCCATGGGGTGGTGCAGTGGATAGAGCATCAGACTGGGACACGGGGGACCCAGGTTCAAAATCCCAAGGTTGCCAGCTTGAACACGGGCTCATCTGGCTTGAGTGGGGGCTCACCAGCTTGAGTGCGCAGTTGCTGGCTTTAACGTTGGATTGTAGACAGGACCCCATGGTTGCTAGCTTGAGTCCAAGGGTCGCTGGCTTGAGCAAGGGGTCACTTGCTCTGCTGTAGCCCCTGGTCAAGGCACATATGAGAAAGCAATCAATGAACAACTAAGGTGCCACAACAAAGAATTGATGCTTCTCATCTCTCTTCCTTCCTGCCTGTCTTCCCTGTCTCTCTCTTTGACTCTCTCTCTGTCTCTGTCACACACAAAAAAAGTGAGCTACAGAGCTGAGCTCAGGTGCAGTGAGACAGGACTGTGGACTTATCTCAGGCACCTCTCACCTCTTACCTCTTGCCCGGGGCTTCTCTGAGGTGACATGGGACACCTGAGGAACCAGGGCCTCTGGACACTCACACAGGCATGCTGCCTAGCGCAGGGCAGTGGGCGCCTGTGGGAACACCATGAACAATGGGGGAAGGAATGACTCCTCGGGGTCAGAGACATGGAGTCACTAACATAGTACCGTGTCCTCGTATTGCTGTGTCCTTTCTGGCTCCATTGCCCTGACCCCTCTCTCCTGCTCCCTGTGGCCATTGCCTAACCCCCTACTGCACATAAACCTGTTTGGACTCTGCTTATGCAGGTGGTGGGGGAGTTGTGGAGGAGCTCGGACCGAGGCAGAAACATCCTGCCCAACTGAACATCCAAATAGTGTTAATTCTGCCTCTAACTGTACCTTCCGCTTTCTCCACTCCTCGTCCTCTCCTCCGTCAGCCCCTCTGTAGCTCTGGCCCGAACTAGTGTTAGCTGGGCTCCTTATTGCTCTTTCTGCTTTCGTTCATTTTCATCTAACCCATCACCTTCCCCCAAACCTCTCCATCCCTTTCTGCTGCCAGTGACCTTTCTGAAACACAACAGCTACTCACTTGGG
Organism: Saccopteryx bilineata; assembly: GCF_036850765.1. Taxonomy (NCBI): domain Eukaryota; kingdom Metazoa; phylum Chordata; class Mammalia; order Chiroptera; family Emballonuridae; genus Saccopteryx; species Saccopteryx bilineata. Next base: position 285,060,873 of record NC_089491.1, read on the forward strand.
GTGGCCCCATTGGCAGACCTGACAAACCCTAGGCGGCGATAACACTGCTTGTTCATCTAGCTGGAACGCAAGCAGATGTGGCCACTCTGCTGTCCCCCGAGTGCCCGAGAGAGCCTTGCCAGCCACCTGGAAAGGTAGAACCTCAGGGCTACTCGGCCTCCCTGCCTTCTCAATGTCCTGCCTCAACAGAGGCCCCGGGGAGGCAGCACTCTGCCCCTGCGGCCTCGTGTCCACGGCGCCAGGTCCTCTTGACAAGTTGATTCTCTTGCTCCCTCTGTGTCTGTGGCTGCGTGGGCACCTCTCTCTCTAACCAGAGGGAGGTCTGGACTCGCTCGGAGGTCGGAGTGACTCAGTGCCCTCCACGGCGCCCCTCTCGCCGCGGCCCCGGCCGGCCGAGACAGAATGTTTCCTGTGGTTTGGGGAATGACTCACACCGTTGTCTTCTGCAGTGGCCGCAGCAGGTCTTCCTTTGGTTGATTGGAAAGCAGCTCTTCTTTTCACATGGTGCCCCCTTTCCTTTCTTTCTCCATCTCCTAGTTTTCCTAAATTCCAAACCCTGACGCAAAGGCAACATGTTAACAATTTGGCTGAAATACATTGCTTTTGGAAGCTGTGGGGACGGAAATGCCAGAGCCATAAATTAGTGGGAGTGGAGGGTGGAAAACGTCTGCAAAGCCACAGGGCGAGTCCTGAGGATGCAGCATGAGGCGGAGGTCCCTACACGGTCGGGTGACCCTCCCTCCCGGCCACTCACGGCACCAGAACAACACAGAAGTGTACAGCAAGGGACCTTACGCGTGTGCTCCCTGCAGGGGCCTGAGAAAGTGCAGGAGGAAGCCAGACTAGTGTCACACGCCGTGTCTATCTCGGGCGTTCTCCAGGCTTCCTCCCAGGAGCCTCACGGTCCATCCCAGCCCCCACCGTAGAGCTAACTTACATCAGAATAAGAAAAACATTCCTGGGTCCACCTTGTCTCCTGCTGAATTCATCAGTTTTCCATCCAACCAGGTGAACGTGGATTTCTTCCTGGTTTATTTTAGAAAAGGAAATTAAAATTGTGTTTCTGGATTTATTTTTTCATCCTCTGCTCTTTGCTGCCTAAATAGCTAGTACACACTTTTGTGTTATTCACTAGTTGTCTCCTGTCCTGTCTGCCCGAGGCAGGCTTCCCGGCTACACAGCGTCCTGGGTCCTCAGGGTGCACAGCTCATAGTGGGCACCCATCAAGTCCTGAGCCTTTTCATCCAGTAACTAAGTTATGAGTGAGACTTGCTGGACATCTGCTTTCAGGATTCCACTTGGGTGTCTTTTCTTCCTTGGGTGTAATTCAGAGTGAACAAGCCTCCTAACTTCTCTGAGAAAAAGAAAGGACAGCAGTGACTACCCAAGTCGCTTCATGTCCACAGCAGGCCAGCTGTCGGTCATCAGTACCCTGCACAGCACTAAACTCTGTCCCCTGATAGACACCTGAAGAATACAAGCTTCCGTGAATTCGTTCCCTTCTCTCATCGGCCCCCAGGGCCGTGCCTCGGGCGTGGTGATTCCCTTGTACAGCAGGGAGTGCCGTCACTCTTTCTCTCTGGGACTGTAAACCCGAAGGCGGCAGCGATCATGGTGGGGCTGATGCTAGTCTGTTTTGTTCAATTCCATGTCCCTGTGTCATGGAAGAGTCAGAAGCACATAATCCAATAAATGTTTGAATGAATCGAGTTCAATCACATTGCGCGATACCTTACAGATGATGGCAGTCAGCAATGTAGGGATAGACTTGTTCTCCTATACGTGTGAAGTCTGTCCTGGAGGTCTGACGTCAGGCTGAGTGTCTCCCATGCCAGCGTGGATCTGGTGTTCTGGAAGAACCTTGGCCTCCTGCGTTAGTGACCACCAGGGTCTGGAAGAGGAGGAGCTCCTGCAGGCAGGACGGGAAGGGGCCAGCAGGAGCCCTGTAATGGAGATGAGAACAGGCCCACGGGCGTGGTGCCTCACTGCACAAAAGCTATGACTATGGGGGGGCAGTGTCCACAGCCACCTCCGAGGCCTCTGGTAGGATTCTCTTTCTCCCTTTTGCTTCATTTAGTTACCTTTACCCTTCTGTAGTGATAGGTAGGTTTGGCTTCGTGTTGATTCTAACACCGGGGAAGAACCAGAGAGGATGAACACCCACTCATTTTTGCTGATCATAGTCTTTGGATTACATCAGGCCAGCCCGACCCCCGAGGACAGCAGACCTGGCCGCTCCTCTCCCCGCTGAGTCTCTGTGGCTCCTTGCTCCTGTCAGTGGCTGGACCCTGAGGGATCCCTGGAAGCAGTTGCACAGTGTGTGTTCGCAAAGTGTTTGTGACGAGCAGAACAACCTCATGCAGACACTCATAAACTCAACAGCCACCTTGGGAACTCTCCTGTCTGAATCGGCACTTGTCTTTCCAGCCCACACAGACAGGCACACGTGCCTGTGACACACACATGCCCTCCTTCACGCCCCCCACAGAGGCGGCACCGAGGTGCCTCCCTGTGCACCCAGGGCCATGTGCTCACCATGGACCTCATGCCACCTGCGAAGACGCAGCCCCTCTCCATCTCCCTATGCGGTTGTAAGTAGCCAGGCCCTTCCTTTGTTATCACTTCTGAAGCTTAGCTTCAGACCTCCCCCCAAACCACAGTGGGATGGCAGGAGGGGAAGTCGGCCAGGGTTTCAGAGTCACGATGCCTGGCGTCCCCTTGCCTCAGGCCCTGTTCTTCTCCTGGGACCTTGCGGCGGGAAGGGGGACAGATGTGCTTGAAGGCTCCCCCTGAAACATAAACTAACACACGGTCCATGTGGCGCTGAGACCCATCGCAGAGGCTGCGGGGTGAGCTGGGGTTGGCGTGGGTGCTGGCCAGGCCAAGACGGTTCCTGGGGGATGTTTATTGATCCTTCGTCACTGCCGAGGGGATGGCCATAAGAAAGAAGCAAAAATAATGTTGGCCTTTGAAATGCTGAGTTTGAGGTCCAGCTTATTCAAGTCAATGGGGACTTGGGTTAGAGAGGAAGTATATTTTTTATGAGAGATATATTCTCGACAAGCTGCTCTCTATTTCTTTTCTCCAAACTGTGACTGTGTGGATCAAGATTTTGGACCCCTGCCCCGCAGTGTTTCTCCGTATCCCTGCGGGGCGGGTAGGCTCCACTGGGCAAAGCCAGCTCATACATACATCAGTCATCACCACTGACCATGTGTCCTTCTGCCCTTCCCATTCTACACGCATTTTCCTCCCAGAAATCTCTCATGCATGCTAGAGCCCTATAATCTCACTGGATGTCTCGGCTATCCCAGAAGACACCCCAAATTCAACATGTGCGAATGGGTTCCTGTTTCCCCTCCAACTGGGCTCACCTGTATGTAAACCTAAGAGGATGACTCCCAGGCCAAAGTCTGGGCTCACCCGACATTTCTTCCCCTCCTCACTTCTCATCCAAAATGGGAAAATTTGATCCTTTCCCCCATAAATGTCTTCTCCATCTCAGGAAATTGCACCTTGATAGAGCTCCTTCCGTTACTCCCACATTTCATCCATCGGCAAGTCCTGCCCGTTCTACCTCCAGACCACCCCTGAACCTCTGCCTCCTGCTGCGGGAGTCCAGGAAGTCACCGAGTTCTGCGGGTTTGATACCGCGACGTCTCCATGGGCTGTTTTCTCTCCTCATCACTCTGCCCTCTCGCTGGTATAGCCTCTCTCCCCCCACCCCTGTCTAGACTATCATAATTGCCTCCTTGCTAATCTGCTTGTCTCCAGTCTTTCATCCTTTAAAGCCATGGTTGATTCATTCCAACAGTATTCACAGAGTGGTCAGTATACCTGGGAAACAGCTGTGAACCAGGCAGATATGATGGCTGTCATACGGGCCTTCCATTCTGGGGAGAGACAGACAGCAAACCTATACTTGTAAGTGTGCTGAGAGGTGGGAAAACCCCAGAGGCTGAGTGTTACACACGGAGTCCTGAGCTTTGGGGCTCAGGCGAGTCTTTCAGCTGAAAGCACAGGACTGACCAGGGGGCAGCCAGGGGGAGGGAGGACAGGGACAGGAAAGGAGGGTCCGTAGTCGGGAAAGCACCGAACGAGATGCATGTGATGAATTTCCTCCACACCGTCTCCAGCTTGATCTTTCTATCTTCTTTCTTAAAACTATCTCTTTTTTTTCTGATAAAAGTAATACACATTTATTATGAGATATTTGGAAATTACTGGAAGACTTAGAAAAGAAAATAGCATTTACTCACGATTTGACCATCCAAAGACAAGCACTCTTTTACACTGAGATGCATGCCCGTATAGTTTGTCCACGCCTGTGTGCATTTTCAGAATGATCTTTATCTTTCTGCACTAAAAGTCTCACTGTATTATTTTCTTTCCCAAAGACAACCAGTGGCTCCTTGCTGTCCAGCCCAAGTGCCCAGCCCAGGGCTTAGCGATAAATGTGTGCTGAATGGACAAACGCACGTGTGAGTGAGTGAATGGATGTAGGCGTGCTCACCTCGGCATGTTCTGCTTCTTTTCTGTTATGTGTTTGACCGAGTCTTGACTTGGGTTCGACTCTTTCCAAAGCCTTCTTCACAATGCTTGTTTTAAACACAGATTGTATTGCTTCTCGGGTCCTTAGCAAAGGGCATCTGTTTTTCTAAATTTACACTTAGAAACCTTTCCTGCCGAGTCATCTCTTGACGCCACAACATCATCCCATCCCTTCTTTACTCCACCCTCATCTCAGGGGTTGGACACCTGAAGACCACACTTCCCAGAATGCTTTGCTGGCATGATTCCAGCTGGAGTCCACCATTGAGAAGCACTCACTGGAGATACTGTATGAAGACATGTTCTTAGTGCTCCTCTAGCCATGAAGGTCCAGATGTGGCTGGTGGCACCCTGCCACTTTCCCACCTTGGTGGTGGAGGCAGCTGGGAGCATCAGTGGTGGTTTCCTGCGGTCCCAGAAGCACCTGCTTTTCTAAAAGGTGGAGGCAAACCTGAGAGCTGGCCTTCTGTTCCTTCCGATCGCCCTCTGTGACAGGGCTTCTGTTTTTCTAACCGAAGGCTCACGGAGCTGTGGGCAAGGCTGAACGCTGTGCCTCCTGGTGCCTTCTTACCTGCAGGGAGCCCTGCCTGGCCTAGTTCTGCTTCTTGCTCAGTGTCCCATTCATTGCGAAAGGCTGGCCCAGATGCCAGTGACATCTGCCCCTGAATACTAGAAAAATGGCGAGGAGAGTAGTCATGTGGTTGGATGAACTTTTACAAGTGAATGAGAGTGGTATTCTCGTGCCAGGCCGCAGGGCGGAACACACGGGGGATAGAGTGACATTTAAATACCGTATTTTGAGATTTTAAGGAAAAAGAAAAGAAATGTAGAAACCCACTAAATTACTGAAGGGCAGTGCGAAGGTGGCCACCCAAGGGGCTTAGTTGATGTTTACTGAGTGCTTACTATATGTGCCAGGCACTGTTCTCATTGAGTTACATTAATGATCCATTTAATCCCACTCATGGGTAGGTGCTATTATGATCTTATCAGACAGGTCAGACACCTGATGCAGCAGAGGAGAGCCCTTTCCCGAGGCCATATGAGCAACTGGGGTGTGAACCTGGGCAGTTTGATTGAAATATGGGTCATACCAAGTTCCCATTATTTGGAATTTCTCCTGGTTCTATCTGAGCCAGTCTGATCTGAATACCCAGACAGCAAGCTCCAGAGAAAGGGTGTTTTTCAGAGGGAGCTGTAAAGTGGGCCTGTGATGTTTTCCGTTACTGTTGAGATCTGGAAGGATGTTAATGCTCATGCCCCACGGTCCTATTTATTCTTTCGCTTAGACTTTTGTCCCAGAATGTGAATGTGCCATCTGATCAATAACCAGACATCAGCATCTTAGTGTGAATCGCCACATCACCTCACTTTACTTTCAAGATACAAGGCTCAAAACAGGTAGATTGTAATGGAGGGAGAGCAGCGAGCAGGGGCCCAGGGAAGAGCGGGCTGCGGACAGACTGAGCGGGTGCGTGCTGCTGGATAGCACAGGGAAGCCCCTACGAAAACAGGTATGCCCTTGAGACTGTGGAAGCATGTCCTTGAAGATCAAGGTCAAAACAAGGATACCATCTTTCAGTGTATCTAGTCAATTATGTCAAAAAAGATAAAGGTATAAAAGAAGGAAATTAAACTTTCATTAATCTACAGAAAAATTATTGAAATTAATACAAAAATAAAAACAAAATAAAGCTACCTTAGAGTAAATCTAACAAAAGATATAAAAGCTCCCTATGGAGACAGTTATTACTCCTTTGAGTAGTACAAACGTGCATGTACGTCCTCGTGCCTCCTGACCATCCGGAGTATGATCGTACAAAAATTTTTATTTTAAAAATGTGTAAGGCAACTTTAAAAAAAGGCAAGTGTATGTTCTTCTTATTTCCATATATTGGTTATCAAACAAATATGATTTTAAGTTAATAAAACTGTAACTGAAACTAATTTCATTTTTTGAAAAAAACTCACTCTCGGGGGTCAGTGAACATAAAAAAAACTTACTACTCAAAGGGTTAAACTTTGTTGATAGGAGCCTTGTATAAATGGAGAGATGGCTCATGTTTGTAGACAAGAGAACTCCAAGTGTTGTGACTATATTAGTATTCTCTGTATTAGTTTACTGGGGCTACGATAGCAGAATACCATAGAGTGGGTTTACACAACAGAAAATGAATTTTTTTCACAGTGCTAGAGCTTCAAGTCCAAGATCAGGGTGTTGGCATGGTTGGTTTCTTTTTTTTTCTTTTTTCTTTTTATATTTTTCTGAAGCTGGAAACGGGGAGAGACAGTCAGACAGACTCCCGCATGCGCCCGACGGGGATCCACCCGGCACGCCCACTAGGGGTGACGCTCTGCCCCTCCAGGGCGTCGCTCTGCTGCGACCAGAGCCACTCTAGCGCCTGGGGCAGAGGCCAAGGAGCCATCCCCAGCGCCCAGGCCATCTTTGCTCCAATGGAGCCTTGGCTGCGGGAGGGGAAGAGAGAGACAGAGAGGAAGGGGGGGGGGGTGTGGAGAAGCAAATGGGCGCTTCTCCTATGTGCCCTGGCTGGGAATCAAACCCTGGTCCCCCGCATGCCAGGCCGACGCTCTACCGCTGAGCCAACTGGCCAGGGCCAGGCATGGTTGGTTTCTTCTGAGGTGTCTCTCCTCAGCTTGTAGGAGGCCGTCTTCTCCCTGTGTCTTCATATAGTCATACACGCCTCTGGGCTATGATCTCCTCTTCTTATAAGGTCACCAGTCATAGGATTAGGGCTCATCCCTGTGACCTCATTTAACCTTCATTACCTCTTTAAAAATTCTATCTCCAAAATATACTTACAGCCTGAGCTACTGGGTATAAGTACTTCAATATATAAACTTTGGAGGGACTTTATTCAGCCCATAATATTCCTTAATTAATCTGCAAACCCCAGTCCAGTTCCAACAAGGCTTTTCATGAACCTTTGACAATGTGAATCTAAGTTTATATGAAAGAGTGAAGGTCAAGTATAGACTAAAACACTTTTGAAGAAAAGAATGCGATGGTAGATTATGCATGATTGGCTATTAAAACTTACTGTAAAATTATAGTAAGGCAGAGTATATCGGTGCAGGGATAAGCAGGTAGACCAGAGGAACAGAATAGACAATACGGAAGCAAACCCACACACGATGGAAACCCGATAAACAGGGACACCGTGCCTAGTAGAGGGGCAAACATGGCCTATTCAGTAAGTGGTGATACACGATTAGATATCGGTATAGAAAAATATAGTAAAATTGAATGCTTTCTTTATACCCTGGAAAGAAATAAGTTCCAGGTATATTATAAACCTAAATATGTTCAATCAAAACTTAAAAAAAAATACCTTTATAGAAAAATATAGGTGACTATCTTTTTTACCTCAGGATAGGAAAATATTTCTTGAACAATTCTAAAAAAGAGTAAGTCATAAATGGGAAAAAATTTGATAAATTTAACCAAATTAAAATGTAAAACTCCTGCATATCAAAACAGTAGGAAGTCACTGGAGAAGCACGGCTAAGAAGTACCGCAGTAATACAGACGAAGAATTAGGAAGCAGGAGACATCAGGAACTAGACATTGGTAAGAAAAATACAAACAAGCCAGGACAGTTCCCAGAAAGACAAACCAAAATAATGTAGGAGAAGATACTCAATCTCATTAGTATTTAGGGAAATAAAAATCAGAACCAGGAGATCACACCCGTCCGATTGCCCATAAAATCAACATATAAAAATAATTCTGTCAGTTGCGAGTACTGTATAGGAAAGCACGTCGAATTGTGGGGGAAAGTCACACACTTCTGAGCAGGACAGAAATAGGTCTAAGAACTCTGGAGAGTGACTAACCACATCTAGTATAGTTGAAGATGTGTGCTGTAGGGTCCAGACACTCTCTTCCTCATGTAGAAGAGATCTGTAAAGATTATTAAGCATGACGTAGTTTTTAACAGCAAATAATTGTAATAATCACCTGATCATAATCATTAACAGCAAAATAGAGTGCAGTCGTATATAACAACAAATAAGACCAGAGTAACATGTATCAATACTGTGGCAGAGAGATCCTAGGAAGACAGTCAGACCCCAGTAATTCCCATCTACTGGTGTCCACAGCTTTGTGCAACCCCCTCCTCTTGAGTGTAACTTTCCTCTAATCAATAGAATGAATATGACAGAAGCGACGTGATGAATCTTATACATTACCTAAGACTCCATTATAGCAGATTGGAGTGACTTTGCTGGCCTTGAAGAAGCGAGCTGCTGTGATGTGAACTGTCTAGGGAGAGGGCCACCTGGCAGGGAACTGGTGTCCTCCAGGAGGTAGTACTCTGAGCCACATGAACTCGAGGCAATGAACTGCGCCAACAACCTGCATGAGCTTGCAAGTAGATGATTCCCCAGCTAGTCCTCCAGATGAGAATGCAGCCTGTGAGACTATGAGCTGAGGACCCAGAGAGGCCACACTGGGACTCCTGACCCCCCTGTTACTAGGAGATCATAAATATGTGTTTCAAGCCATTACCTTTGTGATAGTTCGTTATGCAGCAAGAGAAAACTAAACAAGCATGGATAAAAACATAATATTGATAGAAACTAAGCAAGTTACAGCAAGGCAGATGTATAACATATAGGAAACCATTTATGTAAAACCTAAAAGCATACGAAGAAATTCTATATACTGTGTAGGCTTACATACACACACAGGACTACTAGGTGTTTTTCTCCCGAAGGGAGGGGAATACGATCAGAGACATTTGCAGGGGCTTGGACAGTATTTACAGTATTTTATTTCCTAAGCTGGGTAGAGATGGTACAAGAGTGTTTGAAATAATTTTCTCTAAACCTTTTTGTATATCTGAAATACTCTGTAACTCACAAAAAGGTCTGTCTTCAGCTTTAGGTTCCAGTGGGGATAGTGTTGTGTTGACAATGAATTTTGCCCATTTGACATTTCCCAAACCTGTAATTGGCAAGAGGGACTGGGGGAAGGAAGAGCAGGTAATGCGCAGCTAGGGTGGCTCTAGGACAACAGAGATGGGAGGGGATGGGAGGGGACGGGAGGAGAGAGGGCCAGAGGGATGGCGGGCTGCAGTGGCCTCAGATGGGTGACCTCAGCATTCCCACACTGAGACCTTATCATTACCCGCCGCCTTGCCCTGACATGCAATGGAAACGTTACCACGCAGCAGCTTTGCTGTAATCCTACACTCTTAGAAAACAACAATTAAAAACAAAACACCCAAAATGTTGATAGTTAGGCTATTAGGCAGAATAAAAATGGTTTTAAACAACAACAGCAAAAGCAGAAACAATGAAAAGCCCACAAAAGCCTGGGCAGCCTGGCCTCTGGAAGCCAGTTTGAGATGGGAGGCAATGACTCAGTCTGTAAAGAAAATGATTGGATTTTCCTATCATTTTTTAAGCAGTTAGTCATCTTCGGGGAGGGATAGTAGGCTTTCTTCCGAACTGTGACTTAGGGCCGTGAAGTTTGGGAGATGTTATGATACCTTGGCAGTATAAAGGAACCTCTGATTCCCAGAATGACCAGGAGCAGAATTCTGAGTGGAGCGCTGGTAACGTTTACCAGCTGGCTCTCCCGAGAGAAGCTCTTTTCTGATTCCACGGTGTACGTGCAATCACAGTGGCTGATTTTTAAGTAGCCAGGGGAGGTCGCTGAATGTGAAGCTGGGGAGAGATACACATCATCAGCTGTTGGAAACCCACATGCTGGCTTCCACTTGCACCTGAACCTTCCCTCCTCCCAGGGTGAGGAGCAGCCCTGGCTGGAGGTCCCAGCCACAGGGAGGGTGACTTCACTCGGGGAGGTGACGACTGCCGGAGACTCCTATATCTCTGGCCTCTTCTGGCTCTGTCCCAATCCAAAGATGCTGAGATTTCATTATTCCACTAAGCATGTAAAAGCACTTCCTCCAGAGCCAAGCATTCTTAGACGATAAGAATATGTTAAACACCTTAACCAAAACTCTACCCGGTTTTTTAGAAAAGCAATAGAGACGAGTTGTCCCCCCACTGCAGAAGCCAGGGACTCAGTGCTGGTGAAGGAGTTTGACTTATGTACGATACCTTTCCCATCCTCTGCACCCTCTACAGCAGGCCTCCTGGCAGTTCTCAGGGGGCTGCATGTGGGGCTAAGTTGGGAAACTCCCCTTGCAGAATTTCAAGTCCTTGGGTCCTCAGGGTACAATGCCCTGAAAGTTTTGTAGTCTGAGAGCATTTTCTGTGACAAGTCAGGTAGTCTGTACGGGGTAGAAAGATTTGCATACAGGTAACGTAGTTGGCTTAAATAATGAAGAAATACATTATCTCAGATAATGAGAAGTCCCAAGGGTCATTAATTTCAGAGTTCATGAATGTCCTTAAGGACCCAGACTCTTCCCATTTATCTTGTCCTGTTTAGCTCCCCTCATAGTTATGAGACGCCTGCCACATTCCAGGCAAGCATGACAACAGCCATTGGAAAGAGAAGGACCAACTCCTCTGATGTAGGCAAACTTTTCAGAAGCCCCATTTGACAGAAGTGGTTCAGATAGCCTTTCCTAAATCAAATCATGTCAAAGAGACTTCAGTTACTATGATTAGCTGGGATGACCTGGGACGCTGAGAACCCAGGTTCAAACCTCTAGGTCGTTGGCTTGGGCGCAGGCTCACTAGCTGAGTGAGGGGTCACTGGCTTGAGCATGGGATCATAGACATGACCCTGTGGTCACTGGCTTGAGCCCAAGGTCACTGGCTTGAGCAAGAAGTCACTGGCTGTGCTGGAACAACCTAGTTAAGGCACATATGAGGAAGCAGTCAATGAACAACTAGAAGTGCTGCAACTATGAGTTGATGCTTCTCATCTCTCTCTCTTCCTGTCTGTCTCTCTCTCACTGGCTTTAAAAAAAAAAAGGACTTAATCAAAGTTAAAAATTCCTATGCTTGAAAGGATGCTATTGTAACATCCTAGGAGACAGGCCACAGCAGACACAAAGTGAATTTTATAAGTTTTATTGCAGACCTGCACAGGACTGCAGGCAACCCATGCAAGGGAGCACTGCAGCCCCCCCCCAAACCTGCGCAGGGACTGCAGGTAACCCACACAGGGGAACACTGCAGCCCCCCAAACCTGCGCAGGGACTGCAGGTAACCCACGCCTCCGAAGAGACTGGAGCACTGCAGCCAACCAAACCTGCGCAGCCAACAAACTGCGCAGCCAACAAACTGCGCAGGAACTGCAGCCCCCCCAAACACAGGGACTGCAGCCCCGAGCTTCTAAAATGGCTCCTTTTTATAGGGTGGCTGTCTAGGATGAGTAAGCATCATACAGAAGCTGATGTGGCTGTTAGTCATTGGCTAGGGAGGTCGTGCGCAGTTACAGGGGGGGTATTACTCAGTGGAGAATTTCAAACATAAACTTCTGATAAGGGTCTCTGACTCAATGCAGGATGTAGCTGAACTCTTTGTTCTCAGCATCACAGGGACCTTGTACACTCTTGGCAGCCCCAGCATGTCAGTACTCCCTGAATCTAACACTATCAAGAAAGTGAAAAGACAGTTCAAAGAATGAGAGAAAAGATTTAAAAATCATACACATAAGTAAATCATATTTATTAAGAGTTTAGTGTCCAGAATATATAAAGAACTCTTCTAACTCAATAATAAAAATACAGATAATCCAATTGAAATGGGAAAAGGATTTGAACAGACATTTCTCCAAAGAAGATATACAAATGGCCAGTAAGCACATGAGAGGATGTTCAACATCATTAACCATTAATGAAGTATAAATAAAAAACTCAAGATATAACTTTACAACCACTAGGATGACACAATAATGGAGCCAGACAAAAATAAGTGTTGGAGACGACATAAAGAAATTGGAACCCTTATACATTCTTTGTGAGAATGTAAAATGGTATAATCACTTTGGGAAACCATTTGACAGTTCCTCAAAAAGTTAAACATAAAGTTACACCAAATGGCCCAGCAGTCACTTACACCCCTCCCTAAATACCATATGTCCATGCAAAAACTTGTACACAAATGTTCATAGCAACAATATTTATAATAGATGGCAAAAGTGGAAATAAAATATGCTATATCCATATGATGGAAAGTTATTTGGCCACAAAAAGGAACAGAGTACTGATGCATGCTACATCAGTGAACCTTAAAAGTGCTCTGTTAAACAAAATAAGTCAGTCACAAAAGATCATATATGATTCTATTCATATGAAATGTCCAGAATAGGCAAATTCATAAAGGCAGCAAGTAAATTAGTGGTTGTCACGGGTGGGGGCAATGGGAAGTGACTATTAATGGTGTGGGGTTTGATCTTGGGTTGAAGAAAATGTTCTCAAAGTAAATAATAGTAATGTAACAGCTGAACAACCTTGTGAATATACTAAGAACCACTGAATTATACACTTTAACAGGATGAGTTCTATGGTATGTGATTTATATTGCAATAAAAATATTTTTATGACTATCTCAGGCTTCGGGGGGAAACAGGATTAAAAAAGTCAGGGGACTGCCTGACCAGGCGGTGGCGCAGTGGATAGAGCATCGGACTGGGATGCTGAGGACCCAGGTTCGAGACCCCGAGGTTGCAAGCTTGAACGCGGGCTCATCTGGTTTGAGCAAAAGCCCACCAGCTTGAACCCAAGGTCGCTGGCTCCAGCAAGGGGTTACTCAGTCTGCTGAAGGCCCGCAGTCAAGGCACATATGAGAAAGCAATCAATAAAAAACAACTAAGGTGTTGCAACGTGCAATGAAAAACTAATGATTGATGCTTCTCATCTCTCTCCGTTCCTGTCTGTCTGTCCCTGTCTATCCCTCTCTCTGACTCACTCTCTGTCTCTGTAAAAAATAAATAAATAAAAATTAAAAAAAAAAAAGTCAGGGGACTAATAAATGCTTAGTTTGCAAAATTCATAAAACTCTTTTATGATTCTGAAATTTACATGTCCCATTTGATCTCCTCCTGCTTCCCTGGCCCATGACTTACGGTGCAGATTGGTGCTTCTCAACTCTGGCTGCACATTTTAGAGTCCTGGGGGAGCTTTCAGAAAGCTGGTGCCTTGGCCTGGGCCACGGCCAGTTCAACCAGCGTCTCTCGTTCCTGACTTCCTAAACCCTGGCATCTCACTTGATTAAACACTCCCAGGCGGTTCCCATGTGCTGTCAAGACTGAGAAATTAAAGAACAGACAAGATCTGGGCAGCACGGGGTCATAAAAATGAGGTGGTCCTTTGGCTAAATCATTTTTCCCCTTGAAGTGGATATATTGAGATATAAGTTTTACACAATAAAATTTGCCCCTCTAATGTATAAAATTCAGTGAATTTTGACAAATGTGTACAGTCCTATGATAGTCACCACAGTCAAGGCATACTAGAACCTTTATTTCCATTTCTCTCCCAAATGCCTTCCTGGCCCTTTGCAATCCCATCCTTTCCCCCCATGTGTTAGAAGCACACACTAGGACACTGTGCAACAATAGAAAGCATGTCCCTGAAAACACATATAAAAAATAAAGGGAGAAATACTATACGTGTAGAGCGAAGAGCAGGAAAATCCTATATAATATAATCGTAGTTGTTTAATCTTCTAAAAATACATGTGCACAGATATATCATATATATCATCACTTCATATATGTAAAGATTTGTAGAAGAAAAAAATCAGTGGTTATCTTCAATTGTGGGAATTACAGGAAATACTTTTCTTCATGCTTTTCTGTGTGTTTTAGCCGGTTGACAATAATAAGTTAACTTTTATAATGAAAATAATACTGATATCTACAAAACAACCATCTCTGGGCGAGCGGTGCATGAAGAACTTCTTAGAGACCAGCTGCCATCCCCTCCAATCTGAGCCCTGGCTGCAAATCCACTCCCACACTCTCCAGGCCCATAACAACTGTTTTCGCCAGAAAAGATTAGTAGGAAGATATCGACTAATACTGAGATGGATATCAAAAAGTATTGATCCAAGAAAAGAAAATATTGATGGGAGAAGAATCAGGTCTTTCACTGCCTTGACGGGAGTCATACACATCCTTTGTGCTGCAGGCCACACTCTGGTCTGTTTCTGCAGGCACATGCACATTTAAAGTCAAAGATGGCACCTCCCTGTAAGTGCTGTGAAAGGTCTGAGTTCAGGATCTACCACAAAGGGAAGGTGACCCTATGTGGGAACTGACTATACTATATAATTTATGGCAGAGCGAGCGAACAAGCGAGTGATCTGGGGCAAGATGTTGACAGTGGGGGTCTGTTGAGGTTTGGTTTTAGTTCCTTTAGAATCAGCAGAATCCTAATTGAAGATCCTGAGATGTATCTTCCGACCAGCTCAGACAGACCCAGCCCAGCCAAGACAGGGTCCAGGTCTCCAAACCAGACCCAGCGGACTAGGCTATCTCTGAGCCAGCACATTGGTCTATTGGGTTTAGAGTGGTTTCTTAGGACCAATAAAATTGGAGATGACTATAGTTGGAATACTTTTTTCCTACATTTTTCTCAAATAAAACATGTTTTTAATAACATGTTGGTTGAACCATCATGTAAACCGGCAACTCCGTTTTTTTCCAGGTCTTTCTGGAACGGGTTACACTATTTGGACAAAATAATGGGTTGAAATTAGTTTCAAGCTAAATTATTTCCCTAGTTGGGGTTTAGGCACTGTATCATTTTTCCATTGTTGCATAGTAAAGCTCTCCAAAACACAGCAACTTAAAACAATTACTCTTTGCTCATAATTCTGTGGTTTGCAGTCGGGTTGGACTGGGCTGGAGGGCTCCCAGAGCGTTGGCTGGGCTCATGCATGCACCTGGGCTTCCGCTGGACGGCCCAGCCTCTTGCTCCCTGTGGTCCTTTAATCCCCCAGAAGGCACTGTGTTCCAAGCGGGTGACAGCAGAAGCTGCAAGGCCATCTGAGGCCCCAGCTCAGAACCCTAGTGTCACTTAGCCACACTCTGTTGGGCAGAGGCACTCACAATGGCTGTAGGCCAAGTTCAAGCCCTGGGGAAATCCATTTAACCTCTTGTTAAGGAAGTTGCTGCAAAGAATCTGTGGCCCTTTCAAGTCTACCAATGTCAGGACAGCACAGCGAAACCGAAAGCACAGGGAGCTGTGGAGACTGACTTCCCCGTCATTACGCCACGGCTTGTCACCGGCTGTGAGTGTTTCCTGCTGGGGTCCCCTGTGCTTGCCATGTTCTCAGAAGGGTGCCAATAAGCCACTTTGCTACTAAGAAATTAACTGAACAATGCGTTCAGCTCTAAGAAACAAAATCCTGACTCAAAAAGGTTCTGAAGTAGGAACGCTTGAGGGCATTGTGCAGAATACCTGATCTTCACCCTTCAAAACCGGCAGGGCCGGGAAAGGTGAAGGGAAGACCGGGAGATGGTGCAGGTTACGGGGGACTCAGGGCGGGGCAGCTCGGTGCCACGAGGCATCCAGAGTCGGACCCCGGACCAGTAAAGTTATTGTTTTTTCTTTTGTGATAGGAGAGAGATAACTGATGAACTCTGAATCCAGTCTGTAAATTAGACAATACTATTATGTCAGTGTTAATTTCCTCATTTGGATCACCCTATCAAGGGTATGTAAGAGTGTGTCCTTGTTTTGGGGACATATTACACACTGAAGTTATTTGGAGGTAAGGAGGTAAACCATGTCTTTAAGTTACTCTCACACATCTTAGGAAAAAATAGAGAAATGAGTGATAAAGCACACTGGGTAGCATTTGGAGAATGTGGACGAAGGTTATGTGGGGATCCTCTGTTATATTTTTGTAATTTTTCTGCAACTCTGAAATGATCGTAAAATAAAAAAAGGTCTTGTTTTTGTGTTTTTAAGGACTGGGCGCCCTTCGTGCTCCCACTGGCTGAGAGGTGGCCCTGGAGACCAGGGACCAGGGACGGTGGCCCTGCCTGGCCAGCCTGTCTCTGCTATGTGTACTGTGAGAGCAGTCACCTTCTGTCTTGTTGAGCTACAGCACGGGGCAGGGGGGTGTCTGTGATAGTGACATGTGTGCCCCCACCAGCCAGCTGGAGGGAGGGGCCTCTAGTTGAGCTCTCCCCCTCCTCAGGGCATGGGGGGGCAGAGTAACAGAGAGAGCTGGCAAAGCCCACTTGTCTGGGGAGAACTAGTAGAGGGAAGTGAAGACGAGCAGAGCAGCTCAAGGGGACAGCAAGGTCCCAGGAGCCTCTAGGGGGGACTTTCTTATTTAAGGATCAGCGAAGAAAGGTCCAGGGGAGAGGAGCCACGTTTGGGGACTGGGGGACATTCTGGTGAGCGCTGGTTCACACCACCGTGGTCCCCTCTGTGTGTAGCTGGCCTCGATTTCGGGAAGGTAGCGGGGCTATTTGAGGCGGTGAGGGAGGCAAGGCAGAGAACTGTGTACCCATTCAGAATCGGGGGCACAGGCTATCCAGGACTCCTTTGTGGGGTATACAAGAAGAATAAAAAATGGTGGCAATCATAATTACAGCAATCCTAGCAGCTAACATGTATTGACTCCTGTGTCCCTGGGACTAGTCCAAATTCTTTATCTGTATCAACTCATTTAATTCTCACCAGAGCTGTGTTACTCCTCTTTAAAGATGAGTAAACTGAGGCACAAGGAGGTTACGTCAGAGGTCACTTGCCAGTGGCAGACACTAGCTCCAGATACAGGCTCTGGCCCTGGCCACACCCTCACCAGGTCTGGGGCAGCTGCTTGCTTCCCCCTTCTTTTCCCCTCAGCAGCACTCCACGTCCACATCAGTGAGCTGGACCGCACGGCCCTCCCACTATGTTGTTGACCTGCACGCAGGCAGGCAGCGAGGGGGGAGAGTGCAGGGAGCAGCTCTGGTTCACAGGAAGGACAGAGGTCTGTCCAACTGATGGCAAAAAGGAAAGGGGGTGCAAAGTGGCACCCCTGTGCCTTCCTGGTTGGTGATGGGGGGTCTGGATGGGCTGGGCTGGGGAGTTGAAGGTGCGGGTCTCACGTCCTGCGCTCAGCCAGCCAGAGCCTTGCCACCCTGCCCCTCAGCGCTGCGAGCTGAAGGACGGAGGCGGCGTGGGGTCCCAGGAGGTCCTGTCCCTGAGAGTCTCTGCTCACGTCCGTCTATGTGACAGCTCTTTCCCTAAGTGTCACCAGTAAATGTCAGAGGGCCCGAAACCGGGAAAAGAGAACAACACTTTAGGAACTCACTTTCAAGCCCTGAGACCCAGTTCCTGGGCAGGCGACAAGCAAACTCCTACTTTAATAACCTTGTTCTGGAGCTGCTTAAATGGAAACAGCCTCCGCTATTTTTACTATACTTACTGCTGCGTAAGTATTCCCCCCCTTGTTAGAAGGCGCTGCTATAGCAACTGCTCCCCACGCCTGCCAATGAGAGGGATCCTGGCCAGCTCCTCCCCAGCCCAGCCAGCATTTAAACCCAGGGAGGGAAGAGAGGAGAGGCGAGGCGAGGAAGGGGTCGGCCAGCAGCGAGGTCTGGGTGGCTGGAGCACGGGACGTGGTGTCCAGCAGCCTTGCAGGTAAGAGTGCCAGTCTCCGGAGGCTTTCCCTGTGAGATGGGGACGGTGGCTGGGTGGGAAGGAACCTGAGCATCCTGGCTCCTGTCACCTCCACGAGGAGTGACACCAGTGAGGAAACCCCCCGGGACCCGAGTGCCGTGTCCTTGGCCAGCAGTGTGCACGCCCCACCGCGGGACCGGGATTGAGCGTCTCGTCTGGCCCGGCGCAGTCTGGGTTGTAGGGAAGGTTCTCCCCGAGCTGGTGTTGTGGAGATGGTTTCCTGTCCAGCTCACATGCTCGTCTCATCTGCACTTCTCTGTCGGCTCTTCCCGGCGTCAGGGGCCTGTTCTTCTGTAATTTACCTATTCATTACTGTTTTTGTTTTTCTATTTTAATTTTTAATTTACTCATTTAGAGGAGAGAGAGAGAGAGAGAGAGGGAGAGAGAGAAGGGGGGAAGGGCATGAAGCATCAACCCCCATGCGTGTCTTGACCAGGCAAGCCCAGGGTTTCAAACCTGCGACCTCAGCATTCCAGGTCGACACTTTATCCACTGCCGCACCACAAGTCAGGCCTGTATCACTGTTTTTAAAATATATATTTAAAAAAAATTTTAATTTCAGCTGCATAGAATATTTTATTAGTTTTGGGTGTACAACATAGTGATTAGACATTTATAAACCCTACAAAGTGACCACCCTGGTAAGTCTAGAATGTATTTTAGAATTTTAAAAAAATTCTAAAATAGAACCTTTGTTTTAGTTGTGATCAGGAAACTATTATGGCTTTCCCATCTCTGGTAATTCCGATGAGGTTTGCAAATTGGCTGGATGAGCTTAGACATTTATTCAGACATTTAAATGTACAGGTTTTGATTCTGTTTGTAAGATGACAACTTCTTTTCTCCAAATCCTCATGCTATTTCCCTCACAATGCCTCAAAGAAGACATTTCAAAACATTTGCAGACATGATGTGGTGGACTCATTGTTGGAGGTCTTTGTATTTATCTGTTTATTCTTGCGGCTGGGAGAAGGAGAGAGAAAGAATGAATGAGAACAGTCACTTCAAAGCACAAAACCTGAGCTGCTTATATAAGCATTATAGAAAGGGCAAGTTCTAACATAAAAATAAACTACCCACATCTGGACAGAGGTTAGCCACAGCACCTGCAGTCCACTGGTTCTTGAAGAATCCAAAGCATCACCCAGATATCAGGTGAACCTCTTGAGCCAGGACCGTAGAGTGGTGGCTGGCAGAGTACAGGATGTGTATGGGAAGAATCAGCGTTTTTTTTTGGCATTTGGGCGTTGGTTGGGCTCAGGGTCAAACAAGGTGATGGGGTTTGGAAAAGGGACCCAGGAAGGAACAGGGCATAGCAGCATCAGGGAGGACGGATGGGAAAACCCACTTGACATTGTTTTATAACAGCGATGTTCAGCCTTTGTCATCTCACAGCACACATAAACTAATTATTAGATTCTGCAACACACCAAAAAATATATTTTTTGCCGATCTGTCAAAAAAAAAAAGGTATGATTTGATTCATTCACACGGAACGGCTATTGTTGTGTTGGCTGTTGTCATTTTTCTATTGGACAATCTAAGGGGGAAAAGGTCAGTGGCCCTGACTACATAGTCAGGTATTGCCGGTTTAAAAATTCTTGTAGCACACCAGTTGAAAATCGCTTGTTTCATATAATTTTAATTTCTGCTGTGTCCTCAAGTTTGTGGCTGCAGCTGACTCCTGGCGGGTGGGGGGAATAGGGCAGGATGACTTCAGATCAGCTCGTGGCTTCTGGTCTCCGTTCCGGCCCCGCTCTGTGGTTTGAAATGTAGGGCAGACTGAGGTCTGTTCCTGAGAAGACGCCTGAGGCAGCTGTGCCCAGACCCAGTGGGAGCTCATGTCCATCCACGGCTCCCTCCAGGGTCTTGACTGCTCTTGGGTCTGGACCCAGACACGAGTTCACGGTTTAGGTCCCGTAGCAGCGTCCGGAGCCGCCAGTCTGCAAGCTGGTGATGCTAGGGTCTCAGGCTGACCCCTGGACAGGCAGCGGCTTTGCTGGGCTTTGCCTCAGTAGACTCACTGCCAAGGCCCGCCAGCCACCATCTCAGTAGGAGCGACTGGTCTCAAAGACAGACCCCGAGAGGGAGAGGGGAGCAGAGCAGGTTTCTGGAAGTTAGCACGGGGCTTTGACAAGTTATTTCTGTGTGTGGAAGAGCACGTGCTAAACTAAGGGAAAAAACTGTGACTTTGTCCCGTTCCTCTGCTCACCCTCACCCAGGGAGTGCAGTCTGCCGGCGGGTGCCCCACCATGGGCACAGGGCTACTTGCACCTAAGGTGCCACATAGTCGTTCTGGGAGAGGCTGTTTGGTCCGACGTGGTCGCGGTCCTGGAGTTTATGCCTGTGCCCATTTGATCTTGGCACTGTGCTTGAGCCACTAATTTCCTGGGACAGAGAAAGGAAGTTCTCCCGTGAGGAAGGAGCGACCCGCCTGCCGCTCAGGGAGACCTTTCAAAGCACTCCGCACGGGGCGTGCGCGTAACAGGGCTTAGGAAACCGTGCCGCCGTTCCCATCACCCGCTTGAGCCTTCGCAAGGCAGGTGGGGTTCTGTGGGCAGCACACAACAGCCACACTGGCCTGGGCCACCGGACTGAGTGCTGTTGGTCAGGGACAGCACCACTTGTCTCTTCCAGCAGATGTGATGGGAAGAGCTCTTCAGGAGGGGGTGGCATGGGGTGTATGTCACCTGCAGGGGCTTCCACTGGACCAGGAGAGCGAAGGGCAGAATGGGGCCTAGGATGTTACCATCTTAAGCCTCATCACATAAAACCAGTTTTTCATTGTCACCCAGACCTAGCTGTCCCATGTCCTCTATGGAATGCCTATGTAGAGTTCACTGTTGCAGAAACTAGAAACAGAAATGTTCGTACACGTCCTGGGTCTGCCTGGAGTGGGACCCGGCAGGAATAGTGTGGCCTAGGCATTGTGCACGCTTACATTTCTTCGTAGTTCAGGGACGTCCACCCTGACATTGGGGGACAGAGTATCTTTTTAAGTGACTCCACTGGAAACCCATGATCATCTCATTTTTCTGAAACCCCAAGCAGTACTCAGTGGCGGTGGTTCGCCACAAAGGCAGGATGAGGTCACAGGGACGGGAGGGAGCGCTGGATGAAGTAGAAAGATCTGTAACAGCAGCTAGGAAGCAGGCTGCCGCTCCCTTTGTCGTGAGTTGTGTACTTTATTCCTGACCGGAATGTATTTCCCTATTTGGGGAAAATGAGGGGACACGGAGACCTTTAGCCCTGGGATTGGAGAGGACTGTCTGCGACGCAAAGACTCTCCCTCTCCCTGGCCAGGGCTTGGTCGACATCTGCCCCTGCAGAGAGGTCTGGGTGCATGCACACTGTGTGTCCTCTCAGGAGACGTAGCCTGGATCCAGCCTCCCTACAGGGGCGACACTGACCCAACTTTACGGGGGCTATGCTTGGCACTGCGCAGAACCTGCAGGCTCAGGATTTAGTCATTGAACAGTTAAATGTTTAACTGAGCACCTAGCATGTCTTGGGTTTTCCTTATTTTCAGGGGAGCCTCTCTCTTAAATGCAGCAGAGAAGAGTCCATTTTGGTTTGTGTTTTTTTTCACATATGCTGATTTTCTCATTGGGGAGGTAATCCAGCAGAGAGAGGAGGACACACAGGGAGCAGGCGGGCCTGCTGTTTGTCTCAGCTCTGCTGCAGAGTAGTTGTGTGTCCTCGGGCAAGTCACTTAACCCCTCATTGCATTTGTTACAAAGAATGATAAAGATATGCTCCTGGGATTGTGCAGGCTAGGTGAGAATAATGTTCATCTAATATTCGGCTCAGTACCCGTCATCTAATAAACATGCAAAAAAGCCAGCGGCTATTATAATTTAATACACAAAATATTACCTTGGTCGGGCTATGCCATGAGGCTGGGGATACAGAAGAGACCCACACAGTCGTGGCTGCTGCCATCCCCGAGCTTACAGGGTCGTCTGGTCGAGGAACTCGCATACAGATTTGGGAGCCGTCTACACAAATCTACCCCTGTGGTCACCAAGAAAGAAGAAACAGAGCGCAGACACAGAGCCCTGAGACATGAGTGTGTCTCTCAGATAGAACCCGGGGACCTTCCACCCAGCTCACCAGCAGAGGTACACAGCTCAAAGAGAGAACCTTTCCTGAAAAAGCAATTTCAGGCATTGGTCTGGAGTCTCACTGAGCCTCTTCCCCCACCTGGCCACCCCTCTCCTGCCCTCAGAATTAAGGGTATGATCTGTAGTGAGAACGATTCTTGGGGATCCCCAAGGCCCTGTGGCTTTCTGCACGCACAACCCTGCATGCGACCCCCTCTGCCGCACACGTTCCCACGGTGTTCACCTTCCTTTCTGTGAGAAACTTCCTCAATAGAGCAATCAATCACTCCCACTCAGAAACTTACCATGCTGCATTTTTCTTGGGGAGACTGGAGGCCCTGTCCGCCCCCTCCCCGCCCTCAGGGAGCGCTGTCTGTGGTCTGCTCTGCCAGCAGGAGCGGGTGAGGTCATCCTTTCCTTATGCGGTGACCGCACGTGTCTCCTGCCACGCGTGGGGGGGGGGGACAGGACGCGTCTCCGCTGGGTCCTCACTGATGGGGGCCGGGCCGAGGGTTCCTGCTGCCCATCTTCCCTCGAGCAATGCTTCTGCCCAGGAAAATCTGAGCGCAGCGTGCGGTCGACATGTGGCCCTGGCAGGGCTGTAATTAGCAAGGACATCTGGTTACAACTCAGGACAGGCGACACCAGGGGCTCCTGCAAGGGTTTCTGGGGTTTCTCGTATTCCAGGCCTTGCGCAGCTTTGTGGTTTATGGCAAGAGCATATGGCTTTCCTCTCTTGGTTCAGAATGTCTTCGGAAAGCCATCTGCACGCCACTGACGTCTCAGAGTACAGGGAGCGTGGCGGGGCCTCAGGCCTGGGTGGCCGACGTGGGCACAGGGGGCTGAGTCTGCTCTGTAGCTTTGTCGCCGGCAGGGATCTGGGATCGTGGACACCATGTGCTGCCCTGTCCCAAGGGGGCACTTTGGGGCCTGTCTGTGTGGTTTGAGGACAGCAGATGTGCACCGGGGTTAATGTCTCTGGGGGGGGGACCCTTGTGCCCGAGTCTCAGTCAGGGCTCACTGCTCTGTGCCTCTGAGCGCCCCCCGCCCCCAGGGAGCAGGCAGAGATTACATGTGGAGGGCTGTGTCACCAGGCTGAGCGTGTGAGGGCGGGGGCTGTGAAACCGCAGTATATCCGCCCCACACTAGCCCTGCCGCCTGCTCTGTGGCTCTCCTCACTGCCCTCCCCACCCTGACAGAAATGTCAGCGGTCACAGAGCTCCCTGGTCCCTCGTGCTGGGAGAGAAGCCTCTGGGGAGAGGCAGGTCTGCCCCAGTGGCAGAGCCTGTGTCCCACCGGGGCCACATCTCCCCTTTCACCCTCCTGGCCCAACCCTGAAACTGAAGATGAGTGAGAGGGGACAGGGGACCGAGGGGGTCCTGGTGCTTTTCTTCCTCCAGCCCCCGCCACCCCCACCATCTCCACTGTAGGCTGGGGGAGGGGGATCCGGAGAGAAGGAACAGTGTGTTTAGCCAGGCTGTCGTGGTCCCTGTCATCAGATGCCCTCCTGCTCCCCGCCCCACCCACTGCTCTATGGAACCTTTTATGGTCTCTTCAGACAGACTCCGTTTTGTTCCACCCACGGGGCACCTCCTCCTGTGGTTTGCCCACCCAGCTCCGGCCCCCAGCTGCTTTCTTCCTATGGCAGGACTTACCTATCCTGTCCTCCCAAATGCTGGGTGCAGGCCTCTCCCATGCGGCCTTCCTCCATCGCAGCCTGTTCCCAGCAGACACTGCTCTGAATTCCTCTGGGCAAGGGCAGGCACTGCTCTCTCTGTCCTCCACCCCCATTCACCCCTACTCACCCACCCCCAGAAAAGCACCAGCTCGCTTTGAAATGTGTGAGCACTTACGACCCATAGTTCGCACCCCACGACCACAACAACTGTCCACTGACCATTCCGCTACGTCTGCATGGTGTGTAGCCCAGCTGCACGTGTGGAGGGCTGTGTGGAGGGGATGTAGTGAGTGCTCAGAAAAGGTGAGCTATTGTTAGTATATTACCAATACTGTATCTTTGTAGGAAGAGCCAGGAAGGGGAGTGGGGAAGGGGGCACCATGAAGAAGAGCCCTCTTTGGTGCTGTCCTGTTCAGTTCACAGTGGTAGCACCTCCCTTGGGCACCACATACAGGACGTGTGCCCAGAGGACAGACTTGCATAGGGGCAGGTCCATACTAAATGCATTTGTCATTGGCACCAGCATGACATATCCACACAGAGAAGCACCAGCTTGCAATCAGGTGGACCCAGGTTGGAATCCCGATGGTCACTTACTAGTGGGGTAGCCCCAGAGAGTGGCCTTACCTCTCACCTATGGCTCCTCGCCCAGGAAGGGAGAGTAGCCCCCACCTCACAAAGCGGTTGTAAGGCTTACTCTCGAGGACTCGTACACCTGGCCAGTGCCTGGCACATAGCAGCAACGTGATATGTGACATTTAGTATTATTGTAACATTGTTATTTGAGTAATAATTCTGCCAGGCCCTTTGTCCTGTTTCCTCCACATCCTGATAATAAATAGATAATGGCTATTAAAGATCAAAGATTGTACAGAGTACTAAAATTAGGTTTAATGACTAGGAAGGCCAACAGGGTGATCTGCCCAGGTTGGCTCCTTGGGTGGCCACCTGTTGACTCTACCTACTGAGCTGGAAGAGAGGAGCATCAGGTGAGGACATATGGGGGCTTCTAGGATGCTGGTGACATTCCTATCTGGCTGGTGGTTCCATGGCTGTTGCCTTTGTTAAATCTATACAATTTATGTGATGTGCTTTCTCCAATATAGATGTCACCCTCCTCCATAAAAAGATGAGGAAGTAGAGGAAATCATGCTTAGTAGTGGATTAAAAATTAAACAAACTTCAGACTAATTATTGGGCAGTGGCATGGCCGCACACCACATGAGGCAGGCACTGTCCTTGCCACGGTGCAGACAAGGGGACAGATCTCAGACAGGTGACCTTCCCGAGGCTCTGTCTGGCTAGTCTTTCCAGAGGGCCACAGCTGCCTCTCCTAGCGGGGAGGGAGAGCCTGGGCCTGGGTGGGACACAGCCTTCAGGAGGGGGCTGGGTTCAGCCTCTGCTACAGGTGCCTACGTGTCCCGAGTTGGTCACGGAAGTTCCTGTCCGGAGGCAGCCCTGCAGCGTGGCTCAGACAGATTTGTGGGTGACTGAATCCCATGGTGCTGCTGCCTTGGGAGGGGGCCCCAAGAGGAACCAGCCTTGGGTCCTGTCCTTGAGAGGCTCACGGCCCCACAGGGAGATGGGGTGCACATTAGAGTAACTCTACACAAGATAACCAACCCAGCAGGAGAGCCACAAAGGGACCGACGCATTTCTTAGGATGCTTAGCAGAGGGAGAGCTCATTGCAGCCGGGGTGAGGTGGGGGGTATGTGGAAGACAGCAGGAAGGAGGCATTTTTATCAGAAAGTGTGAACTTCTGCTGGTTTGTAGGCAGAGGTGGCAGCAGGACATTGGCCCGGGGTTTGGGTGCAGACTTTGCCCTCCCTGGCCGGGACCCAGGACAATGCGCTCCATCCCTCCTCTGTGACACGACACTGTGCTGGCAATCATGGACCCTGGAGTCAGAAGGCCTGGGTTCAAATTCTGTAGCTCTTGGCTGTGTGCCTGTGGGCAGGTCATTTAAGGTAGCTAGCTGTGCCTTGGTCTCTCTGTCTATAAATTCCACAAAGGGTCAGTGTGAGGGTGAAATAAGTGTGGAGTGCTCAGAATAGCACCCAGCACATAGCACGTGCTCTCTGCCACCCAATGGCTGGCATTGACAACGGAAGGCTAGCATTAGGGTTGTTGTAGAGTTCAGAGAATAGAGAATCGAAGCCTGGCACACAGTAGGCCCTCAATACAAGACAGTCCTTCTCCTTGTCATTCTTTAAATGTGAGTGGATTAGAAGCACAGGGAAGGACCACCCCATATGGGAACAGTGTGAGGTAAGCAAAAGCCAGGGACAGGAGTGTGTGGTGGGCGAGGACAGAACACAGGATGATGCAGTTGTGGTTGGCAGGAGATACGGGATGAGATCTTTCTGCTGGCTTCTCAGCTTTCTGGGGACCCTTAGAATCCACTTTAAAAGGCCAGTTTCCATCTGCAAATCTCCATAGCAGTCTTTTGCACTTTTTTCCTGGATACAGGCCTACTGGAGGGTCTGCTCCTCGTCTCTCCAAGGATGGGTCACCAGGAGATGTTCTGCGTCCCCCTGGGGCTCCTGTTTGGCTCTGCGCTCTTGGTGGCCTCGGCCCCAGCCACTCTCGAGCCTCATGGTTGCAGTGACAAGGAGCAACAGGTGACCGTCAGCCACACCTACAAGATTGACGTGCCCAAGTCCGCCCTGGTCCAGGTGGAGGCTGACCCTCAGCCCCTTGGTGACGACGGGGCCTCGCTGCAGGCCCTGGGGGAGGCCGAGGAGCAGAATATCATCTTCAGACACAACATCCGCCTGCAGACTCCGCAGAAGGACTGCGAGCTGGCAGGCGCCGTCCAGGACCTGCTGGCCCGGGTGAGGCAGCTGGAGGCGGAGA
The DNA here is from genome assembly GCF_036850765.1 of Saccopteryx bilineata. Lineage (NCBI taxonomy): Eukaryota > Metazoa > Chordata > Mammalia > Chiroptera > Emballonuridae > Saccopteryx > Saccopteryx bilineata. The sequence goes on from NC_089491.1 coordinate 285,087,639, forward strand.
TGGTGGAGGTGAAGGAGCAATGTCCGGTCCAGCGCTGCTGCCCAGGGGCTGCCGGTGAGCTTCCCACCTAGCTCGTTCGGCAGTTAGTGCCAGGTGTCCGCCAGCCCCACGAGCACTCTGGGTGATTTCAGGAGACCTGCTCGCTGGCACTGACTCCAGCCTGAGCAGCAGGGGGGACCTTAAAGTGAATCTGGATTGTGGTTGAAGCTTCCAGCCAAGAATGCTTCTGGGCAGATCGGTCTCTTCTGTGGGGAAAGCTGCGGTCTCTTCTGCACGGCAGCGGGCAGGTCCTAGCTCTGCCCTTCCTGGCTCTGACTTCGTGCAAATTCCCGTTTCCTGAACCGACCAGGGAGGACAATTCTATCAACTGGTCTAGTTCAGAGAACTATAGATGATGTATTTAAGATTCCTGGCCTGTAGTAGAAAGTCAGCAAATTGTTATTTAAAAAAACCCACACAATTGTTTTTTCAGGGTCTTGAAGCTGGGGTCACAGAGGGGAGGGCAGCTTTGCCTCCTTCTGCGGGGTTGCCTTCCCGACTGAGCAGAGAGGAGGCTGGGCTTTAAAACCCAGCTGAGCCTGACCAGGTGGTGGTGCAGTAGATAGAGCATCGGACTGGGATGCGGAAGGACCCAGGTTCGAGACCCCGAGGTCGCCAGCTTGAGTGCAGGCTCATCTGGCTTCAGCAAAAAAAAAAAAAAAAAAAGCTCACCAGCTTGGACCCAAGGTCGCTGGCTCGAGCAAGGGGTTACTCGGTCTGCTGAAGGCCCGTGGTCAAGGCACATATGAGAAAGCAATCAATGAACAACTAAGGTGTCTCAACGAAAAACTGATGATTGATGATGTTTCTCATCTCTCTCTGTTCCTGTCTGTCCCTATCTATCCGTCTCTCTGACTTTCTCTCTGTCCCTGTAAAAAGAAAACAAACAAACAAAGAAAACCCCAGCTGAGAATAAAGTTAAGGGGCCTGGGGAAGCTGCTGGAGGAAAGAGCCTTGGCTCGGGGCTCCCCTCTATCTGTTGGGGACCACACCTCTATGGCAGGGAGAGAGGCATCTGCTTTGTCTAGGCCCCAAAGGCCAAGGCTGAAGAAAGTTCTGTCGGGCAGAAGGGGGTAGGGGCTTCCCAAAGGGGCCGAACCCTTCCAGGCTTGAGGAGCAAGGGATCAGCAGCTTAGGGGACAGATTGTGACACCAGCTCCCCCTTTACAAGTCAGTCTGCTTCCCAGCCTTGTTAAGATGGGTTGGGGGCAATGGGAGGTGGGTAGAGGAAGATGAGAGGAAGGTACTGGTGGAACTTACTAAGTCTGTAAATCGTTTTTTTTAAAAAACTCTAGCAAGTAGCCCACTGCACATGTCACTGAAATCTCTCCTTTCCAGGCAAGGCTGGTTTGAAGGGAAGGTTGGTCACTTTTTTGTTCTCCCTTAGCAAGTCTGCTGCTGGTTTGGTGAGGGGGTGGGGAGGAAGGGGGGCTGGGGTTACATTTGGGCCTCTCTCTCCACTCCCAGTCCCTGGCTATACTAGTGAGACCCAGTCTGACTGGAACTGAGACACTCATTTAACACAGGCAGGCATGGGCTGGGGCGGAGTGGGGAGAAGCGTCAGGGAGACAGGGCGTGAAGGGCCAGGGCGGCAGCTGGTGTTTCTGTCCCTCTGAGGATCTGGGCTTCCTGCAAAAGATGAAGAAAAAAAATTTTGTTTCAATTACAGTTGACATCCATTATTATTTTGCATGACCTTTAGGTGTACAGCACAGCAGTTAGACAGTCATGTACTTTACACAGTGTTCCCCCTGATATTTCTAGAACCCAACGGCACGATACATAGTTACTACAATATTATCCACTATCTTCCCTATGCTGTACTCGACCTCCCTGTTTTGTAACTATCAATCTGTACTTCTCAATCCTTCTCTCTCTCTCTCTCTCTCTCTCTCTTTTTAGAGACAGAGAGAGAGAGAGAGTCAGAGAGAAGGCTAGACAGGGACAGACAGACAGGAACAGAGAGATAAGAAGCATCAATCATTAGTTTTTCGTTGTGCGTTGCAACACCTTAGTTGTTCATTGATTGCTTTCTCATATGTGCCTTGACCGCGGGCCTTCAGCAGACCGAGTAACCCCTTGCTTGAGCCAGTGACCTTGGGTCCAAGCTGGTGAGCTTTTGCTCAAACCAGATGAGCCCGCGCTCAAGCTGGCAACCTCGAGTTCTCAAACCTGGGTCTTCCGAATCGCAGTCCAACGCTCTATCCACTGTGCCACCGCCTGGTCAGGCCTTCTCTCTTTTTTTTTTAAACATAAACTTTCCAGGCTGATCCAAATAATAATGAGCAGCCCTTCACGTACATTTCTATGCCTGAAGAAGTTGTTAAGAGCACCTCCAGATACACCAGACACAGAGCTAGACATGGTGGCGCTGGTGGGATAGAGTGGTATGGAATCACCCTGAGAGTCATCACGATGACAGTATTTTTAGGAAGGAAAGCGGGGTTTTGGGAAACGGGCTGGCTGCCTGATCCACCCTCCAGCTGCCTCCTGCTGGCCGGGGTCAGAGAGGGCAGCCTTCTCCCCACCCCCCATAATTTCTGGGCCAGTATGTAGCGCCTGTGGGTCCACTTTCGCAGGCTTCAGTCTGGGCTCATTTCCCAAGGGCCTGGCTCGCTAGGTCAGCCTCCTGCAGTCAGGATAAGACAAGCTCCTGTCCAGCTTGCATCTCTCCTGCCCACCCCAAGGATCCTGCCTCGTAGTTCAGGCTCCTTCATAGAAAGCTACTAAAGAATGACCACCATTCAGAAAGGAGGGGACCCGGAGGAGTCACATGCCTGCTTGGGATGGGGAGAGAAAGAGAACGGTGGCTCCTTTTTAGGCAGAAACAGGAAAAGCTCGTAGATGTCACAGGTCAGAGTCTGGCCCAGGCTGGAAGGGGTGGACCCCCTACCATCCTCCAGGGAAAGAGCCCTAAAGGACTGCTCTCCAGGGTCTCAGGGAAGGAGGCCCCACTCTCAAGCTCTCACCCCTGTCTGTCCTCTCCCCGGCAGGGCCTAGCCGCCACTGCAGCGGCCACGGGACCTTCTCACCAGATACCTGCAGCTGCCGCTGCGAGCAGGGCTGGGAGGGCACCGACTGCGAGGTGCCTGCCTGCCCCGGGGCATGCAGCGGCCACGGGCGCTGCGAGGATGGCCACTGCTTGTGTGCCGAACCCTATGTGGGAGCCGACTGCGCGCACCCTGCCTGCCCTGGGAACTGCAGTGGGCGCGGCGTGTGCGTGCGCGGCGTGTGCCAGTGCCACGAGGACTTCACATTGGAGGACTGCAGTGAGCGGCGCTGCCCCGGCGACTGCAGCGGCCACGGCTTCTGCGACACGGGCGAGTGCTACTGCTGGGAGGGCTTCACTGGCCTCGACTGCGCGCAAGGTGAGAGCCAGACACCTGGCCCGCTGCAGGGGACGCTCTCCTCCGCGGCCGGGCCCCACTGAACCATCAGCTCCACTGTATCCTCTGCCGGGGCTCGGCCTCTGGCCCTTGTCAGGTTCCCCTGGAGGGCTTGTGACAGCACCAACGCTGGGGCCACCTGAGTTTCTGATTCAGCAGATCTGGGAGGGGCCTGAGAACTTGCATTTTTAGTAAGTTCCCAGGTAGTGCTGCTGCTGCTGGTTTGAGGACCTCTGGTCTTCTGTGACCTAATGGCTCTGTGTGTGTAAGGGCTCAGTATGAACTCCCAAACTCATAACTTTAGGGGGGTCCAGAATGGTCTTTACACAGCCCCTGCGTCCTCCACACCTGTGTGACAGTGCTGTGTAGACAGCAGGCCTTCGTGAGCACCCATAGGCTGGGCCCCGCCCTCTTTCCTCGTCTCCCCCATCCTGTCTCTGTTCTGCCCGCAGTGGTCTCCCCCCTGGGCCTGCAGCTGCTCCGCAGCACGGAGGACTCCCTGCTGGTGAGCTGGGAGCCGGCCAGTGAGGTGGACCACTACCTCCTCGGCTACTACCCGCTGGGCCAGGAGCTGTCTGGGAAGCAGATCCATGTGCCCAAGGAGCAGCACAGCTACGACATCCCGGGCCTGCTGCCTGGAACCAAGTACATCGTCACTCTGCGCAACGTGAAGAAAGACGTGGCCAGCAGCCCGCAGCGCCTCGTGGCCACCACAGGTGAGGGCGCGGCCAGGGGCGCAGGTTCCCTAGGGGCGACGTGTTGAACGTCATCTTTCATTGGTCCCACAAATACCCCTCCACTGGGCAAGCTATTGCCCTGATTGGGGGCTGAGAACAGCTGCTGCAATCCTAGGTTCTGGGGAAGTCCCAGCTCTGCTCCCCTCCCTCCCGCTCACCCGTTATTGGGTCCTCCAAGCCGGTGACAGAGCCTGCTGGGTTGGCACCCCAGGGGTCTTCTGCCCCCAAGATTTGTAAAGTCTGACTGCTCTGCCCCCACACACCTGCACCTCTAGGTCCTCATTGAGCTTCCGATGGATGAGTGAGGAACTTCTGAAGCACCTATTAGATTTGTCTCTGCAGGAAAGGGAGGGAAGGAAGTATAATGGAAAGGTATTTACAAAGGCGTGGGTAACCCTCTAGGACAGGGGTAGTCAACCTTTTTATACCTACCGCCCACTTTTATATCTCTGTTAGTAGTAAAATTTTCTAACCGCCCACCGGTTCTACAGTAATGGTGATTTATAAAGTAAGGAAGTGACTTTACTTTATAAAATTTATAAAGCAGAGTTACAGCAAGTTAAAGCATATAATAATAATTACTTACCAAGTACTTTATGTGGGATTTTCGCTAAGTTTGGCAGAATAAATCTTTATAAAACAACTTACTATAGTTAAATCTATCTTTTTATTTATACCCATTCTCGTTTGGTTGCTCCGCTACGGCCCGCCATGAAAGCTGGAACACCCACTAGAGGGTGGTAGGCACCAGGTTGACTACCACTGCTCTAGGACTAGCACCAGTGGGGTCCACCCCAGGCGGAAGAGGCAGGAGGTGGGAGTTGGTACTGGGACCCAGAGAGAGCTGCGGGAGAGCACCCCAGATGGGGTGCTTCCGGTGAGGGGATGCTGGCAGTCCACGGTGTACCCCCAGGAGGGAATGAAGGATGTCAGCTGCCCGAACTCTCTCTCTTGCCCTCTGATCTTCCGATGACTCTCACTGGCGGAACCCAACCAGAAGCCAACGGACAAGGGAACCTGGCTAACACAGTTGATGGAGGCCATAATCTGGGATACAGAGCAGGATGGGGAAGGGATCTGGAGGGACAGACGGAGTCTCTAGGGCACCACCAAATGCTACTTACACTTTAGAAGTTTTTGTTTCGTCACGAAAGGTCTTAAAGCTGCTTAGCTCTTCAAGGGCTTAGAGAAACATTGTTTGATTCGTTCCTTCACGCAACATATTTTATTGAGCATCTACTATGTGCCAGGCGGGCACTGTTCTAGATGCTAGCAGAAGTACACTGCCTCCATCCTGCCCTAAACTCCTGGGGAAAGATCTAGGGAGACTCGATGGACAGGCCTTTGGCACACAGTATCTTTGCAGAAACATCTGGCTGCCTGTCCTATTTGGTGGTGGGACAAGGATGGCTCAGTGTCGGAAAGGACCATGAGGGACTTGTCATCCTCAGAGCACAATTTGTGATTGCCTTTGTCAGTGCCCTCCAGCCAAGGACCCCTCTTGGAACATCGCTGTGGTTGAGCAAGTTGGGTTTATGGACTGTGGCAGCAGGGGAGAGAGTGCATGCAGTGGAGATTGTAGGCATCTTAGTGAGCGTGTGTTAGGAAAATGTGTAGGATGTGGGCTGTGTTAGGTGACTCAGGGAGGATTTAAGGAAGCATGGATTTACATGCTGTCAGGAAGTGGGGGCATGGTTCTATGATTGGCATCTCAGTTAATGTATATATTTAGAAAGGGGCAGCCTAACAGGAGGCCAGATCTCTGTCACAGGAGGAGCAGTTAGGAGAGGGATCGTTCGGTCTTTTTCAGTGGTTTGGACAACATTCCCATTTTTGCCTGTGCTCAGACATGATCACGAATGGTCTTGATGGATCATGGCCACAGAAAGGCCTGTCTGATGTTAATGTTCTGTGACACTGTTTACGTTCAGTGGGAGAAGCCAGGGCCTTCCTGTGGGAGCCAGACTGCGCCCAGCTCTCAGCTGCTTTCCGCTTTCTCCCCTTTCTGTCACTGCCTCTGCCTTCAGACAGAACAGTGCCCAAAGCCTCCCCGGAGCCGACCTCTGTTCTGGAAGTCTTAGCGGCCCCTCACGGCTTCTTATTCTAGGGACTTGTAACACCCTGCCGCAGGGAAGCTTGTCTTTCTTGTCTAATCTGATTCAAGTGAAACCCATTCTCGTTTGCTCCTCAGGAGAGCCTCGGCCAGAGACACTTATCTCCATAACCATCTTGAATGTTTTCATTAAATTCATTTTTGAGCCCTGCAGGCCCTTCTTCATTGCTGACTTCTGGACCTGTTCCCGGGAGGAACTGCTGTCTCTGAAGGAGGAGTCTGCGGGCTGGGCAGGGGGGCGGGGACCAGGGGGCGGGTGAGTGGGCGGGGCCAGTGGCGGGGGCGGGCCAGGGGACGGGTGCTCAGAGAGAAGGCTTTGGGGGGCTCTGTGTGGGTAGTAGAGCGAATCAGACACAGTCAGATCAGTGGGGAGGGGGGGCGGTGATTGAGGAAGGGGCCCGGCTGAGCTTGGAATTTGCCTTCCAGGCATGCTCATCTGCCTGGGGTCTGGCATTGGACTTTAAAGTGCTCCCGCAGACCCCAGGCCCTCTTCACCGCCACCCAAAGTTCTTCCCTGAGCGCTGTGTCAGCGATCCATTCTCTGTCTTAGTCATTCAGTCCTTTCCTGTGTGGAGGGCAAAGCTTTAGTCGTTAACACTTGATAAATGTGTGGATAAATGTGTACGAAAAGGCTCCTCCGCCTCAGGGCGGACAGGCTGGGCCGCCCAGGACACCAGGTACCTGGCGGAGGAGCTCAAGGTTGGTCACAGGAAGCATGCTCAGAAGGACCAAGTTAAAATTCATCTACAGTATAGTTTTGCCTCGAGTTCATCCTTAGGGGGCATTTGGGAACAGAGGCAGGAGCGGGCATTATTTTCAGTGTTGTACTCCAGAGCCTACGCAGTGCATTTCCTGGACTTTACATGGAGGGGCCGCAGCCTCTCACCCTGGGATGAGTCTGGAAGGGCCCGGCTCACAGCCAGAGGCCGCGTGTTCTGTTGAGAGCAGTCTGAGCTCAGGCCCAGGGGTTGGGCTGGCTGGCTTGAGCAGCACAGTTCAGTGCGTGGCCCAGGGCGGCATGGATGGAGGGCCGCGTGGTCCTGATGGGAGGGGTGAGCAGATGAGCTTTCCTGGAACAGAGTCATTCTCTGTGGACTGTGTGCAGACCAACAGTTTATTTGCTCCCTGGGGTGTCCTAAGACACCAGTCAGGACTGTGTCCTGGGGCTGAGGCCTGATCTCAGTGTGTCAGGAAAGGGAGAAGACCCGGTGGCCACAGCCTGGGGCAGCCCTCCCGGACCCCTCCTCTTCACGGCCTGCTCTCCCCGTCCTGACCCTGTCCTAGATCTTGCTGTGCTTGGCACTGCGTGGGTGACCGACGAGACAGAGAACTCCCTGGATGTGGAGTGGGAGAACCCCCCGACCGAGGTGGACTATTACAAGCTGCAGTACGGCCCCCTGACAGGACAGGAGGTGGCTGAGGTCACCGTGCCCAAGAGTAGTGACCCCAAGAGCCGATACGACATCATGGGTAAGAGCCAACGCTGGGGATGGGTGAAGTTGCTGTGGAAGCTGGGTGGGGACGGCGTGTGCAGGGAACCGGCCTCGGTGCTGCCCAAGTGTACACAGGGGACCCTGGGCCTTGGAGTCACCCGAATCCGGACTGCGGAAACTCCCAGGTGTGAGCCCACTCTGGACGCCCGAGGACTCTGCTCCAGCTTCCCAGAAAGACTCCAGACTCTGCACTGGTTAGCAGATGACTCTCCGAAATTGTCCCCGTGTCCTCTTGAAGTCCCTCTCTGTGTCCCGGGATGGATGTGATGGCACGTAGACGTTCCTTTTTGGAAGAACTGTGCCCACATGCGCGCGCGCGCGCGTGTGTGTGTGTGTGTGTGCGCGCGCGCGCGTGTGTGTGTGTGTGTGTGTGTGTGTGTGAGAGAGAGAGAGAGAGAGAGAGACAGAGAGAAATTGATGGAGATCGGTTTTTTTTTCAGAGACAGAGAGTCAGAGAGAGGGATAGACAAGGACAGACAGAAATGGAGAGATGAGAAGCATCAATCATTAGTTTTTCGTTGCAAATTGCGACACCTTAGTTGTTCATTGATTGCTTTCTCATATGTGCCTTGACCATGGGCCTTCAGCAGACGGAGTAACCCCTTGCTCGAGCCAGTGACCTTGGGCCCAAGCTGGTGAGCTTTTGCTCAAACCAGATGAGCCTGCGCTCAAGCTGGTGACCTTGGGGTCTTGAACCTGGGTCCTCTGCATCCCAGTTCAATGCTCTCCACCACCTGGTCAGGCTGGAGATCATTTTTCCAGCACAGTTTGTGGAAGGCGTGCTGGGAGCTGGGCCGGGGAGGTCTGTCCCAGGTCCCTGAGCTAATGCTGTGAGGGCGGGAAGTCAGATGGCTGCTTGGGAGAGGGGGCCATTCAGGGCTGGGTCATGTTTTGCAACACCTAAAGCTTATACACCTCCCAGCGGGGGCCCTGTCCCTCCATCTGCTCCCCAAGTCCCATCTCAGATGGCGGTCTTGGGGTCCCCACAGTCTGAGGGGTGAAAGCCAGTGTGCTCACTCACGCCCTGTCCACCTGCGTTCTGCCACCATGGGCAGCGTGCGTGCCACACGGAGCCAGCATTCCAGGTGATGCAACAGAGAAATAATGACAAAAGGCAGAGAAAAGAAGTAAAGGGAAAAAAATAGGTTAAAATCTAGGTTAATGAGAAGGAAGGACACTTTCAAGAGAAAAGCGTTTGGATTGTAAATGAATGGAAAGGTCCGTGCCAGGTGGCCCAGCAGAGGATGGGGCTCCATTGGCTTTGTCTCACCCACTCCGCCCCCACCCCCACTGAGGAGAGGTCCCCACCCCCACTGAAGGAGAGGCCCCCACTCGGTGCTTGAGGCTGGGAGCCACTGGTCCTGCAGCCCTCCACCTGCCTTGGATAGTTTTGTCTTTGTACGAGAAGCGTGGTCCCTTCTCCCCCAACAAGAGAAGCCGGGGGAGAGCGGTGCTGGGGCCAAGGGCAGGGGCCTCACTGTCCTCACGGCCCGGCTGCTGCTTGTCTCCAGGTCTGCGGCCCGGGACGGAGTATCAGATCATGGTTGTCCCCATGAGAGGAGGCCTGGAGGGCAAGCCGATGATCCTGAACGGCAGGACTGGTAAGAGAGGCCTGGAGGCTGACGAGCATTTCTCAGCTTTGCTTTCTGATGCTTTTTTTTATCTAACTCGTCTCTGGATAAAACTTGGGGATTTGTGTGTAGAGAGTCTATCTTTATGTACTGAGGTCTATCTTGAGGGATAAGGGACAGGAGGCAAGCTTTTCCTATATCAAATTTTTTATATTTTTTTGGCCATTCAAAATCTCCTCCAGGATCTTGGAGTCAAGAGAAGAGGGCATGCCGACACTTGTCCACTTACTATGGTAGCTTCAGTCCCCGGGCTGTGTTTACACAATTATGGCTGTGGACCCAGCTCACGCCCCGTGTTCCCTCAGATCTGTCATTTTTTCTTGCATCTCCAGTGTGTTTTTCCTGACAATCACAGTCAGGCAGTGACTACCTTAAAATATCAAAGGATATTGAGGACTCTCCTATGGGGTAGTGGTTTATTACCATCTGGATGGAGAGAACCTTTAATGAGATGTTATAAATCAGTAACATTTGACACTGAATCTGCAATTAATTAAAAAGGAATTTGAACTCATTATAGCTGTGTGTGCTAGATATACTGTGTAACTTCAGTTCTTAGACAGTGCTGGAGCCCGTCTGGGATCGTGAGCCTCCTGCACTAGCCCTGTGCTCCTCCTGACCCCAGTTCAGTTGGGAACCCGTGATCTCGAGCATAACGCCACTGGACCGAAGCTGACAGTCCTCAGAGAAGGGATATTGGAATTTTGAGATTTTTCTTGAAAAGTTTTCTAGTTCTTTTTTTTCCTATTCAGTCCTAACAATTGCTGGTTGGATGGTAAAAATAAAGGTCAACGGTGCAAGAACTGAGTTCACTATTTCTGCTGCCCACCACATCGCACATCTGGAGTGTGCGAGCGTGGTAGTTGGGCGGTTATAAGATAGCATTTAACGTGTGGGCTCCCCAGTGTAGGCTGTACAGCCTGCCCGCCTGCTGGGCTAGGGGATCTCTGTAGTGAGTTGGAAAACGGCAAGTCCTTTGCTTCCAGTGCTCACGTTCCCAGTTCGGATGTCCCCCTTCCCAGTGCAGCCTGGATTTCCCCAGGTGGAGAGATGACCTTGGGAGGCCCCTTTACTCCCTCGCTGTCATGTGCAGGACCAAGCCAGGCCCAGAAGGGGCAGCGGGTGGGGAGGGCCCCCTCTCTGTGGGGTGCACATGCTCCTGAGCAGCCTCTTTGGGTTGCACAAGCCTCTGGAGGCCCAGGACGTGGCCCGGTTGGTGTCTGCTCCTGACGGCACCACCCCCACTCTGCCACTGAGGCCTCCTGGCCCCCGGCTCCCAGGTGACAGTCTGAGACTGGTCCTTCTCTCTAGTTGTCAGTCCAAGTTCCAGTCTACCAGGAGCTGCTGGATTCAGATTGCGGAACCCTTCCAGATCACACTTCATCTTAGTTACAATTTATTATTGTTGTTGTTGTTGTTATTGAAGGGCTGATTTTTTGTTTTTTGGTTTGTTTTTTTACAGAGACAGTGAGAGAGTTAGAGAGAGGGATAGATAGGGACAGACAGACAGGAACGGAGAGAGATGAGAAGCATCAATCATTAGTTTTTCATTGCGACACCTAGTTGTTCATTGATTGCTTTCTCATATGTGCCTTGACTGCGGGCCTTCAGCAGACCGAGTAACCCCTTGCTGGAGCCAGTGACCTTGGGTTCAAGTTGGTGGGCTTTTTGCTCAAACCAGATGAGCCTGTGCTCAAGCTGGTGACCTTGGGTCTCAAACCTGAGTCCTCTACATTCCAGTCCGACGCTCTATCCACTGTGCCACCGCCTGGTCAGGCAAAGGGCTGATTTTGTCTATCATGAAGCCCTCTCTCTGCATAGGGTCCAAGCAGAGGGCCAGGTGTCCACCTGTCTCAGATGATAGAGACCACCTCTTATGTGGTGTGCACCCAGATAAACTAGATCTCGAAGCATCTGTGATCTTGACTGGCCAAATGGCTTCTCTAATTTTACTTTATTATATATTTCATGAAGAAATCGACAGCCCAACCAATGTAGTCACTGATCGGGTGACGGAAGACACGGCGGTGGTGTCCTGGCAACCGGTCCAGGCTGTCATCGATAAGTACGTGGTGCGCCACACCTCCGCTGACGGGGAGACCAGGGACACGGTGGTGCCCAGGGCGCAGAGCAGCACCGTGCTGACCGGGCTGCGGCCAGGGGAGGCATACAGGGTCCACGTGTGGGCTGAGCGGGGCAGCCAGGAGAGCAGGAAGGCCGACACCACCGCGCTGACAGGTAATGGCGGGACAGGAGCACAGACGGGCTCCTCACATCGGGGAGAAGGTTCACTTCTGAATTAGGAGGCCAATGCCCACCTACCTACCCACAGCTCTTTTCTTTGCAAGTTGCAGAGGGGTTATCAAACAATTTCAAATTTCATAGTTGTGAATTTTTTTCCTTTATAAATCGCAAATTAAAGAGACTATCCTTTTTATTTGATACAGAAGGTCACATGCATTTGGTTTGGAATTCTGTACGCAGCCCCCTCTGAGTAGAGTCATGCTTTCTAAGTTTCATTTATTGGATGTGGAAATGCACACCATTTGGGTGACAGTGAATTTGAATGCTGGTGGCAGTTTGCAGCGGCTGTGCAAGTGCTGTGCGTGCTGTCTGGGGCTCTCTTCCAGGTCATGGGTATGGTTTGCGTCCTGAGTGGATGACCACCAAATGTACCCATTCTGCCGTGAAGGTTTCAGGAAGCGTGAGGATCCCCACATGTCACCCAGCTCTGGTGGTGGTCCCACTCAGCTCTGGCTGATGTCCTGAGACTCACAGGACATCTCCAGGATGCTCTCTGGGCTGAGTCCTCCTGTGGGACTGCCCCTCCCTGAATTCAGAGAAGCCAGCTCCCAGGGAGCACTGCAGGATCCAAACATGTGACAGGAAGTCATAGGAAAGGATGCACTTATGGGTTGGGACAGTCACGTGGTATATAGACTCTCAGAGAAAAGCGGTAATTAGTTAGGACTATGGCTTCAGAAGCTTAACTGTCCAGGTTTTAATCCCAGCCCTGCTGTTTCCTAGCTGAGTGGCTTTGGGCAAGTAACTTTGCCTCTGGTCCTCAGATTCTTGTCTGCAAAATCAGCATTTGAGTGTCTATATCTTGGGATTCTTTGAGGGTGGCACTAGCAGACCTGAGCACCTCACACATTGCAAGCATTCCAGACGCGGTGGCCGTGACCTTTCCTCAGACCGTGTCGGCCTAGAGCTCAGGACACTCTAACCAGACATCACACCTGGGGCTTAACCACCAGACACGCATTTCTCACGGCTATCAGATGGGAGGTTAGGGCTTCAACATGAGAGTTGGGATTAGGCACACATATTCAGTTCATAGCCAGTGTCCATCAGCATTTGGCCCTTGGAGTATTTCGTGATGCACAGCCTCCTTGGTCCAGGTGGGCCAGTCTCCTTCAGGGAAGGGACAAGAACTTGACCTTCAGTATGGTGACATCTAGATGTGTTGAAAGGCAGGATCAGTAACCTTTCTTTTCTTTCTTTCTTTTTTTTTTTTTTTTGTTGTATTTTTCCAAAGTTAGAAGTGGGGAGGCAGTCAGACAGACTCCTGCATGCACCCGACTGGTATCCACCCGGCATCCCCACCAGGGGGCGATGCTCTGCCCATCTGGGGTGTTGCTCCATTGTAACTGGAGCCATTCTAGTGCCTGAGGCGGAGGCCATGGAGCCATCCTCAGCACTCGGGCCAACTTTGCTCCAGTGGAGCCTTGGCTGTGGGAGGGGAAGAGTGAGACAGAGAGAAAGAAGGGGAAGAAGGGTGGAGAAGCAGATGGGCACTTCTTCTGTGTGCCCTGACAGGGAATTGAACCCAGGACTTCCACACTCTGGGCCAACGCTCTACTGTCAAGCCAACCAGCCAGGGCCTCAGTAAACCTTTCTGTACAGAGCCAGCTAGTGAATAGTTTCCACTTTGGGGGACATGCAGCTTCTCTTGCAAAATGCTCAGTTCTGCTGCTGAAATGAGGAAACAGCCATAGACAGTATGTAAATGAACTGCCCTGAATGTGTTCCAATAAAATTTTATTTATAAAAGTGGGCAGCGGGTCTGATTTGGCTCATGGGCTGTACAGATTGCCAGAACCCAGTTTCTATGACACCTGGATCTCGGATTACCAAGATTTTTGAGTGTTGTGATAAGAAAGAGTACATGATCGGTCAGCCTTCTCAAGGCAGTGGGAGTTGGAATAGAGAAGAACCTTCTTGCTCTCTGGTGGGGGGTAGTGTGAGTAAGCATCTGCTTCTGGGGGGCCACTGGGGTATGGTGTTGTCAGGGGCATCGGGCGTGGGGCTTACTCGGGGGGTGTGAAGATAAACAACGTAGTTTCTACCTGTGCGGTGTTCACAATCCTCTTGAAAGAGAAAACTAGTGCAGTGAGTTACGTTTTAGAGAAAACAAACGTCCCTGAACCTATGGTCTCTGTGGCAGCCTGTTGGGGGTGGGTGGGGGCGGTCCTGGCCGGCTATCAGAGGAGTGACCCCTGGACAGAGCCCAGAAGGAAGGTGGGAATTCGCAGTGGGAGCTCGAACAACGTTTACTGATCACCCACGCAGTTCAAAATCACGTGTAACTTTTGACTCCCCCAACTTAACTACTCATAGCCTATTATCAACTGGAACCTTACCAGTAATGTAAGTAAATCAATTAACACACATTTCATATGTTATACATATTATATACTGTCATCTTACAATAAAGTAGAACTAGAGAAAAGAAAATGTTAAGAAAAGTATAAGGAAGAAGTAAAATACATTTATAATATTTATTGAAAAAAATCTGTGTAGAAGTGGACCCGAACAAGTTCAAAGCCATGTTTTTCAAGGCTTAGCAGGACAGAGGCTTATGGTGTGGGACGGTAATGGGCTGCTCTTCTGTCATGTCTTCATGCAGATATTTTGATAATGTAGTCCTAAGTGGTGTTTACGGTGGAGGGCCTGGGAGTGGTGGCATGGTGGAGGGTGAGTGCCAAAAGCCAGCCGAGGTTCCAAGAGCAGGGTGTGCTCCACCCGCTGGCTTGACCATGCGCCCACGCGCCCATACGCGGGAGCGCTGGCGGGCGGGGTTGACATGCAACTTCTGTCGCAGAAAGCCCAGCCTCTGCAGGAGGTGGTTGTTGAAGCCAGAGAGGGAAGGCCTGCTAAATGTGCACCAGTATCTTGGATTTCTGACTCTCTGAGGGTTTACATTTTGAGGAGAAAGTGGTATTTCATACCTCCGATGACATTTGTAAGAACAGAGAGCTCATATCTACGCGTTCGCTGTGCAGGGACGTACTGATAGTTCCTTCTTTGTATATAGAAACAAGGGGACCGAGACTGGCAAAGCTAGCCAGCCACCTGGAATGGTGGAGCCCACGTTCTGACCCTGTTTAACCACGTGGACACTGACAGATTCTATGAGGAGAGTTTTTTTTTTTACCACCAGCCCAGGTCTCAAATGCCATCAATTAAAAAGGCTTTTGGGTTTTTGGCCATGCACACAATGTTTTACATGGGAAGAACTGGCAGCTCCTCCTTCCAGGACAGTGTTCTTCCCCAAGAAAATATTAGAGCAGGTGCGGTGACGTATTGAAGTATAATTGCCGTCAGGCACCAGGAGTCAGAAACTGAGTGTTTTCTATAAATACAGAGAAATGTGTATGTAAAGACCAATTCTTTTTATCCAAAAGCAACCTGTGAGAAAAGTTTACAAAGTCGAGACTTTCTGGGGGCTCTGTCTGAACACCCTATGTCTCATGAAATGCAATGAGCTTATCTCAGTCATTGGAATATAAGAGACTGAAATTTACCGAGGTCATCGTTTTGATTGTGTGTGCACTGGCCTTTTGTGAACTAGAGAGTTGACAAATGCTATGCTCTTTCATTTCTCTTAAAGAAATTGACAGTCCCAAAAACCTGGTGACCGACCAGGTGACGGAGACCACGGCCACCATCTCCTGGGACCCGGTGCAGGCCGTCATCGACAGGTACATGGTGCGCTACACGGCTGCCGATGGAGACTCCAGGGAGGCCCCGGTGGGGAAGGCGCAGAGCAGCACCGTGCTGACGGGCCTGCGGCCGGGCGTGGAGTACACGGTGCACGTGTGGGCCGTGCAGGGGGACCGCGAGAGCAGGAAGGCCAGCACCAAGGCCCCGACAGGTAACAAGAGAAAGGTGGTCAACTGGAGTTCTTTCTTGAGCATGTGCGTTTGAGTGTGCATGGTACCAAAAGAAGTGGCCAGAGCTGAGGCACTTTGCAAAGCAAATTTTTTTTTTTTTTTTTTTTTTTTTTTTTTTTACAGACACAGAGAGTCAGAGAGAGGGATAGATAGGGACAGACAGACAGGAACAGAGAGAGATGAGAAGCATCAATCATCAGTTTTTCCTTGCGACACCTTAGTTGTTCATTGATTGCTTTCTCATATGTGCCTTGACCGTGGGCCTTCAGCAGACCAAGTAACCTCTTGCTCAAGCCAGCGACCTTGGGTCCAAGCTGGTGAGCTTTGCTCAAACCAGACGAGCCCATGCTCAAGCTGACAACCTCAGGGTCTCGAACCTGGGTCCTCTGCAACCCAGTCCGACGTTCTATCCACTGTGCCACTGCCTGGTCAGGCTGCAAAGCAAATTTTAATGATCAAACAGGACAGCAAGTTGAGTGGTTAAGCCGTGTAGAGCTGAGCTGCTCGTGGAACCCAACCCACCAGAAGGGGGACATGAAGTAGCCGTAGCCATGTTTTTAGAGACTCAGCAGAGACATTTAGAGGATGCAGCCACTGCAATGCTGGTGATAATACTTTTTAGGATGATCTCCCGTGAAGTAGCCCTTGAAAAATGATAACTTAGGTGCCTTGATGTCATGGCAATAGATGATTGATGTGCGATGGTGTTGCTAAGAGACTGTCTTCCTTCCACCTGGTCGGGAGCTGGAAGCCAAGAAAGTGTGTCAAGCTTAGAATGAGTAGTCCTTTGAAACTGAGAACCAGGGGTGGTCTTTTGCCTCCATTCCCACTCAGGGAATGGAGAGACTGAGGACGGGAATGTCCTTATCATGTGCCAGGAGAGCTCCAGAAGATGAAGTTGTGGTGATGGGCTGGTGGGTTTGTCTTCTGTGGCTTCAAAGCGTAAACTTTTCTAAACATTTTCTTAAAAGAAATTGACAGCCCCCAAAACCTGGTGACCGACCAGGTGACAGAGACCACGGCCACCATCTCCTGGGACCCGGTGCAGGCTGTCATCGACAGGTACATGGTGCGCTACACGACTGCCGATGGAGACTCCAGGGAGGCCCCGGTGGGGAAGGCGCAGAGCAGCACCATGCTGACGGGCCTGCGGCCGGGCGTGGAGTACACGGTGCACGTGTGGGCCGTGCAGGGGGACCGCGAGAGCAGGAAGGCCGACACCAAGGCGCTGACAGGTAAGGGAGCTTGCATCCTCCCTGTCACTGCTGACTCGTGGTCTGCTGAGGGTGGCTTTCCTTCTCTGACCTTGGCCGAAAGGAGGATTTTAGGAAGGAGCAGGCTGACCATGCGCTTCCCTCCATGTAATGGCTTCTCTTAGAACATGCAGCTCATCTTGTGGTTTCCAAACTCAGATCCTAAGGATTGATGCTACTGCGCAGCATCCTCCGTTCTCTGCCTGGGCACCTCCTTCGTCATTGACACCTGGGCGCTTCCCCTTGATAAAGAGAAAGCGTGAAGAAAGCGCAAGTAGCTGTCCCATAAGGGAGTCAGGCTTGGAGACTGGGGTCCAAACCAGCGTTTCCCTCCTCGCCTTTCTGTGTCAGCCCTTCCTGTGGGGCTTGGTTTTGTTTCTGCCGTTTGGATGAACATTTTAGGCGGAAAAAAAAAGTTTTATTAGCTAACAATAAGCAAATATCTGGTCACTTTCAGTCCCCTAAATGTATCATTTTAGTAATTAGAAGGCACACCCATGTAAGAAAGCATACTCACTCAAAGCTAGAGCCTCTCCTCCATTTGAGAACTAGCCACCTGTCATTGAGAGGGGGCGCACTCAGTTTCTCTTGTATATACGTTTCCTGTCTGGTACTTCAAGCACAATGCTTCCAGGGTCTCACCGCAGTTTCTTCCCCGTTTCTGTTTGGCACAACTGGGAGGGAGGGACGGAGGGAACGGGACAGGAGCGGGGAGAGCTGGGGGGTCCGCAGGGAGGAGAGGCAGGGGCTCATGGGAGGTCTGCTTGGCTGGAGCAGTCACATTGGCTCAGACTGTCACGAGGCCTGACAGGTATTAAACTTTTTCCTTCGTGGGACACTTCTGTGGGTTCTTCAGAGACACCCCCTTCCATTCCTTGTAGCGGTGCTGTGCGAAATGCATCTCCCCTACTGTCTCCTGCCCCTTTCTTCTGCACACACATTTGGGGGTGCACTCCAGAGCCTTTCTGCTGGGGTCACCTCCCCCTGTAGGAGATCCTCTTAGACAGCTTCTGTAGTAGCCCCAGGTGGGCTCTCCATTGCTTGACCCACGTTTGATCTATGGGGACATGCGGGTATCCGTGTCTATTCAGCTGGATGTCCAGGTCTTTGTGATGCCTGTCACTGCTCTTGTCAGAGTGACCGGTCCTTTTCTCGCCCCTTAGATAATTTAGGCATGGGTCAGACACCAGCCCATAGGGCCGTCCAAGCCAGATTTCTCAGCCTTGGTGCTGTTGCTATTTTGGGGTGGATCATTCTTTGTTGCTGGGTCTGTCTGTGCCCTGGAGGATACTTAGCAGAGACCCTGGCCTCCACCCATTAGAAGCCAATAGCCTCCCCATTCCACACTGAATTGAGCCAAGCACAAGTCTGTCAGCTGTTGCCAGTTGCCGCTGGTTGAGAACCACTGTGCAGAGTACACACACAAGCTCCGTAAGGCACCCCAGGGCAGCTGCTTACTCAGTCATGGCTTGGGTGTCCACTTGGACTCGCAGCGAAACTCCAGGGAAATCCACTCTTCCAATCCCTCCTCTTCAGCCTGTTCTCTTTCGTAGTCTGAGGACGGTGGTCAGTCAAGAGCCACGAAGCTTTTTGTCCTGCCTTTGGTGTGGGCTCTCAGGTTGGGATGCAGATGCCAGTTTTAGACGGGTGACAGCCTAAACCAGATAAGCACGGTCCCACTTTCACAGACCACGCACACGTGCGACAGGGCCTGGGAGCAGAGATGTCAGGGGAACGGCTTCTGCAGTGAGCTTGCTGGAACAAAGGAATGCCTCTATTTATTTATTTTATTTGCTTTGGTGAACACAGTTTTTGCATCCCCTCTCTATGTCTGGTATGTAGGAGCATCACCTCTTACCTTCATAAATATCAATGAACTGATATTGATAATAGCTTGTGGTCATTGGGCATCCACTCTGTGCTAGGACCTGTCATAGGGGCATGTTATTAATTCACATAACAGCCACAACAACTCTACAGGAGCTACTCTAATATTACCTCCTCCTGCAATCTCCTCACCCTGCTTTTTCTTTTATTCCTGGGCAGGAAATTGATACAGAGAGACTGGTTCGCCCTCAATGACGCTCTGAGTTACAGAGCGAATGCTCTGTGGCTTTAGGCTGTAAAGCAGGGGTCCCCAAACTTTTTACACAGGGGGCCAGTTCACTGTCCCTCAGACTGTTGGAGGGCCGGACTATAAAAAAACTATGAACAAATCCCTATGCACACTGCACATATCTTATTTTAAAGTAATAAAACAAAACGGGAACAAATACAATATTTAAAATAAAGAACAAGTAAATTTAAATCAACAAACTGACCAGTATTTCAATGGGAACTATGCTCCTCTCACTGACCACCAATGAAAGAAGTGCCCCTTCTGGAAGTGCGGCGGGGCCGGATAAATGGCCTCAGGGGGCCACATGTGGCCCGTGGGCCGTAGTTTGGGGACCCCTGCTGTAAAGACTGTGACACTTTGCTGTCAAGGGCCCTTTCCCATATGACACTTTTGTCTTGGTTTCCAGAGTTACCCAAAAAGTTGTGTATAATAGCTATCAGCCACCTCACTTTACAAATGCAGAGAAGAAAAGTGACATACATGCCCAAGGTCGCAGAGCACGTTAGTAATGATAGATGTGCGTGGAATGTAGTGTTTAAGGGAACTTTCAAGTCCATCCAACCTGAACCTCAGGCTTACAGGGGGGGGGGGGATGGTGCTGCGGCCCAGCCAGGGACGGCCGAGCTGTCCAGGGGGTGCTTCCTCTCTGTCCCTGCTGCCTCCTTGAGGACCCAAGGGTCCTGCTGGGCAGAGGTCTATGCCCTGACACGACTGTCAACCGACATGGGGGACAGGAAATCATAAGAACAGGAAACTGCTTCACCCTAAGCAACATGGCTCCTCAAGGAAAAAGCATAGTAGACCAAAATCGGAAAATCTATGCTGTTCATTGATTATCATTTCCCTTTCAGACATTGACAGCCCCCAAAACCTGGTGACCGACCAGGTGACAGAGACCACGGCCACCATCTCCTGGAACCCGGTGCAGGCCATCATCGACAGGTACATGGTGCGCTACACGGCTGCCGATGGAGACTCCAGGGAGGTCCCAGTGGGGAAGGCGCAGAGCAGCACCGTGCTGACGGGCCTACGGCCAGGCGTGGAGTACACGGTGCATGTGTGGGCCGTGCAGGGGGACCGCGAGAGCAGGAAGGCCAGCACCAAGGCCCTGACAGGTAAGGGAGCAATGCTCTTTGGGAGTGTAAGACCTGTCATGCTAAGTGTATGGCTGTTGATTTTTGTTTTCCTGCCCTGACACTGGTGAATCCATGATTTATGCAAGAGCAGCGCGCTGCCCCTTGATAAGAGACTATCACATCATCCCCCACTTCCCTTTCACTGGTGTCTTCGCAAGTCAGGGCCTCACGGCGGTCTCCAACCGACGATTTTGCTGTGGCGATCATGTTGAGCCACACGAACCTTTTGTTGTGCACAGTTTGTAGAGGGTCTCCTGCTGAGTCTGGGAGTAGGTACAGAAAATGAAAATCGAATGTTAATGCAAAACGTAGACTTTACATCTACCAGAGCAAGTCAATGTCTGTGGTCTGCCTTAGGAATGGTATAGAAGATTCTGGTTTTGGCAACAAGGAGAACTTCCAGGTAACATTCTTATCCTATTGTGAAAGGGATACCTGACCATATGTCTGTATGCCGATTTAACCAGCAAACTCGCTTTCTAAGTGAATCCATGATACTATAAAGAATACTGAGTCTGGGTTTTAATTTTGCTGGTTCGTTTAACAGTATGTATTGAGCACTTGCCATGTGCTCCATCCCCGACCAGGCCATGAGCACCGGAGGCCCGTGGGACACAGCCCTCTCCCTCTGGGAGCCTACGTTTGCATCTGGCTGTTAGAATCTTCTTGTATAAATAGGAAATCTTCATTGATTCGATGCTAGACGCAGTATTGTTAGCTGCTTGCGAGCAAAGGGCGTGCCTTCAGTTGAACCCAGCGCTCTGCCTGGCACCGTGCCTTTCCGTGCCTTTACAGCATGGGAGTTTGACATATGCTTCCTGAACGAGTGAGCAGATTTGTTTTGCTAAATTCTTGGTAGCGGTAACAGCATAGATTTTCCCATTTTGGTCTACTGTGCTTTTTTCTTGAGGAGCCAAAAATCTATCTGGGGAGATAAGACATATGTCCATGAAGGAGTTAGAGCATACGAGATGGAAAAAGTATAGAACATGAATGGGTTTCTCCCCAAGCAAAATGGCCAGAAGCTTCTGCAATCTCTCGTGCATGTTGATCAGCACGTTTTTATTTTTTAGACATTGACAGTCCCCAAAACCTGGTGACCGACCAGGTGACGGAGACCACGGCCACCATCTCCTGGGACCCGGTGCAGGCTGTCATCGACAGGTACATGGTGCGCTACACGACTGCCGATGGAGACTCCAGGGAGGCCCCGGTGGGGAAGGCGCAGAGCAGCACCGTGCTGACGGGCCTGCGGCCGGGCGTGGAGTACACGGTGCACGTGTGGGCCGTGCAGGGGGACCGCGAGAGCAGGAAGGCCAGCACCAAGGCCCCGACAGGTAATAGCAGGGAACAGAAAAACAAACTAGGGTCATCATTGTGGGCTGATCTATTTTTATCTGTGATCTCAGGGACTGTGGACTGTTTTAGGAGAGTTTGCTATAAAAAAATTAAAAATTCATTCATCTAAAGAACAAAACAAAGCAATCTGCTTGAATGTCTTAAAACTCTGTCCCAAAGCCTGTGTCATCAACCACTGTGCCTCTCACGTATAAGCAATTGTGGGAAATAAGGTAAAGCCAATATAGAATTCCTAAAAACACCAGATTAAGGAACTCTTCTGTGGCAAGCTGTTTTGTGTAGCTTTGACTTATTAATAGATGGCCTGTAGTTTGCAGGGGCAAGCATTACCCTTAACGGCTGAAGCTCTCTGTTCATTTCCACGTGAGCTAAATTTCCTACGTGTCAGGCCTGGGATGTAGTGGTGACAAAACGAATGTGACACCTGTTACCTTGAAGTCCAGTGGGAAGGATGGACCACCAGCAAGCAAACAAGTGTCTGACTTTGAATGATGAGTCCTGTGAAGGAGGTGGGCGAGAGGTTGATGTAGAGAGTAGCAGGTCAAGCTGTTTCTTGGCTGGTAGGGGGTGGGTCACAGTGAAGGTACACATGGACAGGAACACCCAATTAGCAGTTGCTGAAACAAGAAAGACGCTTGCTCCTCTCGCATGGAAGGTCAGAGTGCACGTGGGCCAGGATGGATCCCACAGGGCCGTGGTGCTAGGACCCAGGCTCCTTCTGCGTTGCTGCTCAGTCATGCCTCAGGAGCTGCCTTCCTCTGCATGGTCATCACCCACCCTCATTCCTGCCGTGGAAAGGGGCCCGGGCGAGGACAGGGACCCCTGCCCACGTCAGTTGCTCTCACTTTCCATCAGCCAGGTCCAGACACGGTGCCAGCCCTTATGACGAAGGCATCTGGGAAGTGACATCTTTAGCCGGATGGCCACATGCCAGCCTACACTTCTATTAAACTGTCCTGTCCAATGCAGTAGCCAGTAGCTATGTGTGGCTATTTAAATTTTAATTAAAACTAAACTAGCCTGATCAGGTGGTGGCGCAGTGGATAGAATGTCAGACTGGGACGCAGAGGACCCAGGTTCGAAACCTAGAGGTCGCTGGCTTGAGCGTGGGCTCACCTGGTTTGAGCAACACTCACTAGCTTGAGCCCAAGGTTGCTGCCTTGAGCAAGGGGTTACTCAGTCTGCTGTAGCCCCGGGTCAAGGCTCATATGAGAAAGCAATCAGTGAAAAACTAAGGTGCCGCAACAAAAAATTGATGCTTCGCATCTCTCTCCCTTCCTGCCTGTCTGTCCCTGTCTGTCCTTCTCTCTGTCTTGTCACCAAAACAAACTAACAAACAAAAAATAACTAAACTAAAAAGCACTTCCTCAGTTGGACTAAGCACATGTCAGATGGCCGGTAGCCACACGTGCCTGATGGCTGCTGTACGGGGCAGTGCAGCTGACAGACCATTTCTACCAGCGCAGAGATCTGGGGACAGTGTGCTTGTGGGAGAGGGGAGGAGGGATGGGGGGGAAACCAGCTGTTCCGGCAGGGGGGGGCGCGTCATGGCCCTCAGCTGGCACAGCGAAGCACTGAAGAACTGACTGGGCCGGCCTCCCTGGGGCCCACACGGAGGGTGAGGGAGAAAGTGGCACGTGGGGAGGTGGAAGGAGGCCGGGGCAGGTCACGCAGAACTGCAGGCTGTGCTTATCAGAAGAGTGACATGATGCGACACTCATTTATAAAAAAAGTCTTTAGACCACAGCACGGAGAGTAAGTGGACGAGACGACAGGTGGACGCGGGAAGAGTAGTAAAGAGGCCACTGTAAGAGTGGGTGAGGGGCAGCCTGATTTGCACACGTGCGATGGCAGTCAGGTAGAGGAAAGGGGACACCCGGACTCATAGTTTGGAGGTGAGGACAGGCTTGTTGATGGGCGCCGTGTGGAGCAGGGTGGAATGGAGTGTGGGCTGCCTCTCTGACTTGAGCAGCAGGGGCAGGGGGGCACCATCCTCTGAGAGAGAGATAGCTTTGGAGAGGAACATTAAGATGTTTAGATATGTAAGCTTGGATGCTTGTGGAATTCTTTGGTTAATTGAGTGATTTGTTTATCGATCCCATAGGCATTCACTGGGTCTCTAACACATGCTGGGCACTGGTGGACATGCCGTTGTAGATATGGGGGAGGGGTCCAGGATTGGTATTGGGAGCCATAAGCATTCAGTTGGTATTCAAAGTTGTGGGCACAGGTGAGCTCACCTGGGGAGAGGTGTGGAGGAGACTTGGGTGCCCAGCAGTTTGAGGCACTGGGGAGGAGTCAGGAAGGTGGTCAGCCAGGGGAGCATGTAGTCATGGAAGCCGAGAGTGTTTCAAGGAGGAGAGAGCGGACCAGCTCTGCCGCATGCTGCTCAGACGTCACCGGGCGAGAATGGTGTGCGTTGGACGTGGCGACCTGGAAGTTGTTGGCGACCTAGACCAGCTGTTTTAGCGGTATGAAGTTGGAAGCTGCCAGACTTCACTGAGGAGTGATGGGAGGTGTGCAGAGAAGGCCTGTAGGCCTGTTGAGAAGCCTGTCGGTTTGGGGGTGCAGAGGGACGTGGGTCGTAGAAACGATGGTGGAGGGGAGACTGCTGACTCAGCGGTAGGGTAGATGGGAGGGAGCCAAGTCCTTGAGGGGGTGGCCTCAAAGTTCAGAGCAAAGAGGGCCTGGTCTCGGTTTTAACAAAGAAAACAGGAGGCCCTGGGACAAGTCTTGCCCCTCTCTGGCCTCCATCTCCTCCCTTTTATTAGACAGGGAAGTTGGATGATACAGCTCTCCGATTCTGAGAGCCAGAATGACTAGACACCGTGGACAACAAAGGAGGTTGTTTCAGTAGCAGTCTGGCCTGGCTTACCTTGTTGCTCGGGAGATTTTTACTGTTATTTCTGTGGGAACCAGAGGACAGAACATTTCCATATCGATAAACTTGGATTAAGCTCTAATTCCTCCTAATTATTATAAACATCCAGTGCTTTGTTTCTCTAGAACATGGAAACCAGAGGCCTTTTCACTCCTGGGAAGGGAATTGTTTTGTTTGATGGGGTCCTGGGATGGCCTCCCCTGGCCCTAAAATCTGGCCTTTTCTTTTTAAAAAGAAATTGACAGTCCCCAAAACTTGGTGACCGACCAGGTGACAGAGACCACAGCCACCATCTCCTGGGACCCGGTGCAGGCCGTCATCGACAGGTACATGGTGCGCTACACGGCTGCCGATGGAGACTCCAGGGAGGCCCCGGTGGGGAAGGCGCAGAGCAGCACCGTGCTGATGGGCCTGCGGCCGGGCGTGGAGTACACGGTGCACGTGTGGGCCGTGCAGGGGGACCGCGAGAGCAGGAAGGCCAGCACCAAGGCGCTGACAGGTACTGTGGGGGACCTGGACAGGGACCCCTTCACACAGGTCAAGACGGAGTTTCCCCCATCACTGTGGGTGGGGTGGGGACATTTATTATAAAGGGGTTTCCACCTTACCTTTTTGAGGTCATATGTTGACATGACATTTCTAATTAATATAATTAATAGAAGATTGTAAAGGAAACAGTGTCAGAGTAAGACTGCATGACTCTTCAGGATGGCTGTGCACACGGCAGCCTCTGATGCCCCTCCATCGCCCAGCTCCGCGCTCTGCCCCCAGCATAGAGAGCCCGGCTGGGGGTCAGCTCCAGCCCGGAGGGGAGGGCGGCCAGGGCCTCTCCTGTTCCCTCTTCCGAACGGGGGTGGGGGGTGGAACATCAGTCCCCTCACTACCCCTCTCCCTTGGTGACCAGGGGCCTGATGCCTGTGTTTGATGGGCATGGCGGGGCCCCTGGTCTCACGGAGCATCATGGCAATCGGGCCTGGGGTCCTGAGAAGAGCGCTGTGCTCACCCTGAGGTCCGCGGGCCTCCTTGGACAGTCTGGGCGAGGCTTGGCTGGCACCCCTGTGGCTGAATGTGACCCCTGTGGCCACTGGAGTTAGAGATGACTTGAATTTTTAAATTATTTTTGTTAGTTACAGCTAGCAGGAGTTTTAATGAAGAAGTGAAATACATGTTTATGTAAAAAATTTTCTACTACACAAGGGTTATGTAGAAAGAAAAACTCTTTTCTACATCCCAGACTCCCTAAGAACAGGGCTGCTCTCCTGAGGCAACCTCCCCCTCTTCCTCCCTCCCTCCCTCCCTCCCTCCCTCCCTCCCTCCCTCCCTCTCCCTTTCTTTCTCCCCTGACTCTACTCCTTCCTCTGTCTCCCTGTCCCTTCCTCCCTCTCTTCCTTCTTCATCTTCTCTTTGCTTCGCTCTTCCCATTTTTAAAGACAACAGGATTATCATGTATCTACTTCATTGGAATGTGGACGTAACCAGGACGGACACCCCACGTCCACAGCCCCAGGCAGGGGGACAGCCACAGAGGTCCAGCAGCCGGTTTAAGATATTTAAATCATTCAGGTTTGCTTTGACTTTGCAAGCGGGAATTTTGGTTTTTCTGTGTGATGGATACGCTGAAATCCATACCAGATGTTACGCTTTAGAAATTCAAACCAAGCTGATGTTACAGAAACTCAAAATTTGTCAAAACGCCCTAACTCAATACAACAGCTGCCCGATCTCTATTAAAATGTTGCAATTCAGTCTCAGCTAAAATGCTACTGGGTATTCAATAGCCCAGAGACATCTTTTTTGGGAACTTCAAAATTAAAATCACCTTCTATAATGACTTTTCAAGATGGAAATTTCTATTCATATCTTACCTGGGGGAAAAAATAGTCTTCTGACCAATTCCTATGGTGTGGACGACAGTTTTTGCTGAGCTTTAGTTTTCCAGGTCCTCTTCCTTCATCACGGCCCTGCGTGTTCCCCGTGTTTGCGCAGGAAAGTGCACGGGAACCAGACAGAAAGCCCTTCCTTTCCCCCTTCCCTCCCTCCCTCCCTCTTTCCTTCCTTCCTCCCTCCCTCCTTTCCTTCCTTCTTCCCTCCCTCCCTCCCTCCCTCCCTCCCTTCCTCCCTCCCTCCCTCCCTCCCTCCCTCCCTCCCTCCCTCCTTCCTTCCCTTCCTCCTCCCTCCTTCCCTCCCTCTTTCCTTCCTTCCTTCCTCCCTCCCCTCCCTCTCCTCCTCTATTCAGACCCCCTCCTGCTACTGCATCTTTCTGTACAGAGCACGCACCTAAGGCCACACTCTTAGGTGTGTAAGAAACAGAACTCTATATTTCTAAACCAATTTAACATCCATCCTAAGCCCTATGCTGCTTGTTGTATATAAGTCTCAGTAAATTTAGGGTCAAGGTCCTTCTCCAGGGCTGGATGTACAGCCTTGGGTGGTTTCCAAATACTGGTCATGGGGGGCCCGTCTGACCCTTGGGGCATCTTTTCTGGCAACGGTTTGCCAAGACGCCTGGTGTCCGTGTGAATACCCTTTCGGGGTGCGCGCTCACTGTTTCCACCGCGCTGTGGAGCCCTGCCAGCTCTAAATCTGCCCGCTAGTCTAGATCGCACCTCCCCGCCTCCTCAAGTTTGCTGAGGAAGCGGAGCCCAGGGTCACTCCCCTGGGAGCGTGTCCCCAGGGGCCTGTACTTTGGGAAACAGGCTCCTAAAGAAAAAGCTGGCAGCCAGGAAGAGCAGAGCCTGCCACCAGCTCGAAGGGAGGAGAAGAAATGGGAGGGTATGCAGGCAGGAAATAGAAGCTAACACCAAAATTACCTTCCCCCGTGGCCTTAGTAATAATTGACTTTTCATATTCAGACATCGACCCTCCCAAAAACCTGCGTTCGTCTGCCGTAACACAGTCTAACGGGGCACTGACCTGGACACCCCCCTCTGCTCAGATCGATGGCTACCTTCTGACCTATCAGTTCCCAGACGGCACCGTTAAGGTACTGGATATGCCTGTCTCTTCTGGTGCCCACGCCCGGCCCCATATGAAGCAACAGACTTGGGTCAATTGACTTTATTGCTGTTCCCATGACAAACTGCTGATACATGAGTTGATCCTCATTGATCACTTGCTGTGTGCAAGGAACGAGGCTCAACACGGTCATCTGTGAACATGGGTCTCATTGTATAAGGTGATTATATGAGCTAGGCCTGCTCCCAGCGGACCCCTCAGTCCCGCGTTATTTATTCATTTGCCGCAGGGAACGTTAGCTCTGTGAGAACATGGACATTGTGTCTGTCCTCGGCCACCTACCATGTTGGTGCTCAGGAAAGATTTATTGAATGAATCAATTAACCTTCATTTCAAAGATTGTACCTCCTACCTGGAGTCTGAAGGCCAGTAAATTGTCAAAATTTGTCCCGATTTGTTTCTCCTTAGCGAGGAAGAAAGAAGGGAGGAAGGAAAACAGGAAGGCATGTTGGTTTAATCATTGTCTCAGCTTAGGACAGCCCCACTGGAGGAAGAAAGGAGGCTATGGAAAACCAACTGTCTCCCTGCCTCACAGAGGTCGGGAGGGGCCAGTGTCACTTCCCCTCTGAACTCCTCAGCCTGGCGTTGGTGCCCTAGCATGTATTTGGAGGGCAGAGGTCCTGGGAGACATTGCAGGTGCTGCCCCCCCCCCCCCAGCAAGTGGGCTGTTGGATGCTGGCTCCCAGCGGGGGCCCAGTGTGCTGAATCTCTAAGGCGGGGCCCTCTGGAGATGGGGCCTGGACACACTGGGATCCTGGGCTGCCACGGAGCCCTTAGGGACAAGTACCGCTGTCCAAGAGCTTCTGGCATTGGCACCGGCTAATGCTGCTGCCACCTCCGGTGCTGGGCACTGTAAACTGACCCTCTGCTCCCGTCTCCGTTGTTTGGTAGGAGGTGCGGCTCGGACGAGAGGACCAGCGGTTTGAGTTGCAAGGCCTTGAGCAGGGCGTCACCTACCCCGTCTCCTTGGTGGCCTTTAAGGGTGACCGCCAGAGCAGAAGCGTGTCTGCCGCCCTTTCCACAGGTAGCATGGACTCCTGCACTCTGAGTGAGAATGGCAGAGGACGAGCGTGGGAGAGGCCGGGAGACGTGTCCACGACGGAACAAGAAGCCGTGGGCTTCTCCAGGATGGGGAAACAGAAGCGGGTTGAGTTCAGGGGACACCCACCCCCTGGTGGAGCGGCTGAAGAGGGGAGCGAAGTGGAGGGTTGTTTGTGGGGCAGTTGGGTTGGAGGAGGAGGCGATGTGAACTTGACCTTATTTCTAGTCCGTGTGGAGGGTTCAACGAGAGCAGAGAGAGTGAGAAAAATAAGGTGTGAGTCAAGAGTTGGAAAGAGCAAAGTAGTCGGAGGTTATGAATCATTCTTGAACAAAAGAAATGAGCCTAAACCGGGGCCCTAGCCCCGCAGCCCCTCTCCTCACGGCGCGGCCCCTCTGCTTGCTCCCAGTCGGGGCCCGTTTCCCGCACCCTTCGGACTGCAGTCAAGTTCAGCAGAACAGCAACGTCACCAGTGGCCTGCACACCATCTACCTGCACGGCGACGCCGGCCGGCCCCTGCAGGTGTACTGCGACATGGACACGGACGGCGGCGGCTGGATTGTGAGTCAGCCGGGCACCTCTAAGTCTTCTATCCGCAGGAGAGGGGAGCGCAAGTGGCCCCGCCATGTTTAGGGGGTCCCTAACATGGGACCCCCTAACAGGTAGGGCCGGAGAACTTCCCCCCGGGCTGGAGCAGGCTTGGTGAGACCAGGCGATGGCTGGGAGGCTTGTGGGTGGGTTTGTCACCGTCTCATGACGCCCTATAATGTCTGCATTACCGTTACTCTCTTCAAAGCGCTCCCGCAAAACATGCCCCGCATGCAGAAGCTTTAGCATGAGTGAGCGAGGTATGGTCCTGTTTTATAGATTGGCAAAGGGAGGTGCACACGGAGAAGTGCCTTGGCTAAGTCACACGAGCGAGTGACACAGGTGGGACCAGATTTCAGGACGCCAGCATCCTCCTAGGTCATTGGTCTGCCCAATGGGTTGTGTCAGGCCACCCCCGCTGTAAATGCGAGCCGATTTGGGGGCTCTGTCCTCGGACCTGGAGCCCAGTGTCCAGGTCCTCCCCCGGCTCCTCATGACAGGACGTGGCCTTCGCGACCTTGATTTGAAAGGCTAAAGCCTGAGAGAAGTTGGCCCGTTTCTGTGTGGAGGCTTTATTCTTTGGGCCATTGAGGGGCCCACGTGCACCCTCTTTGATTGCAGCAGCCTGACCCACTTACCTTGGGGGCTGTCTCGGAGAGTCGCAGTCTGATCCTGTCACCTCCCAACCCCTTCTCCCTGCGCCTCTCTCTGCCCAGACCAGCATGCAGCCTGCCTGCTGTGCACCCACAGCTCAGGGAAGGGAAGCATGGCCTCCGTGTGCTCTGTAAGGCCCGTGGCCACTGCCATGGCCACACAGGTTCGCACTGGATTCAGGCAGACGGTACAGGAACAGTGGAGCCGAAGGTGGGCCATTCCGTTTATTAGAGTTTTGTAACGGCGGACGAGCACACAGGCAGGGAGAACTGCCTTCTTTTCTCTCTCCGCTTCCCTTTCTCTCTCTGGACTCTCTGGGACTCGCAGACCCCCACCAGCCTCAGCACTCCCAGCCAAACAGGCCAGGCCAAAACCTCAGGGCTCACAAGCCCCCCAGCACTCCCTCTCTCTCTCTGGACTCTCCAGCAAAACAGGCTGGGGAAAAACCCTTCTCCAGCAAACAATAGCAAACAGTCACCCCTCCCAAGCAGGAAGGCCATCTGCAGTTTGCAATGTGCCACTGAGGGCAAGCACCCGCAGCCTTCCACAGACTACTGTACACACACACACACACACACACACACACACACACACACACACACACACACGGCGCTGCCCCACACCAATGCTCCAACTAGGCAAAATACAAACGAGCAAACCTAACACATAGGAAACACACTGGTTTGCCAAACATGCTTAAACTGGACTTACCCACTCGGCCCAGGGGCCCGGGAAGCCAGGCACTTGAGCAGTCCTGGGTGAAGTACACCGTGTGATAAGCAGCCATGAAGAAAGTTGTTATCTGCACAGCTGCCGCTGCTGGCTGAGGGGCAGCTGTTGGATTGGGTGGGGATTCCCAAAGGGTGTACCGGACAGCCTGTAACATGGGGGTCTGCCACTTTACCAGACTCACAGGGGGTCTGCCACCTGACCAGACTCACAGGGGGTCTGCCACCTGACCAGGCTCACAGGGGGTCTGCCACCTGACCAGGCTCACAGGGGGTCTGCCACCTGACCGGACTCACAGGGGGTCTGCCACCTGACCAGACTCACAGGGGGTCTGCCACCTGACCAGGCTCACAGGGGGTCTGCCACCTGACCGGACTCACAGGGCTGTACCTGAGGCTTTTCATCAGCACTGTTATAGCTCTGGGCATTCTGTCTGTCCCGTGGGGCTGGGGCCATTTCCCTGAGCTTGTGTCCATAATTGACCATTGGCAGGATATGGTACTGTCTGTCTGGTGTGCCTTTTTTGGAAGCCAGCCTGGCATCACAAAGGAGAAGCTTGTCTCAGGCAACCTTTAGAGAGAGATCTGCCAGTGTGTCTGCCTGGGAATACCCCTGACTTTTACCACAGATAATTGAGTGCCTACTATGTACTGTTTTTTATATACTCAAGACCAGAAGAGAAGCAAACAGGTCCCAATCCCTGCCTGAAAGGAGCTAGCCTTCTGCACTCTGCTCGTGCAGATCCGTCTCAGACAGAGGCGAGTTCTAGCAACAATAAATTCACTGCGCTCTCAAACACCAGGCCCCACGCCGCCCAAGCTGTCTGTTCTGACTCAGGCTCCTGAGGGAAGACATGACCTGAAGGTCCACGGAGTTGTCCTCAAAGCCAGCACACCCCAGAAAACATGCGGATACCTGAACACTTCTCCACCAAATCTTTTACTGGTGGTTTCCATGTATGGGGACTCAAGACTCTTTTGTTACTGAAGGATGACGCTTATACATTGCTCTTTCCCACTGAACTTCTAAAATCCTTTTAAGAAAGTTTTTCCCCACCCCAGTTTGCCGGAGCCCACACTGATGAACGGGCCAGGACTTGCCCCGAGGTAACTTGGGGCAGAGTGTGGGAGCCTGGGACAGAGACCATCAGGGAACACTCACGAGTCTCAGATATGTCCATCTTTGTTTTCCATCTTGCAAGTTTTAAGGACCACGTCAGAGGCTCTTTCCACAGGCATTTAAATGAGATTTTTATTTTTCCCTTCGATTTAATCCTGCAGGACATTAAGTAAGTGCTAGCATGCAGGGACAGCTCTGTGGTATAGAACCAGACAGAAGGAGATACTTTTCTCCCCTTGAGACTTATTTGCTAAGAGGCTTTTGTTTTCCCAGAATAGTTCATTACAAGACTAGATTCTGAGTGAGTCACGTAAGCTGTCCTGACCAAGATGGACAAGCCATCCCTGGGGCCAGTTCATTTGGGATCTGATGTAGCCAAATGCAAACTAACCCTTACCGAGATACCATCATCACTTGTCTTATCCTTCTGTGCCAGCACTGCGGCCTCCAGACCTCAGGGTTTATTATGACTCATGAACTTACGAGCATGACGAATGGGCCATTAACAGCTTGATCTAATAGTTTAGAGAAGTGGGGCTTGTCTGGTCTAACTCACTTGCTCCAGGACACAGCTGGCGACGGAGAGCTGAGTCTCAGCTAAATAGTGACACAAAGAACATCAGAACCATATTTTGGAGTTTCCCTGGCCAAGCTGAAGTATTCATTATTTAAAAAGACAAAAAACAGCAGGAAGACTCCTATCACACGTGGGCACCATGTTCATTGACTGGCGGTAGGGACCAAATGCCTCTAATGCAGGCGTCCCCAAACTGCGGCCCGTGGGCCACATGTGGCCCCCTGAGGCCATTTATCCGGCCCCCTGCTGCACTCCCGGAAGGGGCACCTCTTTCATTGGTGGTCAGTGGAGGAGCACTGTATGTGGCGGCCCTCCAACGGTCTGAGGGACAGTGAACTGGCCCCCTGTGTAAAAAGTTTGGGGACCTCTGCATCTGTTCTGGGGTTGCAGATGGAGTTGAGCCGGGCCTCATAGCTAATTATCTTACTGGGAATGACTTTTTGTGCCATGTATGTGGAACCGACATCCATGCCACACCCACCTTAGGGTTCCACTGTCTGTGACACAGGGACAGTCCCAGGGAAGGGACTGGAGCAGTCTCCCTGCTGGGACATTAACAGTCAGCCTCTGAATCTTAAGAAACGTGTTTTGGCAAACAGACTCCGTGGAGCTCATCCTTCTCCACGCGGCCGAGGTCCTCCAGGCTCGACTGCGGGACATCTCTCCTCAGGTCCTGCTTCCTTCCTCGGTGGGCTCACCCTTCCCAGGGGCTTCCCGTTGCTCTCTGTGCCCCGTTGGCTTTCTGTGCCAGACACGTGACAGCGGGCTCTGCTGCAGTGATATGCCAACACCAAATCCCATTGATCTACACCTCAACAAGTGTTTTCTCACAGGCACAAAGTCTTTTGGGGGGTTGGCAGTCATTTCTAAGGGGTGGCTCAGGGATTCAGGCTGATTTCAACTGTGGCAATATGTGGCCTTCGCTGAGGCCTAGTGGCTCATGGCTGGAAGCGAGAGGAGGGAGAGGAGCCCCCCCCTCCCGGGCTCCCATTACAGCCCTGGGCTAGGACGAGTCACAGGGCTGCAGCCACTTGCCAGGGGGTCTCCCCGTGTCCTGGGGAGAGGAAGCAAACTGGGACTGGGTGGACGCCTTGCTTCATCTCTGACATGCTCCCGCCTTTCTGGGACTAGCCCAGGCCTCTCTGTTGAACTCTGGCCCTTCCATCAGCTGTTCCTGTGACAGCTTCGTTCACCAGAGACTTCAGAAGGGATTTGCGTGTGCCCTGAACCCAGTGAGCTCGTGATACACTCGCAAAGCCCATCCGCTCACCGGTGGGTGCAGAAGAAACACATTGTCCTGGGCCTCCTCCTCCCTCTCACTCGGTCACCACGCACTCTGTCACAACGTCTGTCAGGCCCCCTTTCTGTCTGCAGGGTAGCCCCCGTCTAAGGGTCCAGGCTGCCATCCTCTCTCCCTCGGTCATGTCTGGTGTGTCAGAGGGAAACGCCCATCTCCCTCGCAGGTCTTCCAGAGGAGGAATACAGGGCAGTTGGACTTCTTCAAGCGCTGGCGGAGCTACGTGGAAGGCTTTGGGGACCCCATGAAGGAGTTCTGGCTGGGTAGGACCCTTGAGAGTCCAGGGAGGCCGGGTGGTGGGGGGCAGATTTCCCCCGAAAAGCTGGTTGGGCAGCTTGAGGAAGCTCACCGCATTCAGGAAGGGGTCCAAGTGACAGGGATACTCTAAGGAACCTGCCGGCCGGCCTGCTGGTGGGGCCACGTCACCAGGAAGGTTCCCACCTGCCCTAGTGAAGGGGTGGGACTCTCCCCAGTGGTCTCTCTGTTGTACCTAAGCCCCAGAGGACTCACCTGGAGCCCGAACTTCTTAAAAACCACAGGAGTGGAAAAATAGTCAATGGGTTGGGACTCTGGGCTATTGCTAGGAGGTCTTCCTAGTAGTCCCAGAGATTGTGCTAGTAATGCCAGTCGCCGTGGGCACCATTTCCACTTTTCCTTCCGCCCTGTTGGTGTTCATGGGCAGGTATTCACGGAGAGTGAAACAGGCAAAAGCGTCCACTGGGAAATAAAGGTTAAAAAGCCTTAAAAGCCATAATCTGGACACTCGGTGCCTCATAGAGTGGATGGTGCTGTGGCTCGCTTGCTACAGGTGTGAGGGGTTGGTCTCTGCCACTCGGTGACCTGTGTGGACAGTAACTGCACTGCGGACGCCTTAGGGAGACGGAGCAGGTGGGGCAGGTTCACCCCATGATTGCCCCCACTCTGCCCTCCCCGAGGGCAGGGCTGCCAAACTTAGTAGCATGACTGTGCCAAAAATATACTAGGGGGGACACTGAGCTCCCCCAAAGAGAAAGTGGGCGAGGCCCATATGAGCAGAGGAGGGGAAGGCGAAGGTGACATCTGCTGATTGGAATTCCCTCTCTATAGGACTGGACACGCTGCACAACCTGACCACTGGCAGCCCCACTCGGTACGAGGTGAGAGTGGACCTGCAGACTGCCAATGAGTCCGCCTACGCCGTGTACAGCTTCTTCCAGGTGGCCTCCAGCAAGGAGCGTTACAGGCTCTCGGTTGGGCAGTACCAGGGCACGGCAGGTGAGGCCGCCTCCTGACTCCGGGGCTTCTGGCTTTGCCGTCCACCGGGGGTCCGGGGGCGGAACCGTGTTCTGTGAGGGCGAATGCTCCTCCTGGACAGTTGAGGCCCTGCTCCCAGGGGGCGTCAGGGGTTACAAAGTCATTGAAGCCATCCTTGACCATCATAGAATCAGAACATTATGTTACCTGCCCCCCACCGCATCCCCAGCCAATAAACCTTCCTTTTTTTTTAGTTATTTATGTTTTATTTTTTCTTAAGTGAGAAGCAGGGAGGCAGAGTGACAGACTCCTGCATGTGCCCTGACCGGGATCCACTCAGCAAGTCCCCTACCGGGTGATGCTCTGCCCATCTGGGGCCGCTGCTCTGTTGCTTAGCAACCGAGCTATTTTAGCACCAGAGGCAAGGCCATGGAGCCATCCTCAGTGCCTGGGGCCAACTTCCTCCAACCAAGCCATGGTTGGAGGAGGGATAGAGAGAGAGAGAGAAGGGAAGGGAAGGGAAGGGTGGAGAAGCAGATGGTCACTTCTCCTGTGTGCCCTGCCTGGTAATTGAACCAGGACGTGGGACATCCAGACGCCAGGCTGACGCTCTACCACTGAGCCAACCAGCCAGGGCCATAAACCCTCCTCTTGAAGCCTCCCCCGCCCAAGTTCAGGGTACTGCACACGGCTGAGAAGCCACTTCTGAGTGAGCCCTCCTCAGCAGGGCATTGCCATCCTGAACTTAAGCTTGGGATTGATGTGGCCCTTATTGCCTTTTTTTTATGAGCAGAATTGAAAAAGCAAACTTTTAAAGGATGACTAATATGGTGGGGAAATAGGAGAAAGACACCTGAAATAATTAGAGATTTCCAGTCGCGATGAAATGAAGCACTAAATTGAATTATGCACCCGGAGGGTTACAGAGGGTCAGGTGTGTGTGTCAGGCGGGTGTGAGAATGGGGGGTGGGGGCTCTCCCTCGGCGTGGGCTGAGCTGGGCCTTGAGGAACTCTTTGGGTTTGGATCAGCGAAAAGCAGAGAGAAATCGTTAGCAGAGGCACGGAGGGGGGACCTGTCCACTCCACAGGTGGAAGGTGCCTGTGGGGACAGTGGGCTGTGAGGCTGTGCATAGGGAACAGCAGCCAAGTTCTGGGCCACTGCAGAGCCAGGAGGAGGAATTCACTGCCGTGTGGCAGGAGACAGGGCGTGTGGGCCGGGACGAGGGTTGTGCTAGCCTCAGATGGTCTGGGGAGGCTGCTGTGTGGATGCAGGCCCAGAGAGCGTGGGGTGACAGGGCTGCGTGACTGACCCACAGAAGGAGGGCTCCATAAAGGGGCACAGAGGACTGTCAGATGTGGCTCGGGTTCGGGTCTGGGCGGCTGGGATGACGGTGGAGCAGATGCGGAGGGCAGAGAGGGTGGTCAGGCAGCACAGGGAGAGGCGTGGGTTAGCTTCTGGGGACTTGGGCATTTCACACGACTGGGAAGCCCCCACGTGAACATTCTGGTAAGGCTGTTGGAGAGACAGGCCCACAGTGGGGTGCCAGACCAGGGAGGAGCCTCTACCTGGCCATCTGCGGAGAGTGGCTGCCTGTGGCATAACGAACTGTGTCCTGGGTGGGTTCACGCTGGAGAGTTTCCTGCCGAGTCCCCAGCCCCTCAGGGCCCAAACGGGGCCCCTCCCCTCTCATGTCTTCTCTCCTGCAGGAGATGCGCTCACGTACCACAATGGGTGGAAGTTTACAACGTTTGATAGAGACAACGACATCGCCCTTAGCAACTGTGCCCTGACGCATCATGGCGGCTGGTGGTACAAGAACTGCCACTTGGCCAATCCCAACGGCAAATATGGGGAGACCAAGCATAGTGAGGTGGGTGGCAGGCTCTGCCCGTGTTCGGTTCCCACAGTGACACCTCTGGGCCCCATGACCTTGAGGGCAGGGCCCTCCCTGCCCTCTCTGCACTCCCCCAGTGCTGCACACTGCACAGGTGGGTGGGGCCCAGGCTGCCCCCTGTGGGATAGAGACGCCTGATGTGGCCCTGCACTGCCTTGATTCACCAGTTCACACTGGCCACGGTCTCAGATAGCATGGCCTGCTGTAACCACATACTGCAGACTGGGAGGCATGGACAGCAGACATGTATTTCTCACTCTTCGGGAGGCTGGAAGTCCAAGATCAAGGTGTGGGTGGGTTCAGCTCCTGGTGAGAGCCCCCTGTCCTTGTTCTCACACGCTAAAGAGAAAGAGAGAGCACTCTGGTTTCTCCTCCTCTTCTTGTAAGGGCCCGAATCCCATCGTGAGGGCACCCACCCTCAGGACCTCATCCAACCCTGATTACCTCCCATAGTCCCCTTGTCCTAAGACCATCACGTTGAGTGTTAGGGCTTCAACATATGCATTTGCGGGAGGCGCAGGGCACACCAACATTCGTCTGTAATTCTCACTAGTGGAGCTCCCAGTTAAACCAGAGCTATTTTTCTCAAGTCCTTTGATCCCCAGGAAAACAGTCTTTTCTGCCTTAGGTCAGACCCACCCTTGGATCCATTTTATCCCAAACTGTCCAGACATGCCCTGAACTCTGTGCTGAGCCCGTGTCTCCGTTTCAGGAGCGTGCACATTGGCCAGGCCGGCTGGCCTCCTGTGCCCTCCCTTGCTCTGGAACTTGCCTACCGGCAATTTCTCGAACTTCTATGACCCATGAACATCATCCTGACTCCTCGCCTCCTTCTTGAAAATTGCCCTTTGTTCCTACTCATCAGTAATCCATCCCCTCCGTGAACTCTCGGAGTCCCCATCCTGGGTTTCTAACTTCCCGTCCGGGGTCCTGAACCCAGCCTCCAGGGAGCCCCCCCCCCCCCCCGAACTTACCTTGCACCAATATTACTGCAAATGTTAGCACGCCCGAAGTCCAAGTTCATTTTGATTACATTGGCCCTGACCAGGCAGCAGTGGGGACTCCGAATCCTGGTGGCTTTTCAAAGGGAAGAAGAAACGTGTCCCTGGAAAAGCCGTAGAGGATGGGCCCGTCAGTCCTGGTGACGGCACGTGGCCTGGCTCAGGGAGGCTGTGCTCAGAGATCAGATACTTGAGCGGAGCAGGCAGCTGGCCCTGAACCATGCCCATATTTGCTAATAAAAGATATCCATCCGGTTAATGTGCTTTTCACACTGATGTGCAAGACATTTAGTTTAGTTTCTTGTTTATTATTTACCTCACAAATTAAACTACATAAAATTGGTTACTTGGGCTCTCTATTGGCTAGGTTGCAAGGCTATTGAGTTAAATATTGTGCTCTCCAGTTAAAAGACATAAAGTGAAATTTTGCTTTCAGCAGGCCTTTTGTTGCCCTAGAGCTAATACCTCAACAGTCTAAATTGAAAGTGATTTCAGGCAGTTGGCCAATTAATATGTTTATTTTTGCCTTAAATTTTGGGGGAAGGAAATGAGTGAGGCAACAATAACGTTGCCGGCCAGGTTGCCACGGTGTTAGAGCCGCTGCTCTGGTCCCCCTTCCTCCAACCACCCGGGGGGTTTCCCACCCTGTGAACCCCAGCTGCCCAGCAGAGGGCGCATGTTTCTAGTTTCAACCCTCACTCCCATGGTAACCACCCCAGTCACCCCTAGACTCTCTGTCCCCCAAGCAGGGAGGGGGTGGGTTCTCGGGCAAAGAGGCATTCCTCTGTAGCACCCCGCCCTCTTCCTAAGTGCCCCTTCTTGATGTTGGCTTTTTAATGTAGGGGGTGAACTGGGAGCCGTGGAAAGGACACGAATTCTCCATTCCCTATGTGGAGTTGAAAATCCGCCCTCACGGCTACAGCGGGGAGCCTGTCCTGGGCAGGAAGGAGCGGACACTGGAGGAAAATTCAAGAACATTCTGATGACCCATTTGAGCAATCATCGCATGAGGCAAGACCAGGCGGGGTTGGGGCTGTGTAAGCTTGGGGTGGGGTGGATTGTGGTGACTGAGGAAGGGAAGGGCAGAGCCTCGAGTGACAGATGGCCGATAATCAGCAGATAACCAGCAGACAAAGCATGTCACCAAGCGTCAGACCACAGAGGGCACTTCCCTGTCACCTGCATCCTCGCCCATCTGTACTGGGGCCTAACAACAGCATCACAGTAGTTGCACAGTGTGTATGGGAAAGACAGCATTTAACTCAAGGTTTTTCAGTCTAGCTTCAGTAACAAATATATGGGATTAGGGCAGAAGAAAATAGAATCCAGCACTTTACCTATTGGGAAACTCTGGAAATCAGAGTTTGTGGTAGGGGGAAGGGAGACCAGAGCAGCGGCTCTAACACCGGGGCAACACACACACACCGTATTATGTATACATATATATAAGTATACATAATGTAAAGCTCTGCCAATACAAATCTTCCCTCCAGAAAGAAGCACCAAAGGGGTGTTCTCTCTGATATCGAGGGGCTGAGGTAGCCTGAGGCTTGTGACCGACCTCCCATTACCACTGGGTTTTGAGGATAAAGGTGCAAGTCTTCCTCTTTCAAGAAATTGAGGAAGAATAAGGGGACCAGAAGGGACCAGGATGGACCAGCATTTAGCTAAGCTCTGACTAGTATCCAGAGTGCTAGAAACCAAAGCTTCCATGTTTCTTCTATTTTTAAGTGTCCTCTTTCCAGCCATTTGCATAATCACTTTCATAGATCTGCGTATGTTGTGAATAAATTCTCACTCATTTCAACTTTAAATAATTTGACTCTCTTGGTAATTGGTTCCTCCCAAAGGCTCCCTTCCCAGTCCCCAGCCTCCTTCCCGCCCGGCCCCCACTCCGCCAGCCCCGGCCTCCCCTCTGTCAGTGCCTGGTCCCCACTCTGTCAGGCTCTGGGTTTTTCTGGAAGTGCTCAGCGTCAGAGGCTTGTTGGGATGGACATGAGGTCAGATCCTGTCGGCTTATTTTCCTACCACTTGGGAAGGGTTTTCTGTAGGGAAGTCGTGACCTGGAAGTAACTCAAATTCCTGTTCAAGAAGAAACTACTAATAAACCACTTGATTAAAAACATTTGCCTTGTGTTATATTCCCTACATGCACCTGAATTTTAAATTTAACCTAAGTGGGCCGTGGCCGGTTGGCTCAGCGTCGGCCTGGCGTGTGGGGGACCCGGGTTCGATTCCCAGCCAGGGCACATAGGAGAAGCGCCCATTTGCTTCTCCACCCCCGCCCTCCTTCCTCTCTGTCTCTCTCTTCCCCTCCCGCAGCCAAGGCTCCATTGGAGCAAAGATGGCCCGGGCGCTGGGGATGGCTCCTTGGCCTCTGCCCCAGGCGCTACAGTGGCTCTGGTTGCGGCAGAGCGACGCCCCGGAGGGGCAGAGCATCACCCCCTGGTGGGCAGAGCATCGCCCCTGGTGGGCGTGTTGGGTGGATCCCGGTCGGGCGCATGCGGGAGTCTGTCTGACTGTCTCTCCCTGTTTCCAGCTTCAGAAAAATACAAAAAAAAAAAAAAAAAAAAATTAACAGTGCATGTGAAGGTCCAGTCTGTGTATTATTATGGAATATGGTTGCCGGTGGTCTCTTATGGGCATGATGGCGGATAAGGGTATTTGGAAGCAGTAGGAGTGAGTGGGAAGGGGGGCAGATATCCCCTAAAAGCTTCAGTCTCCCTCCAGGACCAGGGTGTCATGGTTGCCTAGGCTTCTCCAGGTTTAAACCTCTGGGCTGAATGCCAAGCTCTACTTTTGAAAAATTTATCAACCTTTAACATTGACCCCTCCCCCACCCTTCCCTGTCAGCCCCACCACACACTGAGCAATGCATGCCATAACTACTGCTAGAGTTCACAGTGGGTGGTCTGGATGACTCCAGTGCCAGGGCTGGGGGCTGATCATTAAGAAATGTGCCTGCACGTTGTTCAGTGATTCAGAAGTGTCTGCCTGCTTCTTCCCAGGCCGTGTGCTGGGCGCTGGGAGACAGAGGCCAGCTCCCAGAGAGGAGCACGGGAGACAGGGTCGCCTCCCTGCTGGAGAGTGTGTGCCTTCGTTCATTCACTCTTTCAGCAAGTACTGAGTAGGCCCCAGCATGTGCCTCTGTCCTAGACACTGCTGCTGGAGATGGAAACCAAACGGGACCCGCCTGTCCTGGTGCTCGTTTTCTATTGGTGGAGCCAGACAATAAACAACAGAGAAACGGCCAATTCCAGGAAGTGCCGAGTGCTGGAGAGAACAACCCGCCCCAATAAGAGACAGGCAGAGGTTGGTGCTGGAGGAGGAGATGGTCAGGCCTTGCCCAGAAGGAGGTATTTGCAGAGACCTGCCAGAGCTCTTCTGTTCTGACCCAGCTTTGTTAGGACCGGATCTGAGCTCATTTCCTAGTCCGTCTTAAAGGGCCCTCGGTACAGCTTCCCAGTAACCAGTTCTCTCGTCCTCTGTTGCACATAGGGTCCTCACCTTGGTGACTGTAAGGCCAGTAGCCACAGCCACCATCATAGCCACCTGGCCCATGCAGGTTCACATTTAATTCGGACAGAAATTAATGAAACAACGGAGCCAAGAACTGGTAGGCCATTAGCTTTAATCCTAGCTTGCATTGCGTGGGCAAGAAATACACACAGTGGGAAAACACTTCCCTTTCCATTCAGGGCTCCCAAAGCCACTGACTTATCCGAGTTTTCTAGAATCAAAGGTTTGTACCTCACCAGCCTTATTCACCTCTGTTCCCCATCTCCTCTCTGCACAAACTGGCTTCTCCTTCAGCACTCTGCCATCTTGGCTGCTTCTCCTCTCCTCTACGTGGCCTTTCTCTGCTCTCCTCTAGCATGGGCTCCTCTACCCCATTTTATAGTATAGAAATCAAAACCTTTAACCCAATATACAAACAAGGAAGTCTCTGTGTTGATCAAAGAAGTTTTAAAATATGATATATATGTTTGCTTGCTTATAGTTTGTATTAGGTGTGGGGGGCAGCTTTGCTGGAAGCACTCCCCTGCCCCTGGAAGCTTTTCCCATGGCTAGAAACAAGGCTGAGGATATTTTGCGCTTTTGGCAAAGTGCTCAGAGACTGGTGAAGTGTATCTTTGTAATTGTTGAAATTGTATGATTTGTCATGTTGTAATTTGTGTAATGTGCCTAATTTCCTTGTGCAGGAATACCTGTGCTTTAGATTTTGAAGTGAGCAAAAGGGGTAGATTGTTGGTTGTAAGGCCAGGAGCCACCATTGTGGCCATTCACATGCAGGTTCCCATTGGATTCAGGCAGATTGTAAAGAAATGGCGGAGTCAGAGGATGATGGGCCATTCTGTTTATTGGTATCTCACCAAGACAGGCAAGCCACAAGAGAAGACAAGGGAAAAGCAGAAAACCTGCTTTTCCCATGAAGGGCAAGGGATCAGGGAGGCCCCTGCAATAGTGATAGCAAGAACCGAGAGAGAGCAAGCTCCCGGTTTGGTCCACTTTATAGTGCAGAAATCAAAACCTTTAATCCAATATACAAACAAGGAAGTCTCTGATACAAAGTCACTTATCTGAGGCATAATGGGATTCCTCATGAGAGTGTACCACCCCACATCAAAAAGGGTAGGAAAAGCTTAGTCCTAAAACCAAGCCTTAGGCTACAAAGATCCTGCCTGCCCACAACCCACCCTCAACATAAATTAATATAATCATGCCCATCCCAAGCAAGAAGGGCGACTAATATCATTACCTGGGCAACGGGCTTCCATGTGGGCAGCACCATCTTTAACAAAGTGAGCATAATATATTTTATCTGCCCAACAATCCACCCCTATGCTCACTTTACTACCCACAATCTACATCACCGGCATCCCTGTGCAAGGAAGTTAGGCACATTACACAAATTACAACAACATGACAAATCATACAATTTCAACAATTACAAAGGTACATTTCACCGGTCTCTGAGCACTTTGCCAAAAGTACAAAATGTCCTCAGCTTTCTTTCTAGTGGTTTGAAAGGCTTCCTGGGGCAGGGGAAGGGCCTTCAGCAAAGCCACCCCCCATCCCCATCAGGGTATTTCACATTGTCCAAAATCCTAAGTCCATCCAACAAAGGAGCCAGTGCTCACTCCAGTCATAGTCCAGGAATCAGTCCACGCACATGGGGCCTCAGCCACCCCCCTCATCCCTGCCATCCTGGCAGGTCTTACACTGTCCCAAAGAGGAGCACGTGGCAATGGCAGTCAGCATTTCCATCTCTGCTCCGGAGATCATAATGGCACCCACCCCTATTCCCAAAATCGCAGATGTACCAGGAGAGTAGTAGGTACTCCTTGCTGCTGGACTCTCACCTTCTGGAGACTGTGGATCACAGCTCCAGCCCGATTCTCCTCATCCTCCAAAGAGGAACTGGAAATGCCATCTCCTGCTGCCAGGCTCGAGCCACAGGCTGCCGCCGCCGCCTTCTGCTCTGCAGCCCCGGCTCTGGTCTCAGCCCTGGCCTTCCGCAGCTGCTGGCTCTACACAACGTCCAGGGCAAGCTGCAACTCATGAACCTGTGATTCCTCCTCCAGCATGCTGTATTTCCAAGCGAATCTCGTGAACCTGGTCGGCCTCCTCCGGTGCTTGTTCCAGCTCCAGGGTCGGCATCTCTTTCTCCCATGTTTGCTCCAGTTCCTTCCACTGCTTGGTTTGCAAGTCTCGGGCAGTCTCTTCCACAGAGCTCTCGGTTTCCTCACTCATGGCTGTAAAAGTCAGCCAGCCTACAGTCCCCAAAAGGACAGCCATGGGGAACCATAACAGCAGCCAGTCTTCT
The DNA here is from genome assembly GCF_036850765.1 of Saccopteryx bilineata. NCBI lineage: Eukaryota > Metazoa > Chordata > Mammalia > Chiroptera > Emballonuridae > Saccopteryx > Saccopteryx bilineata. The sequence continues at coordinate 285,130,936 of NC_089491.1, forward strand.
ACTCCACCACTCAAAGGTGGTGGTGGCTCCATACTGAATTCCAAATCCTGCCACAGACTACGCCAAATGTATGGCCAGTGGCCAAGGCCACCATCATAGCCACCTGGTCCATGCAGATTCGCATTAGATTCGGACAGACGGTAATGAAACAATGGAGCCAAGAACTGGTGGGACGTTAGCTTTAATCCTAGCTTGCACCCGGCGGGCAAGTAAAAATACACACTGAGCTCCAAAACTCACTCATTCAGTGCTCACAAAGCTACTGACTTATCTGAGTTTCCTATGATCAAAAGTTTCTAGCTCACCATCCTCATTCTCCTTCATTCCCCATCTCTTTCTCTCTGCACAAACTGGCTTCTTCAGCATTCCTCCATCTTGGCTGCTTCTCCTGGCCTCCTCCATGTGGCATTCTCTGCTCTCCTCTCTCTGCTCTCTGCTCTAATGCTAATCTCAAGAACCGAGAAAGAGCAAGCTCCTGGTCTGCCCCACTTAATAGTGTAGAAATCAAAACCTTTAATCCAATATACAAACAAGGAAGTCTCTGATACAAAGTCACTTATCTGAGGCATAATGGGATTCCTCATGAGAGTGTACCACCCCACATCAAAAAGAGTGGGAAAGGCTTAGTCCTAAAACCAAGCCCCAGGCTACAAAGATCCTGCCTGCCCACAGCCCGCCCCCAACACACATTAATATAATCATGCCCATCCCAAGTAAGAAGGGCGACTAATATCATCACCTGGGCAACGGGCTTCCATGTGGGCAGCGCCATTTTTAACAAAGTGAGCATAATATATTTTATCTGCCCAACATTGGTCAAATAAGTTTTTAAATATGATATATATGTTTGCTCGCTTATAGTTTGTATTGGGTGTGGGGGACAGGCTGTAAACAGGCAGGGTGGTTATAGCCCGAGGCTTAGTTTTAAGACTAAGCTTTCCCCCACACGCTTGACTGTTGCATGATATGGGGTGGTGCACTCTCATGAGGAATCCCATTATGCCTCAGATAAGTGACTTTGTATCAGAGACTTCCTTGTCTGTATATTGGATTAAAGGTTTTGATTTCTATACTATAAAATGGGGCAGAGAAGCCCATGCTGGGGGAGAGCAGAGAAAGGCCACGTGGGGGACAGGAGAAGCAGCCAAGATGGCGGAGTGCTGAAAGAGAAGCCAGTTTGTGCAGAGAGAAGGAGATGGGGAACAGAGATGAATAAGGCTGGTGAGCTAGAAACCTTTGATTCTAGGAAACTCGGATAAGTCAGTGGCTTTGGGAGCCCTGAATGGAAAGGGAAGTGTTTTCCCACTTTGTATATTTCTTTCTCCTCGGGTGCAAGCTAGGATTAAAACTAATGGCCCACCAGTTCTTGGCTCCGTTGTTTCATTACTGTCTGTCCGAATCAAATGTGAACCTGTATGGGCCAGGTGGCTGTGATGGTGGCCGTGGCTACTGGCTTTACAATGTCTCTACATAAACCCGTGGAAGTAAGGTACGCTACTTTACAACAAAACGTGCTCGTGAAAGCATGGGATTGCTGAGCCCGAGCCCAGACCTTCTGCTCTGTAGGTCCGGATTGGGCCTGCGGCTGGACTGCTGCCCGCTCTGAGTGTCTGGCACAGAGGCCTCCCAGTGAGGGTCTTTTAGCTCTGGGGGCATGGGTGATGGCATCAGCACTGTTGGTCAAGTGGGTTTTTGAATATGATGTGTAGGTTTGCTCGCTTGTAGTTTGTGTTGGGCGTGGGGGACAGGCTGTAAGCAGGCCAGGTCATTGTGGCCTAGGGCTTGGTTTTGGGACTGGGCTTTTCCCCACACCCTTGACTGATTGCATGATGTGAGTGGTGCATTCTCATGAGGAGTCCAATTGTGCCTCGGATGGGTGACTTTGTATCGGAGACTTCCTTGTTTGTGTATTGGGTTGAAGGTTTTTGGTTTCTGCACTGTGAAGTGGGGCAGACCGGGAGCTTGCTCTCTCAGTTCCTGCTATCACCATTGCAGGGGCCTCCCTGATCCCTGCCCTTCATGGGAAATGCTGGTTTTCTGTTTTCCCCTTGTCTTCTCTTGTGGTTTGCCTGTCTTGGTGAGACCCAATAAACAGGATGGCCCACCATCCTCCAACTCCGCCATTTCTTTCTGCCCGAATCCAATGGGAACCTGCATGTGAATGGCCACGATGGCGGCTCCTGGCCTTACAAGCATACTCCCATGTTCTCTGACCCCAGCCTTTGTTCACCACTGCCAAGTCGAGGACTTGCGGGAAACTGGTTCTTTCTTGCCTTCTTTGGTCTGTAGGGTTGACCCATGGTGCCCCAAAGGCTCAGGGTGGAGAAAACCCCAACTGACCCTTCAAGGGTCCTATGCCAGGAAGAGAAGGAAGTCGGGGAGGGGAGTTCATTTTTAAAGGATGTTTATCTGACGAGAACACTCCAGCCCTGAACCTCCCTGCCTAACCTCATTTAAGTGACCCTCCTTGGTGGCCCCACTCTGGTAGCTGAAATAGGCCTCAGGAATGAGTGTCTGGATACACCCGCTCTTCAGAGGGTCAAACACTTTTCTTAGAGCCAAGTTATAAGCCATTGGGGACAAACCAGAGAAAACAAAAGCTGTCATTGAAAGGAGAGGCTGCCAGCCAGGTACCAGGGTGGACGCGAGGACAGAAGTATCACAAGCGTTTGATGAAGTCTCCAAGCCATTGTCTGTTTCATGCAAGACACCCAAAGCAGGGACACAGCCCCTTTCTGCAGTACGATGGGGACAGCCCTGGGGACAAACCATGACAGTGGGCAGTAAGGTGGGGATAGCAGGTCAACGGAGATGGGAACTGGCCAGTGCGAGCAGAGCGGGGTGCTGGAGAGCGCCCCAGCCCTCCATGGGTGTGAGGTCTGCTGGAGGCTGGAGGGACGCCTCTGAGTTTGCCCAGGAGAAAGGAGAGGCCTGGGGGAGGCAGGGCACCCTGGGAGAAGGGAACTTGGTTACAGAGATGAGAAAAGGCAGAGTGCGGTGAGTTTGAGGTAGCAATGCGTTTTCTCGGCGAGGTGAGGGGCGCTTGGTGCGGGGCCACGCCGGGGAGGTGGGCGGGGACTCTGGCTTGGCCGACGTGCATGCGCAGCGTGGACCTCACGACCGGCAGCATCAGCTGGGCTGCTGTGGTCTGGCTCCCACCTCACCTCCCGGCTTGGCTTTGGCTGCAACGAGTCTCAGCTGGGTCCTGGGCGCTTGCGCTTTTCAAGCTCCTTGGAGGCGGTGAGGGAGGTTTGGGGAGGCAAGGGTAGAGGTTCCCAGACGGGGCACAGGCTGTGCAATAGGCCACAGGTAATGAATAACCTTCTTGGCCTGTGCCTGGAATAGTGAAAGGGGAGAGGGCTCTGCAGGAGGAAGGGACAGCCTGCCCGGAGGGGCCCAGGTGGTGAAGGCGGAGAGGGGTGCTTGCCTGGAGCTGGCTCTTGCCAGCGGCTTCCTTCCACTGGGACGCGTCCCAGAGGCCGTGTTTGTCAGACGACATGACTGCAGAGATTCTGAGGATCATTCAAGCCAGAAAAGGCAGAAAAGGGCCGAGGAGAAAGACCAGGATGACTCAAGGGGCTGTGATTAAGGGGGTGACCCAAGGACAGGGACCAGGCGCTGTGTGTGAAGAGGGGGGGGCCGCGGACGGGGAGAAATGCAAACAGACGCGCAGCACGGTGGCAGAAGGAAAAACAAGTGGGAACAGTGGAAAGCTCTTGGGGAAACATCCTTCGCTGGAGGAAGTCGTTCGCGAAACAAGTTTCCAAGTCATTCATTCCCTTAATGCTTGCTGTTCACCGGGCGATGAAGAGGAGCTGCTCACCCGGCGCGCGGCCGGCGCAGGAGGCGCGCAGTACCCAGGCCGACCAGCAGGTGGCAGTGTTGCCCCACGCCACCGCCACTTTCTCACCTTCGTAAAGGTGAGTTCTGGGAAGTTCCTACCTCTCTTCCTTGCTGGGTAACATGGTGTTGAGAGTCAGCCTCTGGGGTACGGCCGGTGCCCAACCGGTGCTTGGTGTTTGTGCAGGCAGCGTTGCCGCTGGACTAATGCGCAAAGCAGGTAACTGGGAAATACTTTGCCGAGGTGGCCTAGTGAGCCCGGACTCGCGGACCTGGTTTACTGGGCTGAGGGCTGAGACAGGTGTGATGGGGCCGCTGGCCTGATGAAAGGTGGGGGGGGGCACCCCCGCCCCCAAAGGGATTTTAGGTAGTTCCTAATATGCAAGTGGATCCACTTCCCAAGGCTTTCTGGTTGCTGTTTTTTTTTCTTCAGGGGAAAAGCGAAACAGGTTGTTTCAGTCCCAATGTTACATGAAGAAGTTAGGTTTCCAAGTTAGCCCGCAGACGCCTGTCCATTCTACAGTACAGAAGAATTGCAGTGCACTTAGAAGGAGAGAACTAGAAAACAGTGGTTTTGCGGTGTTATGATTTAAGTTAAAGAAGGAAACAAAACGGAATAAAAAGAATTCTTTACTTTGGGAAGTGAAGGCTAAGGAGGCAGAGGAGGCTTTGCTGCGGCCCCTCCAAAGGAGACATCCGGGGCATCAACAAGCTTATGGGCAGAGCCCTTTATTGTGTCGGGAACGTTTCTGCCTCCAGGGAGGTGATCCTGCAGGCGACCATTCTGAGGGGCCGCTGTCGGAGCGAGGCCTGGATCGCGGTGCCCTGTGCATGGTGGGGGCACAGCGAGGGGTCTGAGGCTGCGTTCCATGACAGTTCTGGGGGACCGCCTACCTCCTCTGGGCCTCGCTTTCCTTGTTTATAAAATGGGAATGACCCAGCCCCGATTTACGCACTGCCTTGGCTGGTGTGGAAATCAGACGGGGCGCTCTGGGCGCTCTCAGGTACTGTACAGGGCCGGAGAGGGGGAGGGTGGCGGGGGAGGGGCCGGGGCGTCTTCAGTCTCCATAACTTCATTCAAACTGTGGATTTTCCTTCCTCACCCCTTGATAGAGGTGTGTCCCTAGCCAGGTCTATGGGCCATGAATAGCCACCGGTGCGATTATGGCTCACTAATGGAAGAAAGAGAAAGGGCCGAGTGAGAAACAGAGGCTATCAGAGGTGACACAGTATCCGTGCATTTCAGAACCCGTGTCCTTGGGGACAGTAGGAGCTGAGCTATAAGCAGTGGACAACAGGGACAGATGAAGCATGGGGGATACACGAGCCCTCCAGGGCAGCATTTCCCAAGCGGTGTTCCTTGGAACCCTTGCTCCTCCGGAGGTGCTAAAAGAAGAGCTCTCTCATGGTTCAATAAGCTTGGGAAAACTCCCGAGTTAGGCAGGCTTGCACCTGTTTCTTTATCATAGCCCCTGTGGGAACCTGATGTGATACATGCATTGCGGATCTCAAGGAGGAGAGGGGCAGTCACAGCATGCAGTGTTTTGTAAACGTATCTGACCATAGAATTTTTTGTTCGTTTTCTGAGTATCTAGATAATATTTCTTAGGTGTGAGTCAGAGATCACTGGCATTTACCTAGAGCAGTGCCTTTCAACCGGTGTGCCACAAGGAAATTTAAAAACATGCCATACTTGACTGTGTATGTAGTCAGGGGGCACTGACCTCTTTTCTCTTAGATTGTCAAATAAAAAAATGAAGACAGCCCACACCACAATAGCCATCCAGTGTGAACAAATCAAAACCACTTCTATTTTTATGTCAGATTGGTAAAAAAAAAAAAAAAAAAAAAAAAAAAATATATATATATGTAATTATATGATTTTATTAATTAGCTTGTGTGTGTCATGAGGTGGAAAAGGTTGAGAATCACTGATCTAGAGTGCTGGTTAGGAAAAGAAGTTTTTTGGCCCCACCCAAGATTTAACAAATGTGGCAAAAAAGGGTAGAGGAGGACAGGGGACATGCACTGTGAGAAACACTCAGTGATTCTGTTTCCCGCTAATCAATGACTTTATTTAGTGTATGCAGTATGTACACACCAGGTCCCGAGCTGGGTATTGGGGATGTGGTGAATAAGACAGGATTTTTACTGCCAAAGGCTGTTTCTCATTCATGGGTGTGGGAATGGGAGGAGTGTGCAGGGAGTACAGGAACATACATGCTCAGCTGCCATACGGTCTGATCTCCCCTTGCTGGGCAAGCCTTGTGTGGTTAGAGCAGCATTCCTGTATGTAGTGATGTCAAATCTGGCACATGTCACCAGAAATGTTTCTAACAACAATTAAGACTTAGAATTATAAAAGTCCCTCATCTGTCAAATGAGCGTGGCAGTCTCAACTCAGACAGGTTTGTGAACCTCCCATAAAACCCAATGAGTCTTTAGCGTGATAATAGTCCGAGGAGCTGTGATAGAGGCGGATTGGTATTGATATCCTCAGGGAAACACTGCTGTTACTGGGACAAAAATGTTGATGCAAACGCTCTCCCGACCTGGCCACCAGGGGGCACTGCCGCCTTAGAGCGGCTCGGTTGTGGGCCGAGGGCACAGAAGGAGGCCAGGTAGGTACTTCAGCGACCTTGCCCATCCCTACTGCAGATTGGGCAAGGTCGCTGGTCTTATTCACAGACCGCTGGTCATGCTGTAGACACCGCAGTGTGTGGTGAAATTAGGGAATGCATTACACCAAGGGGAGTAGAAAATGTCCGTTATTTTCAATCCCTACCTCTTGACTTCTCCGCACCATAAGTTTTGTGGACTCCGGCTTTCTTCTTGCAAGTTTCTTCTCCTCTGACTTCAGGAATACGGCTCCCTCCTGATCTTCCTTCTGCCCTTACTGAGAACACCTTGCATGTACTGAGCCCTTCCGACGAAGCCAGGCGCTGTCTGTGAAGTGCCTTGTCTCTCGTTGACTCCTCTGTCCCTGTGAAAGGTACTGTCATGCACTCTGCACTTTCACAGACTTATGTTGTGGACCTGCCCTCCCTGCCTGGTGGCAGTTGGAGCTCGTCTCAGCGTCCGTACAACCCTGGCGCTGAGTCCCAGCCCCACACTCAACCCTGTCCCCAGGTCATTGCCGCGGGTGGCATGTTCAGGTCGTGGGCTCTGCAGACGTGCCTTCCTTCCCTGATCTCCTCCTCCAGACTCTGGGCAGCTCCGGGGGGATGTCCCCAGCCTGTCCAGGGACTGGCTGTGAAGCGTCCTCCCAGTGAGCAGCAACCCTCCTACTGTAACCCCCAACCAGGCTGCGAGCCCCTCCAGACAGTGTTGTATTGCAGGCGCCTGCTGTGCCTGGCACACGGTTGAGTCAGAAAGGCTCACAGGACGAACAGCCTTGAGAAGAGGCTAGGTATGGGTGCATGTGGCCACCTGAGCGAGGCATCATAGGTATTTTAAAATATCCCTTTGAACCTAAGATAGAGACCAAAAATTGTGTTGAAGGGACTCTTTATGTATCTTGTAATCCTGTGACTTTGAATTTTGTAGTAATACTAGGGTCAAAGGCCAAGGAGCCGGTTCTGATGAGTTGAGAGCCCTCATGGCATTTTGCAAATCCATATTCATACCCCAGGGTCAGGGCCGGGCTGGGCAGGTGGCACTGATGGCATTTGGCTGTGGCCTCCCCTCAGGTGTCAGCAGCTGCTCCTCCCCCACACGGTTTCTGGTGACAGTCCCTCCACTGCACTGGAAGGGCATGCAAGTCCTGGTGGAGGGAACAGAGCGCTGAATGGATGGTCCTCAGGTCGTCATGGAGAGTGTGGAGGGGGACTCAGGGATCCACCAACACTACAGAAACGCCCCTGCCTTGGGGGACAGAAGGCGTAGGCCTTCCTGCCTCAGCCCTAGCTGATGGCCGTGTGTTTGACCACACCGTCCATGAGCTCTAGACCCACACTCTTCGGGATGGTGGCCACTAGCCGTGAAATATGGCTGGTGTGACTCAGCTACTGGACCTTTGAGGTCATCACGTTTTAATTTTAAGAGCTCTGTGTGGTTAACATCACCACAGTGGACAGTGTAGACAAAGAATAACTTGGTCATTCCTAGTTCTACTGGACAGTACTCTTCTAGATGGCTTCTACTTTGATGACCAGTTTAGCATGATCTCGGAAGGGACAGGGAGCATGTAACCATTATGTTTCACAATTAATGCAAAGCTGTGGCTAACTAAAAAGAAAGATGAGTATTTATCCATACATGTGTCTCCCTCTCTCTGCCTCTCTCTCTCCAGCAGCTACTATAGAGGGTTTTGACTCTCTCCTTCCAGGACCAGTATTAACTCACAGGTGTATTTTCACTTAGTTTTTGCTCTTCTCCCACCTTCCCTGTAAGCAGACACTGGCTGGCCTCATGGAAGCGGGCATTGTATAAGTGCTGCCCAGCACGGGAGGGTCCTTCTGCACAGGCGCCTCTTCTGAGATCTGCTCTGGGGGCAGCCGTGTGAGTGTTCCTGGTCCTGTGACCTGTGATCGTGGGGCAGGGGCAGTGCCCGGACCACTGGGCCTTGTGTCCCCAAGTGGGTCCCTGCACCCCTTATTGGTGAGTGACATCTGGTGGAGGGGCACAGCGAATGTCAATAAAGTAACTGTCTGACTCCCACAAGTAAGGAGGCCAGGCATGGCTTTTAGGTTCAAAGTACTTTATTTAAATAACTTTTTCTGTTGATGTGTTTGAATTTTCCAGGAAAAAAAAATACTGACAAATACTGTACAACCTGGACCATTTCTAGTCTTCTTAAAAAGGTGATGACCCTGTATTTATATCCACCCCATCTCCCCCAAGAAATAAAATAGCGAGCCCAGCGAGCGGTGGGGAAAGGCCTCTGACCTCTGACCGTGGGGCCGTGTATGGGAAGCTGCATGGACTCCCCGGGGCTCCTCCGCACCCGCACAGTTCAGGCAGCCTCTCCCTTACACCCTGCCACGTCCCTGTTAGTATGAACCCCTGGGATGGGCCGAGCAGGCTCTCATCCGAGTCTGGGACAGGCTGGGAGGGAAAAGAGTAAAGATGGAGGGACAGAGCTGGGAGAAGAGGGGATAGAGGAGAAGAGAGAGGGAGAGAGAGAGGATGAGAATGAAGTGGGAAGGGAAGGAGTGGCTATGGACAGTCGCCTTGGGCTCCTTGCAGACACCCAGTATTCCACACACCCGGGGGGGTGGGGCTCTCAGGCCAGCTGGGGATAGACGGGCCTCGTCCAGGGCTGTGTGTCCTGGGTCCTAGGCCGTGGAGGACAAGCGAGACCTGTGATTCCCCGAGATGGAGCAAGCCCATCCAGTGAAGAGACAGCAGGGCACTGCTCGTGGAGACGGAGCCCTTGTCATGGCAGTGACAACCGACTGGATGGCTGTCTTAATTCAGATGAGCAGCCGGTCGCCATGGCAACCGTGTTTCTGGTGAGGGGCTCGCCTGGATCTCATCTGACCCACTCTCAGCCGCCAGCCCCTGCATCTCCCCAGGTCCTCCATTTCAGGGGGACTAAGGGGTGCAGACAGGAAGGGGAGCTTGTCCCGGTGGGCAGCAGGGAACGTGGGGCAGTGACTAGTCCGCCAGTGATGTCAAGGGCAAGTTGGGTGCTCCGTGACAAGCTCTCCTTGTGACAAGGGGACAGGGACTCAGCGGGTGTATCTTTCTCTGGTCAAAGGGGTTAAGAAGTGAGGGGGCTGCATGCCTGGGATGCTTAGGGCCACTTAGGGTGGGAGGTTCCACAATATGTGCGGCCCCTGGGGCCTCACAGGGTCCTCGGGGGCAGCAGTTGCCACCAGCATCCCCCCTGCGCAGGCCTGGGGTGTACCTGGGGGCAGGTGAGTACCAGGTAGCCCAAGTGAGCAGAGACAGCACATTTTCCCCTCACACATCTTACAGAATTTAGTTTTTTGCTACTATAAGTACCATGGTTTAGCTACATTATTAAGTCACAATTTCACCACCATTTAGAACAGCTTCCCTGGGAAAATATTTCAGGAGAGCCAGCCACCCTGCAGGTTTGCAAATGAACTTTGACAGCACAGCGAGTTACCCATCACTGCCATATGGTCACAATGCAATCAAAATACCAACCCACTCATCATGTGAGTGGATTAACTCGGGCCCCCAGCGTCAGCCCAGTGAGACGCTCTCCTCAGCTTACTGTGCACCTCAGGGCACACATGCCAGCCTGACCCTTGGTTCTGCATGCGCCCCCCTGCAGAATCTGACACCCAGCCTCCATCCATTGCAGCAATCAGTGGGTTCACTTAGAAGGTCACTTGGGGGGACTGGCGAGGTATTACAGGGTTACCCTTCACATCATCACGCACCCAGCAGCATCCATGGACAGTATGCATACCCCCCCACCCCATGCACAAGGCACCTGAACCTCAAGATAAATACTAATAAACCTCTATAGAACTTCATCCTGCTCTCACTTAGACTCTATTTCCGCATCCCACCTGCAACGTCCCTCACCTGCATGACAACCCTAGAAGTCATTGCCAGTGTGCCTTCTGCGGGGCGGTACCAGTGGTTGTCTTAGTTCCTTCCCGCTAAAAACCTCTGGGGCCACCAGCTCAGGGGGAACACCTCCTTTCCGCCTGTAGTGCACACGCCGCCCTCCGCAGTGCGTGGAGTAACCTAGGTGACTTGGTTTCTGTAGCTGTCCAGGCGTCACTGCCCAGAGCTACGAGTTCCGGTGTGGAGAAGCATGCCTGGCCGAGTACTTCCTGGGGGCGGCATCTCAGAGAGGGCTTGGACCACATCCAATGCCGATTGGTGGTACCGAGGACCTTGTCCAGCATTGTAGGACAGTAGCTTTCAATGCATCCTGATCTCTCACACTTGAAACTTCCTCCCAGGGGAGGGGTCAGGAGCACAGGCACTTGGTGGGACTCCATCATTATACAGGGAAGCGGACTATACCAGGTTGCTGAAATGTCCAACTGTGAGGACTTCCAGCAGAAGGTTTTGTAGGGATAGGAGTCAGATAGCACACATCTCTCACCTGAGTAGTGCATGGAACAGGTATGGACTGTGTGGCCTTGCCTGGTGATTATGCATATGTGCCAGGCCCTCCAATGAGATGTTTTTGCAAGAGCAGATAATGTATTGCATGTGTGTGTGGCATGTGTGTGTGTGCACTTGGGAGGTACATCAAGATGGATGGATAAATAGTCCTTGTGCTTTTTAAAAATTTTTTAATGGGCTGTGCCAGAAGTAGGTGAAAGGCATGCCTGAGTCTGCAGTAAGGAGCCTCACTATTGGGTGCACAGCTGCCAAGGCAGTGCCCAGGAATTGTCTGTGTGAATGCTGGGAGAGCCTTCCGGGGGACACTCAGTCGGAGGTTTGTCCCTTGGTTGAGAAGTTCCTCTGTGGACACTTTAGGGACCGCAGAACCCTGCCCCACGTGCGGCTGGATGGTGGCCGAACCCCTGGAGGTGGGCACCTCTGCCTCCTGCCTGGCTAGACGGGCAGTGACGACCGCTTCTCCAACTGCAGGAGCTTGGGCTGGGCCGAGATCCAGAGGTCTTCTTCACCCTTCCTCTTCTTCTTCTTCTTCTTCTTGCCCTTCCCCGCGCTCCGCTCGGGCTGCTGGCTGCTCTTGCCCGGCCGGCTGCAGCAGCAGTGGCAGCAGATGAAGACGAGCGTGATGACCACCAGGAGCGGCAGCCCCAGGATGACGCCCAGGCAGACGGTGTTGTAGAGGCCCTCCCGGTGTTTGGTCAGGATGATGTTCCAGATGTCACTGAAGAAGGAGCTGACCTTCTCCATGATGCTCAGCTCACGGCCGAGTCCTGGGCTCCAGAGGACACAGCCTCGCCCGCGTGGCACTTGCTCCTCGGCCCACTCCGGCTCTGCGCATGCCCCGGCTGCACCTGCGGGGAGAGGGACAGACAAGTCAGGGGACGTGCAGTGCAAGGCTCTGCAGTGTTTAATATGGCCATCGATTTTAGGCTTCAGAAAGAGAAGGGAACCAAAGATTTACAGTGTTTACTGAAATTATATTGAGACTCAATAAGACAGATGCCTGCATTCAGCCAATAAGTATTAATTAATTCTTGCTATGTATGCACCACTATATTGGGCTTAGAATGTAAAAATTAATAGGGCATCAGATTGGCACACAGCAGAGGGTCAGCAGTGTTGGATAAGCGGATCACTGCATCCAGGCAGCGCTCTGGTCAAGGGCTGGCTCCCGGGGCCCCTCCAGGAGCGGTTCTCAGTCTTTCCTCTGTTGCAGCTCATCTGAAGGGTGCTGAACACGTCCTCCCCAAGGACACCTTTGTGTCTGCGCCTCTCTGAACACAACCTGCCATTTTTAACATGTACGAAAGCTTCAGCGCGAGATGGAATGTTTATGTCTTGCTGTCTGCCCAAGGGGACTTGGACTTCCTAGGCTATGAGATTGTCAGTCCTCATCCGGCCACAACCCAGCCTTCCTTCCTGTCCCTCCATGCCCCCTTCCCTGCTCCGTGCACCTACCCCCCGCCCTTACGTCCCACTCCCATGTCTGACAGGGACGCATCCTGCTTGGGGTGGGACCATCTGCTGGTTCTCCCTGTTCCCATCTTCCTCTCCCTCATCACCTCTGTCTCTGCTTTCTGTCCCTCCACCGAGTCTCCCCACGTCTCCTTCCCAACCTGTTCCCTTTTTTCAGTGGAGAAGGGATCTTGAAGACAGCTCGACAGTGGTGCTCAGAAACTGGGGTGGGGTCCCTGGACTCCTCTCTGCTCCTGTCCCGAGCCCAGCTCACAGCTGGGCCTGTTCTGGCTGCCTGCGCAGAGTGGCCCGTTTTCCTCTGGCTCCAGCCCCACCTCTCAGAGCTCAGGTGGGAGGTCATAGAGGCTCCTTCGGGTCTGGAATCCACAGGCCCTTGTGTCTGACGAGACTCAGAGGACAAGTGTGATGCAAGGAAATCTAAGAGACTTCTTGGTGTGAGACGCTGGCTCGGGACCCATAGGTCAAAGAGTCCTTGGTTTTCAGGCTGGACACCTTAGACCTCACCCTGACCAACTCTCTCACTTAAAGATGAAGAATCTGAGGCCCAGAGTGGGGACATGACATGTCTGAGGACACACAGCTGCGACAAACACCCAGGCCCCTGGGCAGTGGGTCCAGTACTCTCCCAAGGCTGCCAGGCCAGTGGAAGAACTAAGGATGAAGACGTTACTGTTTACTTGTATTTCACCTGATACTTTCCTGATCACCTTTACGTGAATTAGAGCTTTTAACAGAGCAGCAGGATGGCGCCTTGTCGGTGGAGGAGCCGCTGGGGGACTTGCGTTCAGCATCACTGTGACATTCTGCTCCCTGCCCTGGAGCACAAATGTGTGGCCGCACCTGGGCGCTGTGTTACAGAGGTAACAGGGCTTGTCCTCAGGGTCTAGAATCAGGCATCCCCAAACTACGACAGCCCACGGGCCGCATGTGGCCACCTGAAACCATTTATACAGCTCCCACCGCACTTCCAGAAAGGGGCACCTCTTTCACTGATGGTCAGTGAGAGGAGCACTGTATGTGGCAGCCCCCCAACGGTCTGAGGGACAGTGAACTGGCCCCCTGTGTAAAAAGTTTGGGGACCCCTGGTCTAGATACTGTCATGACACGCTCTATAAGCATCCCACGTAACCAGGGCTGTGTGTCCATCAAGCCCAGATGACCTCAGTCCTGGCCCGCTGGCCGGTGGCCCCACGCCCTCATGGTGTGATTAGTGAAGTTGTATAAACGGGCCCCTGCCACTGTGCCGTGTGGTCCATGGAAGAAAGGGAGACTGTGAGATGGCACTGATCGCATGCCAGACACTGTTGCGGGCACTTGACACTTTGGCCTTACCAAGTGGACCTGGCTCTTCCGCAGTCCTCCCGCGAGGAGACGGAGGCCCAGGGCCCACGGTGAGGGAGCGGGAGCCTGGTTCCCGGTGCCCCGGGGCGGAGCCCTGCACAGGTGTCCTCCGGCCTCCTCTTCCTTCATGTGGAATTAAACCTGTTTGGGCCGGTAGCCTGGCACATACGGCATTTTACGATACTTGGCTACTCCCCCAGACTGGCGTAAAGGTTCATCCCAGTCTGTTGTAGGCAAAGAGGTTTATTTCCCATTGTTAATACTTCACACATGCCTGGAGACACACGACAAAACTGTGGTCCTGCCTGAGGGAAGGCTGACGGCAACACCTGGCTGCCCAAACTTAAACTCAACAGCAACAAAGAAAAGTCTGCTGAGAGGTCACACACCTGGCCGGGTGCGCTGCCTGAGCCCCCCTAGGGGCCTGGGAACATGGTGCCACGTGTCTGCCCACGTGCCACCAAGCCCACAGGCTCTCCATAGAGGAAAGCCACCCGCGTTCCCTGCGGCCCATGGTGGCCCCCACTGTCTCGCCCCTCACGCCACGCGTCTTCTCCTCCCTGTGCTATGGATGACCTTTGCTCTGACCTCAACCTTGGGGGCCCAGCAGCCTCTGGCCCATCAGGAGGGACTTTGCTGCTGTGTTGTAGGAGGGTGTGGGTGCTTTTCTGCGCTCTGATCCCACGTGCAAGCTTCCCGGGCCCAGTGCTCTCCGCACAGCGTTTCCGTGGTTCGCATTAGACGGTGACACTTGTCGACAGTTTCCACGAAGGTGCGGCCACCTGAGGAAGACCCTGAAAGATGAGTAGGCTTTTGACAGAGGAGTGTGGATGAAAAGGGTGTGCAGAGCGTCCAGGCAGAGAGACTCTCAGACCAGGGCAGGAGCTCAGGGCCCCCTGGAGGCCCCGTGGCTCAGGGGGCGCCCTCCGTAGGGTGTGTGCTAATTTGGGGGCTTTGTACCAGGAGGAGGAGCTTGTGATCAGACCTGTCCTTCAGGAGGAGATGACAGGGTGTGAAGAGCTCTGGAAAATGCTTTAAGAGAGTTCTCCATGCGTCTCACAGACATTTAGTGAGCACCTACTCTAACCACACCTTGTGTTCAGTGCCGAGAACCCCACCATCATGGAACCTCGTACCTCCCGGTGGAGTTAGGGTCATTGCGGGGTCTTGTCACAGAAGGCCAGTATGATCAGCAAATTCCAACCCAGGCTGCTCCGCAGGTAGTTGAATGATGGGTTTATCCCATGTCCTAGGCCCTCCTGCCCTCCCCCCCAACCTTTGTCTCAAAGCCGTCCATCCCACGGCACCTGAGAGAATAAATAGATTTCTCTTGAAGCTAAAGCTAAGTCAGTCATTCATTCTGGATTCCTAAAGGGATTTATCTGAGTCTGCCCCCGTACTGCTGAGGAGAGTATTCACTAACATTTAGGAACCCAGTCCTGGGCAGGGAGAGAGGATTCGATTAAAAGGTATTCTTTCTACTTTTTAATCTAAGAACTCTCTTCCAGGTCCCCCAGGTGACTGGCTACGCTCTGCTAATCTATAGTGTTTCATTAGTATTTATGAGTCTCGCATTATTAGCATTTCCAGGAAACAATCAAACACCTCCTTGGAGGCAGGAATCAAAAGCCGGGGCTTCCATAGACTGCTTTGCAAAAGAGGCCCCACTCTGGGCCTTCACAGTGCACCCCGGGAAACCCACCCTTGTGTTGGCTCTCAGTATCTATTCTTGTAAAACAGAAGCAGGGGCCAACCAACCTTGAGTGTTTGATGGTGGTTGTGGGGGCTGGTGGGGGGGAGAGGAAAGAGTTACTTTCGATTTGCTTGAAACCCAAAATTATTCATCCCTCTGTTCTCCGCTGTCTCCAGCGGTCAGTCATCCATTCATTCTGTCTTCCCACAAACTTCCACATGCCAGGGTGTGTGAGGTGTTGGTAGAGAGCGATGGTCTGGGAGCTGGAACGTCTGGGTCTGAGCTTGCTGAGTTCTCAAACCTCAGCTACAAAAGGAAGCTGGTTAGCTGTCCTTGTGATGATGATGTGAGGGCTGAAAGAGCTCACTGCATTTAGTGCGTTTTGTAAACTGCAACAAATGCTGCAAAACAACCTGTAACAGTGGGCCATCGCCAGGGAGCAACAGGCTGAGAGCCTTCGACCTTTCTCCTCCATCCCTTCCTCACCTCCAAGCCTCACTGCCCAAGAACCATGGGCCCGCCCCCTTCCAGTGACAGGGCTTCACAGGTCACTTCCTGCTTGTGGCTGGTCCTCAGGGCTGCGGCTGTGACTCTAGACCCAGTGACAGGGGTGGAGAAGGGTCGCTTGGGGAGCATCTGGTGTTGCTAGGAGGACTGCTGAGCTCATAAAGTAGGGTTCGGGGAGGCCCTGCAGGCCCCAGCCCCCACCCCATCCCCAGGTTCTGGGACCCCTGGCTGTGGATGAAGAAGGAGGCTCCTCCCCCAGGAAGTTCAGACCCACCCCTGAGAACTGAGAGCTGCTACAGGGCTGTCCAGGGCTGGTCCTCAGGCTGGTGTTCCTTCTGAGGCTCCCCAAGTGGGAGGCGGGCATTCATCTGTACCAGCCTCTCCTTGTTCCTGTTGGCTGGTAAAGGCTTTCTAGGAACATCACGATCACAATGGCACCTGGTTAAAATCCCCGAAACCAACTCCAGAGTGACCAGCAGTTCCAATCTTGGGCCCTCTTGTGAAGCTGGGGAGGTGGGAATTCAGGTCTCTCCCCAAACTTTCAGGGGTTCCTCAGCCACAGCTGCAGACTCCTGGATTTGTGTGGGGCCGTCTCCGGCTGGAAGTCGGGGACAGGCCCTCCCCTTGGGCTTCCCTCAGAGGCTCCACCAAGCCTCGAACCTGGCGCTGTGGCCAGGGTGTGCTTGCCCACCTCCTCGCTGAGGGCCCGGGGACAGCACGGTGGACTCTGGCCACTCTGGCTGCCCGAGTCATCATGGGAACAGACAGTGCAGATTCTGGGGCTGCTCCCCTGGGGACCCTGAGTCAGTAGGATGGGGGTGAGGGCCCAGGAACCGGGGCGTGACAAAGCACCCAGGTGTTTCTGCACAGTTATTGGGATCAAACACTGAAACCTGGCCCTGGGCACGATGAGATGGATCTACCCAGTTTAATTAATTGCTTCAAGTAATTGGTCCAGATACAAAGTGGGAGTCTCTTTTCTCCCTCCGTACAGTACGCATATGTGGTGTGTAACTAGATATTGAGTGTTTGAGGAAAATAGGTAGTATTTTCCACTCCGAATCAATGTTATAATTGTGGCTGCAATTTTGAACAAAAGCACAAATAGTTCATCAATATAGAATTGATTGAAGCGCCGAGATTATTAAAAAGAATGAAACGTTGCTTTATCGTGTAGCCACTCTGCACTGGGAGAATGCAGAGAGGAGCCCTGTGGTTGGGACCCCACCACGCTGATAGGGAACAGGGGCCAGCAGGGGCTGTGACTCGCTGGACACACAGGTGGCAGTTGGTGGAGTCAGGGCCAGGGTCAATGTCTTCCAACTCCTGGCACCTCCCCCTGCCAGGTTTCCCTACGAAAGTTCATAAAAATAAGCACTGAGGCAGCTTGTGGCAAGGTGCCCACCATGTCCCTGCCCTGGGCACAGGCAAGACGACCTCTCAGCCCTAAACAGCTCTGTGGGGCCGTGTGACTGAGCTCTGGCCAAGGGACCGTGGGGTCCCCCTGGGTCCTCCCTGTTTGCTCACTGGTTGGCCGCATGCAGAAGACCGTGGGGAGGACTCCCAGGCCCTGGAATGGCACAGAGGGGCAGCGTTCCCGAGTGACAGGCCCAGCCCCCTTGCTGACCATCGTCAACTGTGGAGTGAGTGAGGAGTAAGCCTTTGTTGGGCAAAGGCCCTGAGATTTCAGGATTCTTTGCTACAGTAATCAGCTTAGGCTGACAAGCACAAGTGACGAAAAGCTAATGTTTGTAATGAGTGTACGAACCACACACTGATGATGCAACGACCCTCCTAAAATGCCGCTTTGACTCAGAGGGGTTCAGCTAAGTACTTCAGGGTGCTGGTTCTGGGACCACGTTTCCTGGGCTCGGATCCTGACTCTGCTGCTCACTAACTGGACTGTGTCAGGCAGGCCGCTGAGCCCCTCTCTGGGGCTGTTTTCTCATTTGTTCAGGAGAGTTGATCATAACAGGCTGTCATGAAAAGTAAGAGTCCGTGCACGGGGCAGGTCTCAGAGCCAAGCCTGGCGAGACGTGCGTGCGTGCCTCATTATCTGACCCCAAACAAACATCCGTCAGCTCCTCAATCAGGGCGCTTCTGTGTACCTTTCCGGAGTTCGGGATGGTTCTGCAGTCGTGACATTGATTATCTAGTTTCCTTCAAAATGGGGCACTTCCTTTCTCTGTCATTTGCCTGTAGTAAGGGGACACTTTCTAAATTACTCATCTATTCTCAAAGTCACCATTTCAGAATTAAAGACAAGACATGGTGCAGAGGAGCCCGGAGTATGCAGTCTCTTTACCCTCTCTCTGCGGGTGGCACACTTCGGGCGGAGCCTGCAGGAGCCTCCCTCCTCACCCCCCCACCCTCTCCCCCACCCCAGGCTGTCCTTTTGTCTTTCCACCGATGCACTTAATGAGCTCCGAGTATGTGGACAGTCACCAAAGCACAGGAGAGAAGGAGGAAAACCAACAAACAAACCAAGACACATTGTCAGGGTGACCTGGGGAATGGTTGCTGTGGCCCCGTGGAGGGGACTTGGAACTGAGGTCTGAGGGATGACAAGGATCCGGCATGTGCAGAGCTCAGGGAGGGGCCTTCCAAGGGCAGAAACAGCAGGGCAAAGGCTCAGAGGCGGGAAGGCTCCTGGAGGAGCGAAGAGGCCAGTGCGCAGGTGCTCCTGAGCCCTGAAGGCGGAGCAGGCTTGCCACCAGGCAGCCCTGGGGGTGGGGCCGCGAGGGCAGAGAAGGAAGGAAGGGAGGGTTCTGGGAAGTCAGGCCCCCTTCATCCCGCTGCTGCCCCACTGTCCGAGCCGCAGTGTGACTCTGGTTTCCTCCCGCCAGCTCCACTTGCTCAAACCCCCTTGTGATCACTGTCTTCCTCCGCCTCACTGCTTAGATGATGATCACAAAGCTTCTCAAGGACAGCTCTCTCATCATCGGGTCCCCGCGTCATCCCAGCCTCGTCTCCCACCACCCCTCTTCCCCTAGGTTCTCCCACACAGTCCTGCTTTCTCCTGTGGTGAGCTTTGCACACGCTGTTCCCTCTGCCTCTTTCCTTGCTCTGCTCACGGAGGTCCTCTGTCCCCAAACCATCCCAGACAGACTCCTTCCTCTCCTGAGCTCTCATTGTAACCTCCACAGCCTTGGTCTTACTCTGTTGGAGTTAGTTTTCTCTGAAAAGCAGGACAGTACAAAGGGGCGTGTGCCGCGGACGTGCCTCTCGTGCAGGGACAGCGGGCTAGCAGTGCCCTTGCTCGTCTGCACGCTGACGGCCTCGCTCTGTGCCCATCACGCAGCCAGTGCCCAGTCAGCATTCGATGAAGCGGTGAACCCTTCCCATGCTTGGATGAGGCGGAAGGCGGGCTGTGTGTCCTTGGTTCCCCTGTGATGGGTTGAATTCGGCCCCCCTCCCCCCCTCCATTTACATTGTACTGGTCTGGAGAAGTCCTCACCAGAGCACCCGAGACTGGCCTTGTTGGGACACAGCATTTGTGCTGATGTAACTTAGTTGAGGTCACACTGGAGCAAAGTGGGCTCCTGATCTAATAGGACTGGTGTTTTTGTGAAAAGGTGGACATTTGGACATGGAGGTGGACACGCACAGAGAGAGGACAGTGTGAGAAGACACTTAGAGAAGATGGCCACTCACAAGCAAGGAGGGGCCTGGGACGGACCCTGCCTTCACCGCCTTCAGAGCGAGCCAACCCTGCTAACCAGCGCTCTGAGCTCCTTTCCAGCCTCCTGAGCTGTGAGACCATACAGTCCTGTGGTCTGAGTCCCCAGTCTGTGGTGCTTGGGGACGGAAGCCTCAGGGAATGATGAATATAACTGTTTTGCTTCACCCCCACCTGCACCCCCTCAGCTGGTCCCACTGGCTCTATCTATCCCAGATCCGTCCACTTCTCTCCACTCTGGGCTCGGTCGCCACTGTCTCTCACCTAACTACTGCAAAGGCTAACGAACCAGTCTCTGGAGCTCCTGTTCCCTCCCTGTAGCCTGTCTTCTCACCATGAGCCGGACCGTGTCACCCTCCCCTGTGCCCTGGACACACCTGCTTCAGGCCTGTGCCCCCTGCAGAGCCTTGTTTAGCCCCTAGGTCTTGGCATACCTGACCGCTTACAACATTCAGTGCTCAGCTCAAGTGCATTTCTGCTGAAATGTAACCTCAACGGTTACCCCATCAAAGGCTTTTCTTAACCAAGTAGCTGAGCGAAGCCCCACCTGCAGGCAGCCACTCCAGACGGTCCTGCCCCACCACCCTCTAGTACAGACTTCCCTTCCCATGCGATGCTCTTGTCACTTCGGTTTGCACATTAACTGACTGTCTTCCTGTGCTGAAAAGTGATCTCAGCGAGAACAGGGCTCTGGCCTGTCTCATTCTGTCTGGCTGCCCAGCGTCTGAATGAATGAACGACGTCATGCCAGTTAACCCAGAGGTCCTTAAAGGAAAGACAGCTTGAAAAAAAAAAAAAGTTCAGCAGTCAACCCAGGTCACTGGGGAGAGAGAGCAGGAAGGCAACGAAGGGCATGGGACAGTGACTATTGGTCACATCAGTGGCCAGACTTTGATGACAGTTACCCACTATCTAGCCCACAGGCCACCAGATACTCCAGCATGTAACTCGTTTCAAGAGGAAATAATGATCAAGAAAATCCCGTATCATTGAAAGTGGCAGGGAGTAGGGGGTGGGGAGGGCTTTATCAGCTCCTAAGTAAGCACCTGCCTTCCTTTTGCTGAGCCACAAAGGACGCATTGTGGCCGGGGCTTTCTGATAACAAGGGATCCTTTCCTAATTACTATATGCTCTATTTCAGGTTCAGCAGAAAAGAAAATTAAAAAGCGCCATTCATGCCACTCCGGGTTCCAATGAGTCGGTCTTTCAATCAATCAAGGATTAATTAAGCTATGCTGGGAAATACAGAGGCAGTAGGAGACACCCTATCAACTCGGAGATGGTAGCAGAGAGATAACTACAGAGTAACTGTAGAGCAGGGGAAGGGTGTGCAGAGCTTTTAATCTGGGCCTCCGCGGACTTTCTCTTTCGGAAGCCCTGCAGTCTCTGGCCCCTTTATCTCTGTCCTCTCTGTTTCCTCTTGTCCCTGCTCATCCCTCATCACACTGTCTCCAGTGGGTCCAGGCCAGAGACTCTGCGAAAGACTAGTCCTTCTTGCTCAGTCTTACGATTAGGTGCTAGAAGCTGCGTCTGATTCTCTGAAAATTCCAACTGTGCGTAATTGAGCAGATATATAGCCAGCATCTGCAGCCTGTGCGCACTGGTCAACAACTTCCTCCCATGTCTGTCCCCGAGACTGTCCAGGGAAAAGTTCTGGTGTTTATTCTCCTGAACCAGAAAAATCACCATCAAGAATGTTGTCTCCTCCACGAATGTAGTGTGAAGTCTGGGCAACATTCACTTGAGCATCTTTTCAGTTTTCTCTCCTATAAATAGATATTCGCACATTTCTCAGAGGGTTAGGTGTTTTATTATTATTATTATTATTTTTTTTTTTTTTGTATTTTTCTGAAGCTGGAAACGGGAAGAGACAGTCAGACAGACTCCCGCATGCGCCCGACCGGGATCCACCCGGCACGCCCACCAGGGGCGATGCTATGCCCACCAGGGGGCGATGCTCTGCCCCTCTGGGGCGTCGCTCTGCCCCTCCGGGGCGTCGCTCTGCTGTGACCAGAGCCACTCTAGCGCCTGGGGCAGAGGCCAAGGAGCCATCCCCAGCACCCGGGCCATCCTTGCTCCAATGGAGCCTTAGCTGTGGGAGGGGAAGAGAGAGACAGAGAGGAAGGAGGGGGTGGGGGTGGAGAAGCAAATGGGCACTTCTCCTGTGTGCCCTGGCCGGGAATCGAACCTGGGTCCCCCGCACGCCAGGCCGACGCTCTACCGCTGAGCCAACCGGCCAGGGCCGAGGGTTAGGTATTTTATCCATGGTAACCTCAGTACCCAGCACAGGGCCTGGTAGGAAGTGGGTGGGCAATAAGTATTTGCTGGATGGATGGATAGATGGATACATGGACGGATGCATGGATATATGGATGGATGGATGGATGGATAGATACATACATGCATTGCTGGGAAGAATAAAAAGGATAATATGTAGAAGGCATGCAGCTTAAGTACACCCCACACAGTGGGCACCTTAAAATTGCCTTGAAAACTATATAACACTATATTCTTTATTCTACTGCTCATGTTATATGAAAGGGGAAAATATCCATTTAAAGAATTATTTTGTAACCAGAGTTTGATCAATTCTCCATTACATTGTTTTGGAGACTGAGTCAGCCGGCTCCAGGGGTACCAGGGCAGACGCCCCCTCGCCCCCTGCTCGCTATTTCCACTCATTCCCAGCACACCTCCCTCTCCCGGCCGCCCTGACCTCCAGGATCCAGTTTCTCAGGGGTGCCTTGTTTTGCCCGTCACTCTCGTCTTTCTCCTCTTCATTTCAGCGAGAATGCTCGCTTGTTTTCCTTTGGTGCCTTTTGATATAGATACCTCAGGAGACCAAGGCCTCAGAACAGAGGGCTGGCACATTGTCTTATCACCTTTCCCAGGAGCAGGGGATGATCTGTTGAGCCAAAAAGCCACCATTTGTCGCGTTCTTACCAAGAGCCCAACTCTGTGTGCGTAATCAGGGTTTGACAGACGTGGCCTCATTCAGCAACTCGGGAGGCGGGCCTCTGTACAACCCATTACACAGATGGGAAAACTGAGGCTGCCAGAGATGATTTGCCCACGGTCATGTGAATGCTCTAAAGCGCAGAAGAGGTTTAACTATAGTTCCATCTGAGTCCCAACATCCCACTGTGACTTCACCTGGTCCTGCCACCGCCCTGGTCTCCGCAGGCGTTTCAGGCCTATGGTCCCTGGACTGCCTGCTCCCCCTGGAGTAGGGACTACATTACTGTTCTCAGTGCTGTCATCTCTGTAGGGAGAGCCACAAACAGGAGAAACGAGGGCCAAAGGCCAGCCTTGCCTTGTTGCTGTCACCTCCCATTTAATGGCTTGACTTGGCCTTTGGCTAACCAGACACATGAGGAGGAGGAGGGACGTTGGCAAGAGAAATGAATACATGTGAAAACATCCCCAGGACAGTATGCAAGGGTGGCAGAGGGGCGCCATGGGAGGAGCAATGAGCTAGGAGTCAGAGGACCCAGTGCTCGTCTCCATCCCATTGTCCTACAAGCGTCTGACCATGGACACGAATTCAGCTGTCTGAGCCCTTTCCTCATCTGCACTTGAAGCTACCAGCCAGCCCAGGTAGACCTCAAGATGGTTGTGCAGAACAGACAAGATGTACGTGTGAAAGGGACATTGAGAAGGGGAGACTGCAATCTAACTGCACCGCCGCGTGTGGTAGAGGATGATGTTAAAAAGCTGAATGAAAGCTCGGACGAGAACCCAGGGCTGCCCATCCCCATGCAGCGGGCCACCTGCCTGGCCTCTCCCCACCCTTTCCCCCTGTCCCTTTATGAATCAGAATCCTTACGGGCCTGCTTCCAATCTGGAGAATTTGTGGGCACACACGGTAGCAACACTCACACTTGTGTTTGCCCATATGTATATATTTGATCCGACCACAACCTGGGGCTGGTGCTAATGAAACCTGTTGCCATGGTTACAGCGAAGTACCTCAGTTCTACAGCTCTCATTTTTACTTTGCAAACCTATTTGGGAAGGGTTTGAAGCCAGTGTCTGTGGGTGTGGTGGGTGTCTAGGTAAAGTGTTGTTTTTGGAGACGGTGAGCCAGGCTCTGAGGTCATCTCTGAGTGCAGTTGGGGGCAGGAGGGGCCGTCCCCCTCCACAAATAAAGGAGGGGCGCAGCAGCTGATGGCCGAGTCTTCCAACGTCACCTCCTTTTGGAGGGAAAGGGTGTTTTTTGAAAAAGCAAGAAGACAACCAAGCACTTGTGTGATTCCGGGTCTCCCACACAGGTGGCGGTGGTTTTAAAAAAAGACTTTAAATTCGAAGTCGTGTAATTCACTTTAAGATTGCAGAAGGGAACGCGGAGTTCTGCAAACTTTGCAGCGGTAACCGAAAGGCTGATTTATTTTTCTCAGAGGTGGTCGCGAGGCTGGAATACTTGGGAAGTAATGGAGTGGCAAAAATAGACAATTATGCAATGCCACAGCCATACAGACAGGGTTTGGTTTTCCTGCCCGTTTCCTCCCTTCATTGAATGTTAACTGAAGCTCAGGGCAGTTAATGGCCCAGAGTTACCTTGCTGTGATATTAAGGCTTAGGATGGAAAGGCCAAACCGTGGAGGGAAGGAGCTGAAATGCCCCCATTCCGATCCCTGGTCCCCGCCCGGGCCCGCGGAGCGCCCAGCCCAGAGGGTTCGGACTTGCTGGCTCCGGGCGGCAGGCTGATGCCGCCAAAGATGAGCCTTCCCTTCCTGTCTGCTCCGGTTTAAATCTGCCTCCCACATGTCGAAGGCAGATTTTTTCATTTTACAGTTTTGGTAAGTGGTTGTTGGTGAAGGCACGGGACCTGTGCGAGTCCCCGGCGTGTGCACTGAGCCACGCCAGCAGCCCCTCTGCCTTTCTCAGACGGTGTTTTCTCAGCCTCGGGGACGCAATGCAGCGCTAGGTGCCTCCGCACTGTCAGCTGTTCCCGCCAAGCTCCTGTTATAGATTCGGGAATGACCATGCTCTCCCCGATGCCCTTGGTTTGGGGGCCCTTGCCCCCAAACGCCTTCCTCACCACCCCCCAAAGGCCCTTTCCAGACGGGGCTGCTGGCGTTGTAATATGTGCAAACAAGTGATTTGGGAGAATGGGTAGAAGAACTGTTTAAGCTACAGATTCAGGGTGGGGGTGGGGGTCCCACAGATCCTAACGTGTACACACACACACACACACACACACACCTGCAGATTCGGGGTGGGGGCCCCACAGATCCTAACGTGTACACACACACACCTGCAGATTCGGGGTGGGGGCCCCACAGATCCTAACGTGTACACACACACACACACACACACACACACACACCTGCAGATTCGGGGTGGGGGCCCCACAGATCCTAACGTGTACACACACACACCTGCAGATTCGGGGTGGGGGCCCCACAGATCCTAACGTGTACACACACACACACACACACACACACACACCTGCAGATTTGGGGTGGGGGCCCTACAGATCCTAACGTGTACACACACACACACACCTTTGCCTTGGTCTCAAGGCCCCCTCCTTCCCCATCCACCATCTCTGTCACCATTCCTGGAGACCTCAAGCTCTACAGAAGACTTTCTGGGAAGCACGTGGGCTGCTAGGAGTGGGGGGTGGGGTGGGGGAGCTTAGACCTGGTCCCCATCTCTCTGCAGGGTGGCCTCCTGGCATGACTGCCTGCAGGTTAGAGACCAGCCTTTAGGCTTTATCTCCCATGCACAGCCCAGAATGCCTTTTTTTTTTTTTTTTTTTTTTTTAATCAGACTAACAAAGTATCAGATACTTGAAATAGGACATTGGGTGGGAACATTTTGATAGAGCAAACGGTCGCAAGGTGTGTCCCTGCTTCGGCTAGTGGGAAGGCAGGAGAGGGTTCTGGGGAAGGGGGTTGGCTTGTGGCAGCCAGAGGAGGGGACAGGTGTCCTTGTGGTGCCCGAAGACAGGTGGGCAGGGCTGCTCCTTGGGGGACAGCCTGTGGACCCCCATTCCGGCTCTGACTTTCTTCTGGTTGTATTTGTTGAGGCTCCTGCAGGTTTGTCAGAGGAGTGAATCCTTGGCTGCAAGGGAGACTGAGGGTCACGAGTGGGGGAAGCTCACAGACTGGTCTGAGGACCCCTCAGACTCTCACCTGTGACTTAGCGTGTGTCCTTGGGAAAGGCATTCAGTTGCTTTGGGCCTCAGTTCCTCCAAAATGGGAGAAAATGTTGGACAAACACACAAGAAAGTGACTGTGTGTGGTCTGGATGGAAGGACATGGTGGGCAGGGCTGGATGGGAGACTGGTTGATCTCTCCGTCCCTTGGTCCTGCAGGTTTAAAAGGAACCAGCGAGTGGACGCTGCGTTAGAGCAGACAGCACCGTGGATGTGCTCCCAGGCTGTTAGGGACTGCACACTTAGTCACAGTCAGCATCTTTTCAGACAGGAATAGCAGGGACGTGGCAAGAACACGACCCCTGAGTTCTGCCAGGTAGTCAAAGTGGCCTGAAGATCTGGGGCAACTTGCTCCCATGCTGGGAGGTCTTCTTGCCTCCAACCCAGAGTGGCTGGATGGCCACCCCTACCCCCTACCACTGGGCCACCCCCCACCACCTGGCCACCCCCACCAGGCAGCTTTCACCTGGCTGTGCAGTGGTGCTGGGTGGCCCAGGCTTCCCAGGGCTGGCCGAGCATGTCCCCCCTGCTGAGCCAGTTCTGAAGGACACATTCCATGCTCTGCCTGGAGCAGGGTGTCCCCTGATGCCCCTGGGGTGGGGAGGTTTGTATGGAGGGGATGTGAGTCTCCCTCCACTCGTGTACAAGTCATGCTGCAAGCATGCTGGTCTTCGTATACAAAGAGGCTAATAGTATGAATAACAATTATTTGCTTCAATTAAATGTGGCACTGGAATGATTTTTCCTAAGGTTGCATATGGATTTTTATTTCAAGAAGTGCTAGTTAAGTATCTGCTATGTGACCAACATAGTGTGGAGGGAGAACAGAGAGGTGGAGGTTCCTATCCAAGCAGACTTTCTGTTCTATTTTTAAATTTATTGCTTCTTTAGAGAGAGAGAGAGGGAAGGAGGAGGGAGAAAGAGAGAGAGAAACATTGATTTGTTATTCCTTTCATTTTTGCTGTCATTGGTTGATTCTTGTATGCGCCCTGACCACGGATCAACCTCGGAACCTCAACAAGTCAGGATGACACTCTAACCAACTGAGCCAACCGCAAGCAGAGTTTCTTTTCTTTTTTCTTTTTAAATATTTTATTTATTGATTTTTTAGAGAGAGAGGAGTGAGAGAGAGAGACAAAGAGAGAGAGAAGGTGGGGAGGAGCAGGAAGCATCAACTCCCATATGTGCCTTGACCAGGCAAGCCCAAGGTTTCGAACCGGCGACCTCAGTGTTCCAGGTCGACGCTTTATCCCACTGCGCCACCACAGGTCAGGCCGCAAGCAGAGTTTCTTAGTGAAACTTAGAACATTCTTGTCTGATAAAAGTTTACGTCCCCAAACCCTGAACCTCCAGTTCCGTATCTCTAAGGTGGGAAGATAAGCCCACTGACCACATCTGCATCCACTGAGGGTGTGAAAGTTGGATAATAATAATACCATGAGAGTTCTTTATAAGCTGAAAATGCCTTACCAAGTTTAATTTCCCAAAATAATAATAGTAATTAGAGGCTGAAGTCAACGTCAGAAAACCCACCGTGCACACACCACGGGAGAGGAAAGGCATCAGTGTTGGTGAGGGGTTTAAGGGAGCGGGCGTAGCATGGAGGGAGAGGCGGACATTCGGAAAGAGAAGGGAAGTTGGGGTGCACTGGATAAGAAGGGACCCCGAGCACAGAGGCACACGCAGACTGGGGGAAGAGGGTGCACAGGCGCTCTGAGGAAGAGTGGGAAAGTGAGGTGGCCTGGGCCAGGCTGGTGCGGTGACAGTGGAGGGCTGTGCTGTAATGGCCCCAGGCAGGCCCCGCTGGTAGGGGAACAGAGGACAGACTAGTGTCCAGGTTTCAGGGGCCACAGTCTCTTACCCGGTCTCTCCTGGAAGTCAGGGTTTGCCCTGGCTGGAGCTGGGGATTGTGCTGGTGTAAGCCCTGGCCCTGGGCTCAGTAATCACAAATATTACAATGAAAAAAATAAAAACCCTTTTATTAATAGCATACTTCTCTGTTAGATAAAATCTGATTATGAACTGAAATGAAATATTACCATCCCAATCAGAAGGAAGCTGCTATTTATCTCCTGCTCCCTTGGGGAGAGGGAGGAGGGCAGAAACTCCCGAATGAGTCGCTTCCCTGAACTTCTGATGCCAGAGGGCTGGTGTTCTTGTAGCTGGGGAGAGGGCTGCCCGAGACCCTGCATGGACAACTCATCTTCATGTGTTATAGGCATCTGCAATGCGTTCCTTCGTTCACATGAGCAGGGGAGGGGTTTCCTGCCCTGTTTCGCAGATGAGCAAACTAAAGTGCAGAAGTCTGTTCAAATTTTGTTTAAAATGACCGAGCTGTTAGTGGCTATGGGCAGACGGGTCCGGTCTCTGGGTTGCCCGGTGGGATGTTCTCTCATGATACTAAATCCTAAAAAGCAACAAGACAACGCCCCAATGGGGGCAATCAGTTCCTTCTGTGGTTCTCAGACGCCCTGGCAGCGGTGGTCCCTCTCTCGTTTGGGGTCTCACATAAGCTTCTTTATCTGGGACCCCAACACTGCCCAACCCCACCCAGGCACCTCCCTGAATCTCCTGGCCTCTTTCATGTAAGTCTCAGTTACAATGCTGCTCCCCTTTGGAGACCTTCCATGACCTCTCTGAGGTGTGGCCCCTGCCCTGCACCCCTTACTGTCCCATGTGGGCCCCTGCCCTGCACCCCTCACTGCCCCATGACCACAGCCTGTAATGTGCTTCAGAAGCTCTTTGCTTGTTCACTTGTCTCCCTTCCTTTCTAGACAAAATCTGTTCCCATCATGACATCATCCCCAACATGGGATGTGTTTTCCTCCTGGAAAATATATTTGCCGAATGAATGAATGAAAGAACAGTTGAATAGAGGAAACTGAGGCTCACTGAAATGAGAAATACCCAAGGTCTCACAGCTCATCAGTCAGGACAGCGTGACACTTCTTCCCCCAAATACCCAGTGGTCACCTCACTCTGCCACATGGCTTTCTGGGTTTGCACACAGCACTGTGGTCAGATAGAAGACACTAGGGAAAACACCCACCACCTGGAATTTCAATATTCTGGGGTCGGAGAAGTCCGAAAGGTTGGGCTCAGATGCCAGATAGCCTTGGGCATTCTGGAGGGGAGGCACACCCTGCAGGCCTCTTTTGGTGACTGGCTACCTCTGCATCTTTGGTGAGGCTGTCAGTGCCAAGGACAGAGATGACAGGAGCAAGACCTGATACCCCAAGGTTGCTGGCCTCAAATGGAGCCAGGACTCTGCCTGGGGGGTGCCACACTGAGTAGTTACCCGATGCCACTTGGGGGTGTGGCGGCTGGGCAGCCGTGTTGTTGGAAAGCCCAGGTCGGCTGTGCTCCTAACATTTCCGTGTTTGTGAGTTGATGTTGCATTTGGTAATTCCTGATCTATGAGCCAGCTACGTGGAGCCTCCGTGTGTGGGGCCCTCGGGCATCTCACTGCCTCTCTATTTATTGTTGCTGCAAAGGCTCTCCCCGGGGTTTTCCCAGAGGGAGGGACTTCCGCTGGCTTTTTCCTCCCTTTCCTGAGCCCCGGTTGTTGACACAATTGAAGCCAAAGGGGCCAAGAACTGCCACGTCTGCTATCTGCAGTCCAGCTGCAGACAGCTCAGTGCACAGGTGTGGGGACCCACTTGGTGCACGGGGACCGGGGACCTTCTCTCTGTCTAAGGCTTTGCCAGACACTGCTGCCCAGCAAGAAGTAGACACCTGCCAATGACCCGGGTCGGGGATTCCAGAGTGAACTAAAGATGCAGACTGTGAGCTCAAGGAATTTGTTTCTCGTTGGGGGAAGGGATGAGCACAGGGAACCAGGAGAAAGCACAGCTGGTTAATGTCCCAAGAGGAAAATGCTAACAGATGGTTAGGGAGCAGTCAGGGGGAAGCTGTCACCTGCAGTGAGGAAGCGGGCAAGGCTTCAGGAGGGTGTGATGGGAGCTGGCACCTGCAGGGACAGTGGGTGACTCAGTGCAGAGAGGGTGGGCATGACAGGTTCTAGGTTGCTCAGGAAAGCACAGCTGACACAGAGAAGATGCACATGTGGGCCCAGTCTCCTGCCAGACCTGGAGGTTTCCAAACTCCTGCTGTTACCATGGCAACACTCAGCCCAGCCTGCAGCTCTGACCAGGTCGTTCCTTGAGCAGCCTGGCACAGGCCTGGGAGGACTCCTCATGTCTGTCACCTAGGACAAGGGCCATTGCTGGGAAACACCCCCCTGCCCCTGCCTCCTTTCCAGGGTCCTTCTGGACTGGCGCTGACTGATGCCGTGCTGGGCTGGAGGTCCTTAGGGGATGTTTCATATGTTGGGCCATGAAAGCAAATTCCTGTGTGAGAAAATTTGAGTGGACAGGCAGTAGTCTGCCACCTTCTTCCACTGTCTTGAAATACACTTTGTCCCTTTGTCTATTTTTTTCTCTGTGTGTGTGTGTGTGTCACAGAGAGACAGAGAGAGGGACAGAAGGGACAGACAGGCAGGAAGGGAGATAGATGAGAACATTGATTCTTTGTTGCAGCACCTTAGTCTTAGTTGTTCATTGATTGCTTTCTCATATGTGCCTTGACCAGGGGGCTACAGCACACTGAGTGACCCCTTGCTCAAGCCAGCAACCATGGGGTCATGTCTATGATCCCACGCTCAAGCCAGAGACCCCACACTCAAGCTGGTGAGCCTTGCTCAAACCAGATGGGCCTACGGTCAAGCTGGTGACCTTGGGGTTTCAAACCTGGGTCATCTGCCGTCCCAGTCCGATGCTCTGTCCAGTGTGCAACCACCTGGTCAGGCTCTTTCTGTATTCTTAAATTTGGTGATAATCCTGGTTTTAAATCTGGGGTTTTAAGTGCAATCAAAGCTGGTTCCAGTTGGCTCTAGTTCAAAGGACTGCTCTCTCTCTCACCCCACCCCCCGTACACACTCAGCCTACCCACGGAGCAACATTGCTAACATTTAGCACAAGGTTGGTAGAAACGGAATGAGACATTTGTCCAAGAGGACCAAACCTCTATCAGAGTGCAAACTGGAAGCCCAAGGGCTTCCAGTGAATGGGTTTTGTTTCCTCCCCAGCTTTCCAGTTTTAACAGCACATCCTCCATACGTTCCCACCTCACCGGTGTTACCCTTTGAGGGAGTCTATGAGTGGAAATCGAGGTACCAAACATTGGAGTCACATGCCAGTGTGACAGGGACTGTGAATTCCATTTGCAGAAGCACATGTTTATAAAGCTGTGTTTAATGAGCAGCTACTATGTACCAGATACCACGCGTTGGAAATACCACAAAGTGATGGCACCAGATGGGCGGCTGGGGGAGAGTCAGATCTTACCAAGGGTCATAGAGGTTTATAAATAAAATAGTCCTGGAGCCAGGGAAGAGCACTAAGCTCTTGGTGGAGACCTCAGTTTCCTCATCCATAAAATAGGCATACTAGTTGAGCTGTCATGAGGAATAAATGAGAAGAAGAGGTGAAGTGGTTGCTGCAGTGCCCGATGTGCACACATACAGTACTCCATACATGTTGCTACTGGTACCTGCTGCTTTCTACTCAGTCACACAGAGAAGCATTTGTAATTTATCCAAGTATTTTCTTTGTCAAGCATCCAAATGACTCGGTATCTCTGGGACAACAAGAGGCATTACTATTCATGTGTAAGATCGAGGACAACAAATAAAGGACCAGGTATAGAAAACGTGCCACTGAATATGCATATATCTCCAAGGAAGGAAAGTGAATTTGTAAGTATGTTGATAAGAATGCAAGAGACTGGTAACTAGACTGGAGGTTCCTCAAAGTTAACCTAAGAATCACCATATGATCCAGCAGTTCCATTCCTAGGTATACCCAAAGCAACTGAGAACAGACACTCACACAAATCCTTGTATGTGCATATTCACAACAACAAAAGGTGGAAACTGCCCAAACGTCTAGCAACAGATGAATGGATAAACAGATTGCGCTACATACACACCATGGAATATTACTCAGTCAAGAAAAAGCACGAAGCACCTGCAGATGCTAACCTGCGGCTGAACCTTGAAAACATTATGCTAAATGAAAGGAGCCAGACACCAGAGGTCATACACATTGTATGATCCCATTCATATGGAATAACAGAACAGAGAAGCCCATGGAGACAGCATGCAGATTGGGAGTTGCTGGGGGCCAGGAAGAAGGAGCCACCGGGGGTACCTGCTTAATGAGTGTGGGGATCTATCTAGGGGTGAAGAAAATGTTTTGGAACTAGACAGAAGTAGTAGTTACAAATTATCATGCATGTACTAAATGTCACTAAATTGTTCACTTTAAAAATGTTAATTTTAGGTAATGTGAATTCCACCTTAATAAAAAAGAATGTGGAAGGAGATAATGCAAAAATTCTTGAAAGCTAATAGATGGTAAACCGAAAAGGATGGCACAGTTACCATGATTAAGGAATATAAAATGTCATGGCTTTTTTTTTTTAGTGTGAATTTATTCAATTCACTCCAATAGCAGATGTTGAATGACCACATGCCTCAGTGGTTTAAGTGTTCCTACCGAAAGAATACTATTTTTAAACCACAAAACACTCCTGGAAAATGTCAGTCAGGAAGGAGCATCGGACCTTCTTCCCCATGGGGCACATGCTCTGTGACGGTGTTCCCTTCCCTGGGCCCAGACAGGATGGGGGACGTGCGGGCATCTGTCTGGAATGAGGTGTTCTTTCCACGGCTGGCTGTGGAAAGCTGTGCTGTGTGTCCACTGAACACAGAGCAGGAGTCAGCTCTTTTCTCCAAGGGTCAACAGTGTCCTTAGAGCTACAGAGGGCCCGGAGATTGGACATCAGCAAGCACTCTGAGCCCACCTGGCCTTTTCCCTGGACCAGAGACAGCCTTGGGCCAGGTATCAGTGGGCTGGAGCTGAGTTTCTCACTTGAAACCAGGAGAGCTCCGAGCAGGTTGGGTCTGGGTGGCAGGACCTGTCAGGTTGCTTCCCGCTCCCCGTGGAGGTTTCACGGTGGGGTGGGGTAGGTCACCCATCCAATTAGCCTGGAGCTTTTCACCCAGGCCACTGCTCCTCAGCAGACTGTGGGCTTTGGGGGGGGGCGTTTCAGGTTGGGCACGGGAGGCAGAGTGACAGAGGGGAGGCTGGAAGCCATCGGTCATTCGGTCATTTACACAACAGGGGCTTGAGGGATGGTGCAAGTCTGCAGGGCGGGCCTGAGGAGTGGTGTGCTGTCTCTCAGCGTCACCCGTTGTCCCGAGCATAATGTTGAATAAACAGCTGTGATGGGTTCTAAAAGCCACCAGGTGGGTGGGGGACCACCACGCCTGTCCTTTCTGTATGCTTCAAATTCTCAGCATCACTGTGCACCACTATGACTGCGGACAGCCTAGCCTACACACTCAAAATTCCTGAGGGCCAAGAAAGGTTGGGTGGAATTTGTTTACTCCCTGCCCCTAATCATTGGGAAGGTCACTATGACCCCGGTGTTAGTTCCTGGGTGAATTCAGGCCAATGCGCACGAGTGGCTCTCTGGAGTCTGGGCGTTGATAGCAGAGGGGCTTCAGGAGGCTGGCGCTCTGTCCCCCGGGTGGAGACAAGGTCAGAAAGCCCGAGCAGAGGGCACAGACTCAGGATTGGGGTGAGAAGATAGGCTCCTGACTTATATGCAGTATCCTCTTCTTTAAGGTGGCCACGGTCACGTGTCATTTGGGTGACGACATGGCGTGTCCACTGAGTACTGCTCTGTTCCCATAATACTATAGCTGAGGGACTCCTCAATTCCTCACCTGTCCCTGTCCAACCCCAGCCTGGATACCCACCTCTAGAGCTGTGTGCCTGCATGAATTCCCTTCTTGGGACCACATAAAGACTAAAAGCGCCGTGATAGGCAACTACCCTCTCTGTGATTGGAGTTTCCCCCCTTTCTTGCCAATTTTCTTTTACAACTCATCTGGAAAGCAAAAAGAAATTGTGGATGGGCTTTCCTGAAGCCTGTCTGGCTTGAAATTAGTGTTGTATTGCAGGAGAATGGAAGTCAACTGGAGAACTTTCTAGCAGGAGGACGTTATAGGCGATTAAATGCAAGGGCAAGCCTGCCAGGGCCTGTTAACAGTCGTCCATTCTGACGAGACACAGAGCCATGGCGAGGTTTCTTTCATGTCTCAGCAATACCCTCCACGGAGGACCATGCTCACAGTTGTGGGAGCAAGTCTCTTCCCAGGGGCCGGGTTTCGGTTTGGACATGGCCACGGCCCCTTGGGAGTTTCCCCGAGAAAGGAATCTTGTGTTGGTGTGAAGTTCATTCTGGAACTCAGCTACCCTTGTCCAGTCTCCACTGAAGGGACACTCACATCCCCAGGTGGTGACCTGATGAGATGGCTCAGGTGGATCCCGGGGAGACTTGGACAACAGTACTGCTCTGTGGCCCTGGGGACAGACCTTCCAAGAATTTGCTGCAGATTTGCCTTTTGCTGCTTGGCGAGGTAAAAGGCCTATCTGCCCGTCTTCTCTCTCTCATTGTGTCAGGGACGAGTTTCAGGGGCTCCTGTGACTGGCCAGGAGCCGTTCTCATGGACATGTTGTGTATCAGTGTTGGATGTTTCCCTACAGCCTTCATGACACATTTCAGGAAACACTGACACGTTAAAGGCCCCTAATGCTGTTTACTTCGTCCAGAGGTCTTTGGGAATTCTCGAAGATCTGCTCCCCGTCTTCCCTGGAGCCACTTAGGGGAAGATTCAACTTCAAGGGCAGCCTTTTTATTTTACCTCTCTGCCAGCATCTCAGTGCCTGTGTGTGTCCCTGTGTGTGAGGTACACAGGTCTGAGGACAGAAACCCTACTGTCCACTATTCCTGAACGGAGAGACCAAGCTCGGATTCCGGTCCCTCCCTGAACCAGCTGGTGACCTGGGCACACACTCTGTCTCCCTGAACCTCAGTCTGCTCATCTGTGAAGTGAGGGGGTGGGTGGCTCCTTGCTGTGGTGTTTTTCCATTTGAAGTCTTCGAATCTGTGGTGACTTCCTCTTTTTCGTCAACAGCCAGCCCTATCAGAAGTCTGTTGACTTGAACGTTTTGAGGTTGTCGTAAAATTCTAGTTTCACTGGGTGGGAATAGGTCAGGCAGCCCTGCTTGGGACAGAGGGGAAAATCAGAGATACAACCAAGGCATCAACTGATGCTCAGGTCCAGGGACAGTGCTGGTCTAACCAGCACCTTGGTGAGGGTCAGAAGAAAGTGTCCCCTCTGGGTGGACTTGGCTGCACGTGGGTGGTCCACGGCCCAGCATGGGGAAGAGTGATGGCTTCCAGCCCCATAAGCTCCCAGGAGCCCTTGTGCAGTGCGTGAACCACATAAGTGTTAGCAGTCACTTCTTTGGGCTGTGTGGCAAGGGGTGAAATGAGAAGTGACCAGAATAGAGGTATGTCACTGATAGGATGGGAGACATAATTACTGCCTTAAAATACGTCTTGCAGCTAAAGAGCACTATACCTCCACAGTCCATCTGATAGCGTCAAGAAGCAAAACTAGTAATAATAATAAAAGCCCTTACATTTCCATAGAACCTTATAATTTATGTAGCACATTAAATACACTTTCTTTTCCAATTTGACTCCGATTTTAACCATTGCCCTGGTGAGTGATAGTTATCTCCATTTTAAATATAAGGGAAGTGAAGCTGAGAGATTCAAAGACTTATGAGTAGCTAATCCGTGGTCAAGGCATGTCTGTCTGGTTCCCAGTTCAAGGTTTGTTTGTTTGCTTTCTTCCACACTAGGACACGTAAGATCATGACCTGGGCAGTAGCGGCCAGACCTGACAAACTACTCGAAAGGGGGTTAGAATTAGTCTGCGAAAGACATCGCTTGTTTTAATGATAGCAAAACTCTCGCACACAGGAGCAGTAGCTAGGCTTGGAGTATGAGTTCTGGGCAGATCTGCTGTTCTACTAAATTATTCATGTCTCACAGAGGAAGTGATTTCTGGTGATTGGCTTGTTTGGCTAAACCCACCTGGGCTACCTGTGTGCCATTCCCCGGGGGTTCTTGCCAGTACCTCCGCTGTCACCCCGCAAGGCATCCAGGGGAAGCCTCGGGAGTCAAGACAGAGTCATTGGAAGTCAGCGTGTGAGAAGGATATCTGTAGGCTGTACTGACAAACCCAGGGCTCTCAGAATCAACCTGGTTTCCCGGGGGCTCCTTTGGCTGTGTGACATCCGGAGTGGTTCGCCTGGAGCCTCCTCTGTCTCTCCCTGAGCTCCAGACCCAACTGCTCACTGCCTTCCACTGTCCCCGCCTGGACCTCTCCCGCGACTCTCCAACTTACACATGTCTCAAGCATTAACTGCCCTCTTCTCCCACATCTGCTTTCCAAGCCACTGCTCCTGTAGTTCACACGATTTCCACCACAGACATCACCAGACATCACCCACAAGCATCCTCTCAAGCATCCTCTCTTTCATCCATCCCTCCATTACCGTGTTCAGCCTAGACCAGGTGTTTTCACTTTCCTTCCTGAAAACACCATGAGACCCATTCTCTTTTCTCGACTTCCACTGCCATTACCTTAGGTAAGGTCCTCCCTCAATGGCACCCCATCTCCCCAAGCCAGCTTCCCTCTGGTCATTTGTTGTTTCTCCAAACAGATCTGACCATAATCCTTTAAAAACCCAAAGTGACTTCCCCTGGCTACAGGAGAGGGCTCACGGTTCTTAGCTGAGTAACGTAATGCCCATTACTTGCATTTCCCCCAACCTGCCCTTGATTTTGCCTATATTCTTTCTCTGCCTGGCCACCCTTCCCTGGGACCTCCTGTCGTTCTCAACACCCTGCCCGTCCATCCCCTCTGCAGTGTTGGCTTCCCAGATAGTTCCGAAGGGAGCATATCACTCCCTCCTTGGGACAGTTTCAGAGTCCCAGGGCCACTGCTGTTCTGCTGTGCATTATTCTGAACTGCAGCTTCTGTATCTGCCCTACTTATCAGCTTGTGGGCCCTCAGAGGCAGAAGCTGTCTCATTCTTTAGGAAATTCCCACATCTTGACATACAGCCTGGCACACAGTAGGAACAGTCGATGTGGAATGAATGAATGGATGTACTACTCTCTTTGATGAAAACAGTGACTTAGCTTGTTGAGTGTTTGCTATTCTCTTGGGTTTAGTCTTCAGGGAAAAGGGCAGAAGTCATCCTCTC
Source organism: Saccopteryx bilineata (assembly GCF_036850765.1). Taxonomy (NCBI): domain Eukaryota; kingdom Metazoa; phylum Chordata; class Mammalia; order Chiroptera; family Emballonuridae; genus Saccopteryx; species Saccopteryx bilineata. The sequence continues at coordinate 285,167,886 of NC_089491.1, forward strand.
TTTATGATATAGGCTACGTAGTGGCCAAGTAGGGAGGATGGAGAAACTTATGTTCTGTATGTAATGCATTTCATTCCTACCGTTGTGTCTGGGATGAAAATGGGGAGGCAGAGTTTCAGAGGAATTGAAGGACTCAAATCAGATTTCCCAGCCCAGTGCTGGGCCAAGGGAGTACACCACAGACTCAGAGGCCGCCAACCTCCTAGGAAGACCCTCACTGAATTCCTTACGTGGTACTTGCAAACCATTTGTAAAAGGATCAGGAACGAGATGCATCAATGCATACATCTTCCTTATAACTCAAGAATCTCCCATTATCCAACAGGACCTCAAAACGAGGGGTCCTTAAACTTAGCTTCAGGTCTCTATGAACCTTAGTGGAGCCCACGAAGCACAGCAGCTTTGGGAGGAAAGTGCTTCTGAGAGGCTCAAGTGGACGTTTCCCTGTCCTCATTCTAGGTGGCTGGTGGGCTGGCTACCGGGTTCCCTGTGAAATTAGGGCCGTGCTGGTCTGCTTTGGTTTCCCTTTAGGTTGGCAGAGCTGGTGTTGCCATTAGCTAAGGTCTGTCATTGATTTAACTCTGCTATTGCATAATGTACTCCTGAGAAGCTCTTCAAAATACTAGGGAAACAGGTCTTACTGTGTCCTGTGTTCTGCCTTCATGGGTAGGGTGGGGCTGGCCGTGGGACCTCAGAGTGAATCCAAGGAGTGAGAAGCAGTCTGTGTCCCAGCAAATCCCCGGAGACTCGGGGTTAGAGGGGCCCGGTCCCATTCCACCCCTGGCTCCAGGCCACCTTTTCGTTTTGGCCACTTTGTTAGCCAGGGCGGAAAATTTGGCTTCACCTGGAGTAATTCTGAAGCATTTAGGCTTTAAGTTTTTGGAGTGTCTCTCGGGCCTTAATGTTGTCAACAGCAAACAAAATGTCCCTGGGTCCCTCTCAAACCGCTCCCACGGGCAGCTGTTGTCAACTGGAGTCAGCGAACTCCACCCCAACCGCCAGGAGCCCATGTGGACTGGGCCAGACACAGATGCGGCGCCGGGGATCCCCGCCAAGGGAGGGAAGCCGGCGGAGAGCTGACGCTGTGAAGGGCGGAAGGGCGACTTAGAAACAGTCCTTAAATGTGACTTATCGCTGGGCGCTGGTCTCATCCATCCTTCTAAAGGAAGAAGTGAGCTGGAAGCCCCCTTCCAAACAGAGGGCAGCTTATCACGTATTAACACACACACAACAACAACCAGAAAAAGTCTCGAAACTCACCTTTCCGTCCCCCGAAGGGCTTCCTGCTGGCGCGGTCGCCCCGGGATCCACCGGTGCCGGCCGTGTCACAGTGATCGGTTGTGGGGCAGGTCCAGGCTCCGTGAAGGAGCCCCTGCCGGTCCCCGCGGGGCCGGCGCGAGTGCCTACCTGCGCCGGGGACGGCACCCTCTGTCTTCCCCGCCCGCCGGCCGGCCGACGCCTCGCATTTTTGAGGTTTCACTCCAAGTCCGTCCTGCCCCTGATGTCACAGCCGCAACTTCCTGAATCCGCCGCGCTCGCTCGCGGGCTCCCCGGGCTTGGCCGGGTGTCCCACCGGGGCGCGCGGACCGCGGCACCCTTGGTCTCAGGCGCACACGCCCCAGCCGCGCCCTCCCGTCTTCCCGCCAGTCCTCCGCCCCCACCACCCGCCCCGGCCGTTACGTGCTGGTGCCCCCTCCGTCCGGGACACGCCTCCTGTAGGACAAGGCGCTCCTTGCAGGGAGCCGGTCCCCAGCCGCGTTCACAGCCCGCAGGAAAGTTCCCAGGCACGTGAGACCGAAGTTGGGGAAACTTGGTTTTTAGCGGAAACAGCCCGGAGCTCCCTAATAGAGCAGCCTTCCTGGAAAGGGGGTGGAGGCGTTGCAGCGGGAGGCCCTGGGGCAGACTGGGTGAAGGCCCCGAAGCCTCATCTGGACAGACTAAAGTGACCAGCTCCCTTGTCAACTGCTGTGCACTCAGTGGGGCGCGCACAGCGCCTCTGAAAGTCTGTGTCATTACACAGATGGGAGCTATTCGAGCAGACCAGGAGGCAGAACTGCCTTTAGAGATCTCTCTGAGGTCCTTCCCTCTCATCCTCAGTTGCCCTCCACTCACTTTTACTCAGTTCTTGGTGGGGCCAGTTTCTGGCACCTGGGACGATAGAAAATGAAACATTGGATGCAGGACTCGGGACACAAAGCTCCTGATGACTCAGGACAGGGAACTCATTTACAGTCTCCAAGGTTACTGTGGGTAGGGGAAGGGGTCCATGCCAGGATCTGGCCCTGCAGGGGCCTCCTCCCAGTCATCTCGGGAATTCCTCCCAGGACATGGATGTGAGATGCTGCCCTCTTGACTGTTGTTGCCAGGTTCCCAGGCACCAGTGCCAGATGCTAAGCCAGGTCTTGCTCTCCACCTACTGTGCCCAAGCACTTGTATCTTTTGGCCTTTGCATGTTAGCGTTCAAATGACTGGTGCAGCCAACTGTCTCTACTGAGGGACAGGGGACACCTATCTGTTCATGCTGGGAACGCCAAATAGAGCTGGGTTGAAAGACCTAGGAGAGGCCTAGTCTGTGGTGGTACAGTGGACAAGGCGTCGACCTGCAACACTGAGGTTGCCAGTTCAAAACCCCAGGCTTGCCTGATCAAAGCACATATGGGAGTTGATGCTTCCTGCTCCCCCAACCCTTTTCTCTCTTTTTCTTACTCTATTCTCTAAAATGAATTTTAAAGAAATTAAAAAAAAAAAAAAAAGAAAGACCTAAGAGAACACCCAGCCCTCCAGTCAGAAATGCCAAGGATGATAAGGAAAAAGAAAAAACATGTTTTCTTCCCATGGAAGGAGATTAGATGAGACTCTCTTCCCAGAAATCTGGGTGGAGTGAACTAAGCCTGGATGTGAAGAGGAAGAAGGGGAGGCTGTGTCCAATGTTGGAAGTTCCAGACCGAGGGTGTCCCTCAGTGTGTGTGTTTCCCAGACCGGGGAACGCTTGATCTGCAGTCACACTTGGAGCCCACAGTTCGTTTCTGTCAGGTGGACTTGGTTCCCTTCACCCCAGCAGCCGAGAGGCAGTGTCGTGGCTCCAAGAGAATGAGGAGGACAGGTGTGGAGACTGGCTGGGGCCTCGGGTGCTGGCCTAAAGGATTGGGAGTGGACATCCCCTCCCATGCTAAGGAAGGACACTGGCCATTGGGCCTGGAGCTGCAGACATAACCTATCTGTCAGTGTTTCACAGCCCACCAATGAGACGTAGTAGTAGTCTTGCTTTACAGGTGAGGAAACTGCCATTCAGAGTAGTTAACTCCCTCAAAGTCACATAACTCATATACGGTGGAGCCTGGATGGGATTCCAAGTGTTTCCACCCTGATCCGTCCTTTTACCACTGTCTTAGCAAGCAGAGGAGGAACCCCCTCCCGCAAGGAACCCCGCCACTGAACAGGGGTAATGTTCAGGCCTGGGATGAGGCCTATTAAGGAAAAGCCACAGAAAATACTTTCCTGGAAATCTAGAAGGTTATGGATCAAACAGTTACTTAGAGTTGCTTTTAAGAGAAAAGATGAGCCTGACCAGGTGGTGGCGCAGTGGATAGAGTGTCAGCCTGGAATGCTGAGGACCCAGGTTTGAAACCCTGAGGTCACCAGCTTGAGCGTGGGATTGTAGATATAACCCATGGTCACTGGCTTGAGTCCAAAAGTCACTACCTTGAAGCCCAAGTTCGCTGGCTTGAAGCCCAAGGTCTCTGGCTTGAAGCCCAAGGTCGCTGGCCCAAGCAAGAGGTGACTGGCTCAACTAGAGCCCCCTGCCCCAGTCAAGGCACATATGAGAAAGCAAACAATGGACAAATAAGGTGTCGCAACTATGAGTTGATGCTTCTCATCTCTCTCTTTTCCTGTCAGGAAGGAAGGAAGGAAGGAAGGAAGGAAGGAAGGAAGGAAGGAAGGGAGGGAGGGAGGGAGGGAGGGAGGGAGGGAGGGAGGGAGGAAGGAAGGAAGGAAGGAAGGAGAGAGAAAGAAAGAGAAAACTAAATGAGAGAAACTAAGGCAATTGACTTGAGCTCAGAGCTTCTTGGGGTATGACTATCAATTTTAGGAAGAAAATCAGAGGCCTGCCTATAAAGTGGTAGCTCTGTGATGTCTCAGAATCAAGGAAAGAGAAATTGTGACTCACAGATGCACCACATGGTAGACTTGCTCACACTGGATTGCCAAGGCTGCAGGTCTGTTGAGGGTCTGACGCTACTAGGAAGATGCAGTTCTGGCAGAGGAGAAGGAGTGGGGGCCTAGTCAGGATGCTCTCAGTCTGGGTGGGTAATGTATCCCTGGTTAAAGAGCAGGTTAGAGCACCCACTTCCTATTTCATGCTCTTGGCTGTGAAATCCCAACTCCGATGAACTCATGAATGGCTCCAGGCAACCACAGTGCTGTTTACATTTCGCTTAATCCTGAAACAGATTTGTGTTCCAAGACTGGAAATTTGTGTGACCACCCACTGCTAACTGTAGCACCTGCTGAACCCTGGTTTCAGTATGTTGGGGACAAAAGGGATTGTCTCTCTCTCAGGTGCTGTGGAGACCAGTGGGGCATCTAGGAGAGACTGCAGCCTGCTGTGGGGGCCAGTACTGACTACACGGCTTTCCTCCAGGCCGGGCCCTGATTTGGACAGGTGACTCACACTGGTGGTTCAGCATCCATCCCCTTGTGCTGCCTGCCGATTCTTTCCTATCGGTTTGCAAACTCCCTGAGTCTAGAAGACGTGTCAACCATAATGTGTTTGCACCCAGATGGGCATATTCTTCAGGTATGGAGAATATTAAACTGAGAGCATCATTTTACTCTCGCGGAAAAACTGTGGTGTATTTTTGCCTGCAACACTTGGGCGAGTGTCTGGAAGCATGAACAGGCTGAAAGGCACTGACCAGGCAGGCCGGGTGCTCTGGGGAGCAGCTGGACGTCAGAAGGGCTGTTGACAAAGCATTGGCTGTTAGGAAATGATCAACCTATTAGTGATGTGAATAAGATGAGACCAGACTTGTTCAATGGATCCTGAAATAGAGGAGAGTCTTGGAACCAGGAGGCAGGCAAGTTCAGGACAAGTTGGAGGAAATACTACACCATGCAGCAGGTAATGAATTTATGGAATGGATTATCCCAGAGGTGCTGGCAACACAAGTGGATTCCGGAAGGGTTTGGATAGACGAGTCAATGTCAGAGACGTGGGAAAGCTGCAGGAAGCCGAGGTCTACTCCATGTGGGCAGGAGTTCAGCGTGGCCCAACAGCCCCCTACACCATGTGTCTATTGGGGTCTCCGTGGACCGGAGCCCTGGTTGCCATAGGACTTGGACTTGAGCCAATTGGCAAGACCAACACTACCTCCCTGATGCTCCTGTCTCTGTGGCCCTTGCTCACAAAGCCAGCAAAGCCTTGTTCTTCTCACCCTCGCCAAGTGTATTCTGCAGGTGCTTTTGTTTCAGTCTCATGCGTGCTCAGTTTTAGCAGGTTATTAAAAAAGCTACATCTTCCAGCTTAATTATAGTCATTCTAAAAACGTATTTCCTCTGTGACGCCCCGAACCAGGCCCACCCTGTACAGCCCTTTAAAAATGCATCACTTTTGCATTTCGGGTTTAGACTTCTAAACAGATTTCTGAGAGCCTGTTTTTACACCAGCTATTATAGTTCTTTCTCTTGCAAATTTGATATGTCTCTTCAGATCTTCCCTCCTGAGCTGTCAAATTTTGACATAAATGACTCTAATTATGAAAGCTCCTTTGGAAAGAGCCGTGACCATAAACTTTCCTGGGGAGCTCTCTCTCTCTCTCTCTCCCTTTTTTTTTTTTTTTGTATTTTTCTGAAGTTAGAAGCAGGGGGGCAGGCAGACAGATAGACTTCTGCATGCGCCCTACCGGGATCCACCCACCATGCCCACCAGGGGGTGATGCTCTGCCCATCTGGGGTGTTGCTCTGTTGTAATTGGAGCCATTCTAGTGCCTGAGGCAGAGGCCATGGAGCCATCCTCAGCACCCAGGCCAACTTTGCTACAGTGGAGCCCTGGCTGCAATAGGGGAAGAGAGAGATAGAGAGGAAGGAGAGGGAGAAGGATGGAGAAGCAGATGGGTACTTCTCCTGTGTGCCCTAGCCAGGAATCGAACCTGAGACTTCCACATGCCGGACTGACACTCTACCACTGAGCCAACCAGCCAGGGCTGGGGAGCTCTTTTTAAGGCAGCATCCAAAATGTCTTCAAAGCTGCATCCAGGATGCCAGGCAAAACATTACTTGTATGTCTGTAGCTCCAAGCCTTGGTCTTAGGGAGAGTTTTGGAAACTCTGTGATGTCTCCTCTAATACTCCCAGTGTTCCCCCATCGTACCCCTCCCCAGGGCCCTCTTCTCCACGTAACTGGTGCATTTCTAGACCTCCTACAGGTTCTGGCCACAGAGCACCCCTTCTGGTAGTGGGGCTGTGTGTGAGTTGGGGGGTGCAGGCTCCACAGACCCTCTGTGTAGACCCCTGGGGCATGAAAGGGCTTCATTTTCATTTTCTGTTTCTGGCGCACAGCCCCGGAGAGCTGTGTACAGAAAACTATTTTTACAGCACTGTCAACGGCTCCTGTAAACAAGCCCGCCCTACGGGCCAGCCCTACTGTTAGGGGTGCTTTGGGGGGCATTTGCAGTGGCATCTGGATTCCATTGTTCTGCGGGGGGTGGGGAGGGTCTCAGGGCAGGAGGAGAGCCGTGCAGAGTCCGCATTCTGCCTCTCTTTGTGGTCTCCTTGCCTCCTGCTCTTGGGGACAGTTTACTCACTGATTCATGGAGGGAGCCCCTTGTGTGGGTTTCATGTAGCGTTTGGCCCAACACGCTCGTCACTTTGTCAGAGAGAGGTCAGGGGAAGCCCGGCGTGCTGGGCACAGTCACTCCCGAGGCAGTCTCTGTGAAGTCTGAAGTTGTTTATTCCTCTTGCCTGCAGGGCCCTTAAACTACTTTTGAAATCTGCTTCCTTAACTGGTTCAGTGACTCAGAACATTGATATTGCTACAAACAAGCTTCCTCTCCTTGGGCCGGCTCTTTCCTAACAGGTAATAGGAAGGACGGACAGCCCCGTAAGAGAGTGGGCTAGCCTTCATTTACTGAGCCGCAGAAGTCCGCTCACTCTCTTCTTTCTGCTTCTGACTGCCATTGACGTACCGCTTTCCACGTGGCCGGCGCTGTGCTAAGAAGCAGCTAATGCATGTTGCCTTTAAATTTCTAACAACACTGTGAGATGCTGGTATACCAATGTAATAGACGAGGAGACGGAAATTTGGAGAAATTTTTAAATGTGTCCAAGATCTGGTACATGGAATGCAGGGATTCCAATCATTAGTTAGAAATATACGTACATAGCACGTAGATGTTCCCAGTAGCACGTGAAATAAGATTCTAGTCTGGTGCAGGTCACGCTGGAGTCAGCTTTCAACTCAGAACTTTCTGAGGTCAGAGCTCAGCTGCTATGTCCCAGGGGCACAATCAGATTAACTGATTCCGAGGTGATAAGGGCAAAAACAACAATACCTGGAACTCAGACGTAATTTTCAGTTTACAAAGATCTTTCCCAGGGACTGGGGAATGAACCCAATCTTCCTGAGGAGGGTAGAGGGGAGGCTGGGGGAAGAGGCTGATTGCCCACAGTCCTTTGCCTAATTGATCTAGAGCCCAAGTGTCCTAACTCCGGCAGGATGAATGATACATTCCAGGGACATCTCTGAGTCTGGTAGAGACCTACTGGCCATCTGAAAGTATCTGGGAACAAAGCCTAAAGTAGATAATTTAGGCAGAATATGGGCATTGGCCTCGGGGGACATTGGGCAGATAAAATATATTATGCTCACTTTGTTAAAGATGGCGCTGCCCATGTGGAAGCCCATTGCCCAGGTGATATTAATGTGTGTTGGGGGCGGGCTGTGGGCAGGCAGGATCCTTGTAGCCTGGGACTTGGTTTTAGGACTAAGGCTTTCCCACCCATTTTGATGTGGGGTGGTGCAATCCCATCATGCCTCAGATAAGTGACTTTGTATTAGAGACTTCCCTATTTTGTGTATTGTATTAAAGATTTTGATTTCTACACTATAAAGTGGGGTAGACTGGGAGCTTGCTCTCTCAGTCCCTGATATTAGCATTAGAGAGGAGAGCAGAGAAAGGCCAGGTGGAGGAGGCCAGGAGAAGCAGCCAAGATAGCGGAGTGTGAAGGAAAAGCCAGTTTGTACAGAGTTTGTGCAGGGAGAAGGAAGGAGATGGGGAACAGAGGTGAATAAGGCTGATGAGCTAGAAACCTTTGATTCTAGGAAACTTGGATAAGGCAGTAGCTTTGTGAGCACTGAATGAGTAGGTTTTAGAGCCCAGTGTGTGTTTTACTTGCCCGCTGGGTGCAAGCTAGGATTAAAGCTAATGGCCCACCAGTTTTTGGCTCCGTTGTTTCATTACCATCTGTCTGAATCCAATGCGAACCTGCATGGGGCAGGTGGCTGTGATGGTGGCCATGGATACTGGCTTTACAGGGGAATTTCTACACTTGGAGAAAAGTGGGCTACAAAAGTGCTTCTCAAACTTTTCCATCAAATTATTCCTAAAGGGAAGGACATTTTTGCTCTAGGAAGACATTATTCAACATCTGTGGCTTCGTATACACTTGACGCATTTCTCTGTGTACCTCTGGGGATGTGGGCACCACAGTTTGAGAAGCATAGGATCAGATGACATGTGAGACCTCATTAAAGTTGTGCTCTAACCAGCTGAGCAACTATTTATCGAGAATCTACAATAACCTCTGCTCAGTAGACACCTTCTCATGGTGCTTGAGGAATTTATAGTCAAATCAGAACTGACCTATGAGGTGATGAGCCTAAAGTAGAAAGCTGCTTATAATGAAGTGCTTAATTTTATAATTTGGATTTAAAGGCAGTAAGTGCTAGAGCACTCATGGAAACCTTCCTTATTGGGTTTGGTTAGCTGGAATGTAAAAGGTGTGGAAGACTTTAAAGGTGGGAAAACTAACAGGTTTCTAGGTTGGTAACACATAAACACAGGCATAGAGAAGGAATAAACGAGCTAGAACATTTTTATAAATAACATTAATTATTTGATGACTCTCAAGTAGAAAACTAGGGAAAGACTAAAAGTATGAAAGAGAAGAAATATCATCTATACACCTGGTGACCAGTGATAACCAAAGCTGCATTTTGATATGGGCTAGTCTAGTCTTTTAGTGAGTGAGTAGAAGAATTTGTGTGTTGGTCATTTGGGGTCCCTGCAGATTTATGAACAATAAACTGACTACTCTCAAAGTTAATCTGGTGGACTGTGCAGGATTCAGTGGGGTGTGGAAAGACTAGGAGGCTGAAGCCAGAAATTCCAGCCTGGTAGGAGATCACTATCTACTCCAGCTCCTGCTTTTAAAAGAAACTCACTAACTAATTGGCTAGCTAACCGCCTGGTCAGTGGAGAGCTGTCCATCACTGCAGGAGTTCGAGCAGAGGGTGGACAAGCACCTGATGGGGACATGATGAGGACACGGTGGAGGACTGTTCTGCCTGCGGGGAGGATGGATAGCCCTATGATCCTTCCCAGCCCTGAGAGCCGAGGGCTTACGTTGTTAGCTGTGGACACTCACACTCCAACAGATGATGACACTGTCTTTCTTACTGTAAAGACAGTAGCCATGGCCACCATCACAGCTGCCTGGCCCATGCAGGTTCGCATTAGATTCGGACAGACAGTTATGAAACAATGAAGCCAAGAACTGGTGGGCCATTAGCTTTAATCCTAGCTTGCACCCGGTGGGCAAGTAAAAACACACACTGGGCTCCAAAACCTACTCATTCGGTGCTCACAAAGCTACTGACTTATCTGAGTTTCCTAGAATCAAAGGTTTCTAGCTCACCAGACTTATTCACCTCTGTTCCCCATCTCCTTTTCTCTGCACAAACTGGTTTCTCCTTTAGCATTCTGCCGTTTTGGCTGCTTCTCCTCTCCTCCACGTGGCCTTTATCTGCTCTCCTCTCTAATGCTATTCTCAGGAACCCAGAGAGAGTAAGCATAATGGGATTCCTCATGAGAGTGCACCACCCCACATCATGCAATCAGTCAAGGGTGTGGGGAAAAGCTTAGTCTTAAAACTAAGTCTTAGGCTATAACCACCCTGCCTGCCTACAGCCTGTCCCCTATACCCAATGCAAAGTATAAGCGAGCAAACATATACATCATATTTAAAAACTTATTTGACTAACACTTACAATTTGACAGCAGTTGGTTCAGTACACGTTACTGGGTAACATGGTAAATAGTATTGGGAGGCAGAAATCAACTCTCTTTGAGGTGCCGGGGTTAAGTTCTTACGCATGTTAGCCCTGCTATGTTCTCTTGCCATGATATTATATATTTGAGAGCTAGCCCTCCATGGGGATCATTTGAGGAGACACTTGGACCCCTACCCAGTCCCTGCCGGCCCAGACCCCAGTTCAGCCACCATCAGCTCTGAAGGGATCTCCTGGGTTCCCCAAGACTCAGGTGGAAGCCAGTCCTTGTATTTCCTCAGGACTCTGGGCCTGTGTGTCCTGGAGCCTGCCCCGCAACAATGAATTTGCCTACTTGTTTGCTCCCCACACTGGACTGCAAGCTCTGCGTGTGTGTGGGGGGGGGGGGCGGGGATGGGGGGGTGAGGGCTCAGTGAACATGCATGGAGCCCTTCTTGGATCATGGGAGAGCATGGGCCAGCGTGGGCCCCTCCTGTGCCTGTGCTGCATGTGAGCTTCCAAAGCACTGGACTCCCTCCTGCTACGTACAGCCTCGCGGTCTGAAATTCTCTCTCCTCACGTAGAACTGAAGGCCTGTTTGGGACTGGGCATGAAGGGGGATGTTGGCCTCCTCTCAGGACTAAACTGGAGTTATAACTAAATCTAAGAACAATCATCCTGAAAAACCAAGTCAGGACTAAATGAAGAGGAGTCTATAACCAAGGATTCACAGAAGTCACACTGAGACTGACAGGAAGGGCAGAGATGTAAAAAGGGCTATCCCAACACCCAAGAGTGAGCAGCCATCTGAGGGACTCAAGGGCCTTCTCAGCTGTGGGGAAGGTTAGCCCTGAGAGATGTGGGTCCTAAGCCCCAGGCTGGACGCCACAGCCTAGAGCACCGGAGCCTAGAAGAGGTGCCCATATAGTATTTGGTGGTGAAAAGAGGCAAGGTTTCTGTCTGTCAGAAAGGGACAGGAGATCTCAGAGACTCAGGTACCCTCTTAAAAGGCCAATGCAGGCCCTGGCTGGTTTGCTCAGTGGTAGAGCGTCAGCCTGGCGTGCAGGAGTCCCAGGTTCGATTCCCGTCCAGGGCACACAGGAGAAGCGCCCATCTGCTTCTCCACCCCTCCCCCTCCTGTCTCTCTCTCTCTCTCTCTCTCTCTTCCCCTCCTGCAGCCAGGGCTCCATTGGAGCAAAGCTGGCCCGGGTGCCGAGGATGGCTCTATGGCCTCTGCCCCAGGTGCTAGAATGGCTCTGGTTGCAACAGAGCAATGCCCCAGATGGGCAGAGCATCACCCCCTGGTGGGCATGCCGGGTGGATCCCAGTTGGGCACATGTGGGAGTCTGTCTGACTGCCTCCCCGTTTCCAACTTCAGAAAAAAAAGAAAAAAGTTTTTAAATATGTATATATGTTTGCTTGCTTATAGTTTGTACTGTGTGTGGGGGACAGGCTATAAGTAGGCAGGGTGGTTATAGCCTAAGGCTTTGTTTTAAGACTAAGCTTTTCCCCACACCTTTGACTGATTGCATGATGTGGGTGGTGCACTCTCATGAGGAATCCCATTATGCCTCAGATAAGTGACTTTGTATCAGAGAGATGGGGAACAGAGGTGAATAAGGCTAGTGAGCTAGAAACCTTTGATTCTAGGAAACTCGGATAAGTCAGTAGCTTTGTGAGCACTGAATGAGTGGGTTTTGAGCCCAGTGTGTGTTTTTACTTGCCTGCCGGGTGCAAGCTAGGATTAAAGCTAATGGCCCACCAGTTATTGGCTCCGTTGTTTCATAATCGTCTGTCCGAATCTAATGTGAACCTGCATGGGCCAGGCAGCTGTGATGGTGGCCGTGGATACTGGCTTCACAGGGGACATAGAGGGAAAAAGGACATAATCAAAGGGGACCCAGGGTCAGGGCATGTGACAGGAACACTGCTGACGAGGCCCTGCTGACGTCCGATCAGGTGTGCACCTCTCCTCAAGCTGCTGTGACACTGATAAGAAAAGATCTTTCTGCTCCTCTTCGGGGGCGGCCTTGGACACCCCTTCTTACGAGGGCCGGCCCTGTTCTGGACAAACAGAGGGGAGGACCCATGGCCCCTCTGATTCCCCACTTCCAGCATCAGCCTTGTCCCTTCTTGAGTTCCTGATGTGGCCAGCTGTCAGCTAGGGCCGGGCGGGGAACACGCAGGTGACCCGCGGAGGAGTCTCAACACGGACCCTAAGCCTGGAAGATGCTGGCTCTAGAGCTCCTGAGCGGTTCACACAGGTTCCAGCGGTAGCCTGGGTTCCGAGGAGAAAGGTCTCCACCTACAAGCTCATCTTCCCCTTCTCTGATGGAGTCGCCTGGCTTTTAGTGGCTCTGACAGCCACGTGGGTCCAAGATTCTTTACTTCTATATATGGCCAGAAAAGAACCCAGCCCCAGGCGTGCTCTGGTTCTTTCAGACCGGCAGGCTCCAGAGACTTCCAGGCTGGACATCGGCTTCTGTAGCCTGCATGTAATTAGCTTCAGCAATGGAAATTTTGGCTTTTAGTGTGACTGCCCCTTGTTGTCCTGGTCCCCACCTCTCCGCCCTGACCCCTCCTCCCTCAGAATGCTGCAGCTTAAAAGGCAAATAATGAGGCTCTCCCAGCTGTGGTCTGGCTAAAAATAGCAAGTTTGTTTATTTCTGTGTTTCACAAAACCCTTTTCCTGCTGCTGCTGTTGTTATGAGTGGGCGGGGCTGGGGGGTGGGGGGGCGTGAAGCTGGTTACCCGCGATGTGAATTCTCTCCTGGACTGGGGGCTTCAACAGAAGCCCCATCAGGGCCAGAAATTTCGGTGATCTGTGTTCCCCTTTGAGACTCTCCTCTCGGAGCTGGCACCTGCTGTCCTGAGTTTGGGGTGTGGGTGTCTTGGTTTCGGATGATCTGCATGAATGTACTTCCCTTTCAGAGCCCTCCTCCCTTTGTTACCATCTGCTCAGAGGAGAGGCGTGGCCTGAGGGAAGGACCGCACTCAGACCCAAGAAATCTGGGGTTTCTTTCGCCTTCTGTGACCTTGAGCAAGCCACCACCTCTCTGACCTCAGTTTCCTCACCTGTTAAATAGAAAAGATGACATGTGCCCAGAATTCAAGTATCATCATGGATTTGAATCCACTTTGACAGGTTCAAGATATCCATCTGCAAGAGGATTGCTTTCTACTCTGGTTAGGCAAAGCCAGGCTTCTCAAGTGTGCCTCTAAGATAGATACTCCTTTTGCCCTGGCGGGCTTTTGAGATCCCTCTCTCAAAAGGAAGTGTGGGACTGGACGAGAAAATAGTATATGGTGGTAGTGGAGGGGTATGTTTTGATTGTCTTTCCTTTGAGATCTGCAAACACCAAACTGCTGTTGTAAAACTTGAGAGGTGATCTGGGCTAGAACAAAGCATCCTGGCTTAGGATTTGGGGACTAGGGGAAGGGGGGCTCTTCAACACTCTGTTAGCTTGCTGTGGGCTGTGAAGCAACAGTTACACTGTTGTGCCTCTGATGGCCCTTCTCCTAACGTGGACCCGTCACTAGGGGTTCCTCTTCCCAGCCAGAAGGGATCCCCACTTGTCTGGCCATCTAGATCTCTTGGTTTAAGCCACTCCTTGTCATGTGTCTTCCAGACAGCACTCAGAGGTGTCACCATGGACACTTACTCCTTTAAGATGCTAACAGCTGAGGGCGGAGCTGTGTTGGATCCATTGAGGCTCCTCCAGGGCCACAGTGACCATTCTGTTTGCTTGTTCTCCGTGGAGAACTCTGCCGTGGAGCCTGGGTCACGCTGGGTCCTCGCTTCCTACAGGCTTCTCTGCGATAATCAACACAGTAACAGCTTTGGTTGATTGAAGCAGAAAAGGAACTTATTTAAATTTAATTTGAATTAATTAAGTTTTAAGATTAAATTTAAAAATTTTAATTAAAATTTAGGGGTTCTATGACTTGGATGGATTACTTAAAAAATGCCTCGCGTTATTGAGCATTTCTTTAATAACGTAGGCAACAAACCAAGGAAACTGACTTTATTACCCTTAGAAATCATCGATGTTTTCAAGTCACATTTCAGTTGTCGCGAACATTCCAAAAGATTGTTTATACTCACTACTGCTGTGTGCTAGACCTGCCAATGGGTTTATTTAATGCACTAATAAAAAAGCTAACATTATGGTATCATACATTTAAAAAAAATAGTCTAACTGTAATTCAATATAATTGGCTTCCTATGTATTTTATTTTGTGCGTTTAAAAACATTCTTTATACACTTCGAAGGTTTCACCAGGCTGCCAAAGGGTTCAGTGGCATGTAAGGACCAAGAGAAGATCAGAAAATAAGCAGGGCACTAATGGAACAGGGAACTTAAGGCAGGTCCTGCTCCTGTTCTGTTAGGAGTAACATGCCCAAGGTCGTTCAAGAAGCAGAGACAGATAGGGACTCTGGGAAGCTGAGAGAGAAAAAAAAAAAAAAAAAGAAAAAGAGACAAATGTTTGCATTCTATTGGTTAAAAGACCCTTATCAGAAGTTTAGGTTTGGAATTTGCCAGTGAGCTAGACCCCAGCCCCTATTGCTATGCTATGTGCAGCCCCTTAGCAAATAGGTTACCACCACATCTGCTTCTGTATTAGGCTTGCTTGCTTAGCTTATAAAAAGATTTAGCTGTGAGCGCTAGGTGCGATTCCCATCTGCAGCTCCTTGTGAGCACAGTGTCTCTGGACACTTCGGGAATTTGCCCCTGCGCAGGTAAAACTGGCCAATAAAGTTACATCTATACTCCTGAAAGTCTCCGATGTTTGTTCTTGTGCCCGGTGGATGCTACATGGCACACACAGGCTAAGGGCACCTTGACCTAAAGCGTATCAGCGAGCTCACGCTGGATTGGCCAAGTGATTTGCACAGCCCAGTGCAAAAATGAAAATGTGAGGCCTCTGCCAAAAATGTGAAGACTTGGAAGGTGGACAGTAGTGTGTTAGACTGAGCACAGGACCGTGCTGAGCCGGGAGACCTGTATGACTGTGGTGAAGTGGGCCCCGGCTCCTAGAATTTCCAGAAAGGTCAAAGGGCCTGGCTTTGACTTTTATTATTCCAGTTGTGCCAGAGAACTGGTCTGGTGATGACCCAGCACTGCCCCCCTGAGCACAGATACTGTCCCCATGTCCCCCCAACCCTGACAGTAAATGCTGGGACTGCCCCTGAGCCTGTCACCACCAGGATATCAGGAAGCTGGATGGAACTGTCCCCATTGCCAGGATGGGTTCTGTGTGAGTCCTGCTTTTTGGTATGACTGGTGTCCAATTCCAGGCCTGGAGAAGCCGAGATCCTGGCCAGCCCTCCAGCCGCAGGGAAGCAGATCTGTCATCGCCCGCCTTCCCAGAGGGAGGCCAGCTCTGCCTTCCCGGTACGGGCTCCCAAACATAGGAAGGGGGTTCAGAGGTGAGGTGGCCAAGAGGCTGAGAAACATCCTTGACTGTGCCCACATCCACCATGGGTCTGCTGATCAATCTTGAAAAAGCCCCTGAGACAACACGAACACGTGGCCACCCTTAGGTAGACAAGGCAGTCTGGGAGAGAATCTAGATGGAAACATTGTTGGTTTCTGGGGCATCTGGGTGGTTTCTTGGACCAGTAAGGCAAAATATTTGGACTGGAGGTTATTCAAGAACATGTACAACCTATGGAGAGAGAACACATATACTCGGGACTTCCACCAAACATCCTCTATCTGCAAGACCAGACAATGCCGGGAAGAACAGGTGGGTTCTACACTGTCATGCTATGTTTAAATAAACTCTGGAATAATTTTAGATTTATAGAAAAGTTACAAAGGTAAATACAGAGATTCGATCGCTTCTTCACTTGGTTTCTCCGAATGTTAACAACTAATGTAATTGTGGAACATTTGTCAAAACTAAGAAATAGCATTGATGCTATGCTATCAACTGAAGTGTGGGCTCTGGGTTTGGCCACTTCATTCACTCATGGCCATTTTTTGTGTGTGTTAGGATCTAATTTAGGATACTACATGGCTTTTGGGGAACCTTGAGTTATAAGAGAGCTTTCAGAAGGCCAATAGAGTGTCAACGTAAAAAGCTTCTGAACCTGTAAGAATTCTTATGAGTTTATTTGAGCCAAACTGTCGACAATTGCCGGGGAGCAAAGTCTCAGGAGTTGAGGCAGTGCTCCAGAAAATGGCAGTTCCACCACTTACTTTATACCTCAGAATCAAAGGGGAAGACTTAAGGGGTCACATGAAATGGATTGGTGATAGATTAGGGAGGCGGGAGAGAGCAAAGCAGGAAATCGCTGGGATTGGGTAAAAAGTAAAAGTGCATATCCTGAAACTTTTTTTTTTTTTTTTTTGCATATGCTGAAACTTCTTTACATAGGCAGGAACAAGACAGTTAACAGTTAGTGGTTCACATAACAATAACAATGAGGGGTCTGTTGCTTCTGCTCCCATGGGATGTCTGACCCCCTTACATTCCAAAGGCATGTTATCAGGTGCGTTATCGTAGATGTAAAAGATAGCAGATGGCTTGAGTAAGAGCAAACATTACCTTTGTTTGGAGAAAGTTCTTCCCTAGGACATGACTACCCACCATCAACTGCTTTTAGTTAGAAAGGTTTGATTTAGACCATCCTGTGTTTACCTTAGTTCCCTGAGTTCACCAGGCCATTGTGTAGGCTTTCCCTGAGCCTGTCAGGTTCCGTTCGTGGCCACATCTTGATTTATTAAAAAAAAAAAAAAAAAAAAAAAAAAAAAAATATATATATATATATATATATATATATATATATATATATTTTTTTTTTTTTTTTTGTCCATAAGAGGGTTTCACCCAGGATGATAAAACAGTTTGATTTGTATATCCCCTCATTTTTCTGACCAAAGTGCTTTGACTATTTAGTGCTCTTTAAAAAAAGGTTTTGTGGTCTCCGTGAACTCCCAGCCTCTTCTCTGAGATGCTACCGTCAGACAGGGTGAAGTGGTTTGAGAGAATTGTGGAATAAAGAGGCAGCAAACATGCAAAATGTGGGGGGTCTTTGGCTGGAATTTTAGGACCTTCATGTCTGTGTCTTCCCCGCACGCTTGTAAGGACTGAAAGGCAGGAGGCTCTCACACGGGCTTCTCCCTCCCGTCTTCCTGTGGAGCCATGGACGCTTAGGCTCAGTCTTCCTTTGTGCTGAAGGCAAAAAAGAGTGACAGGAGGTAACATATTGTGAGAACTCAATTGTGCGGCTGGTCTCCCTGGGGGGCTGTCTTCGTTGTTCCAGTGCCAGCGACATTCCAAGTCACAGAGCGTCTTATTATATTTGTCTGGGGTTCTGCTCATCGATCGGCATCCTTGCTAATACAGTTTGTTTTCTCTTGAAATGGAACCGAAAATGGAATTATAGTTAGGCCTTCTTGACTCTTATGACAGGTCCCTTTTGACAGTCTGCTGAATTGGGCTCCTGGTGCTTTTTGAAATCTGTATGATTTCAGGAGCTAGGCAGCTGGGTGTGTGTGTGTGTGTGTGTGTGGAGTCCCTGTCATGGTTATATGAGACTGAGATCCCCCCAAATACATTGGGTATTATAATTATTTATAAGGCTTCATGGAATAGATAAAGCAAAATTATAAGTGCTTATTGATCATTTAGCCCCCCACCCCCATTACCGATCTTGACCTACCATAATATAAAAACGTGGCTATGTTACCCAGCCCTACATCCAACTCTGTCCTTCTGCCCTGTAGCCTGCCTAGCTCTCAGGGCTTACTCTTAGAATAGCGATAATGGCCAGTATTTGTGGAGCATTTACTATGTGTGAGGAAGCCTGCCATACTCTTGAAATGTTTTTGTTTTGTGTAATTTTTCACAATTGTATGTGTGAGTACCATTAATTAAATGAAGACCCTTAATTTCACCCAAGGTCACATAGCCACTCAGTGTTCTCGTAACCACCTTGCCGCGCTGAGCCAGGATCTTCGTGTTTGTTAACAAACATTCGCTGTCCCAAGCCTTCAGTCCCTTCTTCCCTTTACACAAAGAATACATGTTTCCGAAATCAATATTCTACATCACTTTGAATTTTTCCCACATGCAAAACTCTGTGCTTGATGCTGTAGGGTCTAGAGAGATTAAAAAAACAAAAAACAAAAACAAACAAACAAAAAACAATGACAAAGTCCTGGAGGGCGAAGAGTCCAGGAGGCCTGAATTCTTGTCCCTGCGTGATCACTAACAGGTCTGGTTACATCGTGCAACCTCTTTGGCCATCAAATAATTTATTTGTAAGGCAAACAGGTGGCATTAGACGAACTCAGAGGTCCCTGCCACTTCTTTGATTCTGTCCCCCCAACTTTGTGCCAGACATGGCACAGGATAAATGTCAGGTGTCATTGTTCCCCTCCAGAATCATGAAGTGAAACTTTTAAACACATGAAAAAAACTGAAGAACAATAGAGTGGTAAATTGTGTGCTGCAGGCTACAAGCCATCGCTGGATGTGTACTTACTTGGCTCTCATATGCACTCAGCAATTTTAGGGATAAAAGACTTATGTCACAATACTGCCCTTAATAAGCGAACAGATTAGTTGGGGAACAGGTAATAAGCACTTGGAACAATGACTAATACAGGGCATTAGATAATGAAGTACTGAATTGTGGCGCGCAGTCACTGTGTGATGATGGTAAGATGATGGCAGCCAGTATTTACTGAGTTCTTAGCTGAGTGCATGAGATTTTAAGGATGCCAAAAACACTCTCAGTCATCAAGATAACTAATACTTTAGGGCAATAATTTTAAATTAATTATTTTTTTATGTTTTGAGAGCTGGGGCAATAGAGAGAGCAGGATGAGAGAAAGAGAGAGCTAGGGAAATATATGTATTTTTTTAATGAAAAAAATGGAGCCCTGGCTGGCTGGCTCAGTGATAGAGTGTCGGCCTGGCATGTGGAAGTCCCGGGTTTGATTTCTGGTCATGGGCACATAAGAGAAGTGTCCATCTGCTTCACCACCCCTACCCCTTTCTCTTCCCCTCCCACAGCCATGGCTTGAGTGAGCAAGTTGGCCCCAGGTGCCGCAGATGGCTCCATGGCCTCGCCTCAGGCCCTAAAATAGCTTGGTTGCTGAGCAACAGAGCAGCAGCCCCCAGATGGGCAGAACATCAGCCCCAGGTAAAGGTTTCCCAGTAGTTCCTGCTTAAGATGCATGTGGAAGTCTGTTTCTTCACTCCCTGCCTCTCACTTGATAAAAAAAAAAAAATGCAAAAAATTCATGATGAATAAAATACCAGAATTTGCAATAAAGACCGTACTATTGAATTTCCTTTAGTCTCAGGTTCAGGTTTGGCTGAGCACAGCTCTGTGTACGCGCAGCTACATCTTAGTGCTTTATGTTCATTCTCCTCTTTAATCCTTGCAGTGACCTTTATGATCAGCTTCTACGATGAGCATTTCCTGGATGAGGAAGCCTAGTCTTGGGGAGCTCCGGACGCAGAGGTGGTGAAGGGCAGGGATGGACCTTGAACCCAGGCCTCTGGCTTTATAGTTCATACCTTCAAACACTGCCTTAGGTGCCCTTACAATAGACAGACAGTGCTCACCGCCCCAGCAGGAGGTTGTGCCCCAGTGTTGCTGAGCTGGGCGTGGGCTCTCGCTTGGTGACATTGTGGTCCTCCTGGAAGGTGCTCAGTGTAGCTGCATGCCTCATACCTGGTGCCTTCTGCCTAGAACCCCCAGGGTCCTCCTCTTTTCTTCCCTGGTGGGTTCTGTGGGGCTGGAAACCGCCGCTGGTGGGCTCCCCCTAATGCCGACTCCAGGGTACCCTTCCCGCTCATTTCCTCCAGGTGTGTGACACCCAGGGCGCCGTGCTTCTGCCCGAGCCCCAGGAAGAGGAGTCCTGCAGTGTGGACTGGTGTGTCACAGCGGAGGAAGCCAGGCTGAACGCAGAACCTGTCTCAGCGTGTTTGTCATCTTGGTGCCATCTGCAGCACCGAGCTCGATTTCCGGGCAGGAAATGAAACCACAGAGGGCAAGGTCAACTTCGATTTTCAAGTTAGCACTTGGTGAGCAGCCGCAGTCCTTGTCCTGCAGCTCCACGTCCAGCACACGTTTGCCCCAAGGGGAGGCCAAGACACTGACCAGAGGAGCCCATGGGAGCATTACAGCTGAGCTGTGCTGTTTGGACTGGGAAGTCACCTGTGTGCCTTTGGGGATGGGGGTTTAGATTGCTGCTGCCTGAGACAATCTGTTGGCAGTGCCAGAAGAGGCTTGGGATAAGCAGGTGTGGGGGGAACAGGAAAGTCGGAGTTATCAACCGTCAGGACGGGAGCTGCCTTTGGAGGGGATCCGGTCCCGGTCCTCATTTTTTACAGAAGAGGAAGGAGAAGCCCAGAGAAGTGATGTGACCTTGGGGAAGGTCGCATAACCATTTAATAACAGGTCTAGGATGTAAAATTGGGTAGATGACATTTTGCAAAGGCAATTTTAATGCAACCATATGGCCATTTCAAAGATACCTAAAAAGCACCATTGTTAACAGCATAGCGGATACTTGCACTCTGTTTTCTAACCTCTCCTCCTCTTATCTCAGGTTTGGGGGGGGGGAGGACACACTAAAGCCATAGCAGGATGTCTGTGGTGGCAGCCCACGTGCAACTTACTGGCTCTTTCTGCAGCATGAGAAAGATGCCCGCAGTGGCATGGCACCCTGTGTGTTGTGGTCTCTCCACAAATTTGTGTGTCTTTCTTGGTTTTTATTTTTTATCTAGATGGAAAATTTTCTATTTTTATATTGTGGAATACAGAACCATATTCTGACAATTCTAAAATATTTCTCTCCCCAGGAGGTTGGGTTATTTTGCTGGGCCACTGAGAAGTGTGTCCGTACCTCCACCTACCCTCCTTTCCGTCCCTCCCAGGACTTTTATAACTGTGGGTGGCCTGTCTCATATGAATTCAAGAACCTGTGAGGAGCAAGGCATTGACAACTGAGGGCCATGGAATGACCTGTCACCAGTAAAACTCCAGGTGTTTGATATAAAAGTACTAGGTGAGGCCCTGGCTGGCTGGCTCAGTGGTAGAGCATCAGCCCAGTGTGTGGAAGTCCCGGGTTTGATTCCCGGCCAGGGCACACAGGAGAAGCGCCCATCTGCTTCTCCACCCCTCCCCCTCTCCTTCCTCTCTGTCTCTCTCTTCCCCTCATGCAGCCTGGGCTCCCTTGGAGCAAAGTTGGCCCTGGGCACTGAGGATGGCTCCATGGCCTCTGCCTCAGGCGCTAGAATGGCTCCAGACGCAAAGGAGCAATGGCTCAGATGAGCAGAGTATCACCTCCTCCCTGGTGGGCATGCTGGGTGGATCCTGGGTGGGCGCATGAGGGAGTCTGTCTGTCTGCCTCCCCACTTCTCACTTCATAAAAATACAAAAAAAAAAAAAAATTAAGTGAACCCAACGAGTTCATAAACTAGGGAACGTAAGTTCATGGTACATGCATCAACAAAGGGAAATAATTATTTGCTGCCAATTTCACAATTATACATAGATATGTATATATTTTAAACTATATACATTATCCATGTGTGTATACATGTATGAACACATAATATACATATATTATGTGTGACTGATAAATGTCCCAGTTCTTAGGAACTCCCCATAGTTCCCTGATTTCACCCCTCTGTTTGGACTTTGGGCCTTTGTCTCAGGGTTCCACTGCCTGGATTGCTCTGACCTTCTCTTGGTGCGACAACTATCTTATCTTTTAAGGTTCAGCTCAGTTGTTACTACCTTTGAGAAATATTCCCTTAATTATTCAGGTTAAATGGACCACATCATTTTTAAAAAATTATTTATTGATTGATTTTAGATAGATAGAGACAGAGAGAAAGAGAGAGAGACAGAAGCATTCATTTGTTGTTCCACTTATTTATCCATTCATTGGTTGCTTCCCATATGTGCCCTGACTGGGGATCAAACCCGCAGTGACCTTAGAGTTTTCAGGACAACGCTCTAAGCAGGGCCTGGACCACGTCTTTCTTTGTGTGACCATGTCCTGCACAGACCTTAGGGTCAACCAGCTTGCGATTCTTTGTTAATAGGCTGACCTCTCCTCTTGAGCACAGAAATCTCAATCTGTCCATCTCTGTGTCCCTAAGCCCAGCATGTACCTGGAACATGTGATGCTCTATAAACATTCATTAGGTGAACCATGCCCTTGGGGCAGTGATGTTCTAAGATGCCTTCTAGCTGGCGCCTCAGACACGGGTGCTGGATCTCTGGCTCCTGGAGTCCTGTGGCTAAAAGGGACAACATCCTGAATACATGAAGCACTTCTGCTTCCGACTTAGCAATTTGACCAGTTAGATGCCAGTATTTTGAATCCTGTGCCTCTAGGTGTTCATATAAATTTGTGGCTATAAAAGAAGACCTGATTTGTTTTCTTTCAAATGACTTCCAGTGGCTGTCACTGTTGCTTTTTAAAAATAACATCCTTATTGATGTATAATCGTTATGCTGTGCTGACTCCACGGTTGTTTTTACACGGTTATCTCTTTCTATCTCTGTGATTATTACGCTCTGATGCTGCGTTTGTCAGTCAGGAAGGATTTATTGAGAGCCCTGTGGGGAATCTAACACTTTTAACACATGTATTTTTCTTAAGTATTCTCCTGATGTAATAACTTGGGCTCCTAATACAGTTTAAACGAGAAAAATATTTCCCTTGAAGGTGTTTTGAAGTTTGTAATTCAGAGACTGGTGGCTTTGATGGGGACGGTCATAATTTGGGGATGGCCAGACATTCTGTTCCCCCATTTACATAATTATCTTTTCTTTTTTATGACAGAGACAGAGAGAGAAACAGATAGGGACAGACAGACAGGAAGGGAGAGAGATGAGAAGCATCAATTCTTCGTTGCGGCACCTTAGTTGTTCATTGATTGCTTTCTCATATGTGCCTTGACTGGGGGGCTACAGCAGACCGAGTGACCCCTTGCTCAAGCCAGCGACCTTGGGTTCAAGCTGGTGAACCTTGCTCAAACCAGATGAGCCCGCACTCAAGCTGGCAACCTCGGGGTCTCAAACCTGGGTCCTCTGCGTCCCAGTCTGATGCTCTATCCACTGCGCCACTGCCTGGTCAGGCCAATATTATCTTATTGATTCTCATATCTGTCCCATGTGGAGGTGGTCTCATGCTGAGTTTTATGGCTTAGGAAACAGATTCAGAGACTCTAGGCTTCTGTAAGGAGCAAAGGGTCAAGCCAGGGGCTCCCCTCTGGCTGGTCTGAAGCTAGCCCACGCCCTTTTCCGTGCATTATTTCCCTTATTACGTTAAACTACCCTGAGGACAAATGTTTGGACCGATTATAACTGAAAGTACATTGTAAATTCCTTGAGGATGGGACTGGGCATAAAACAGAAATGTACCCCGTTTGGAGATTTTTGATAGGTTTTTGTGTCTCTTGTCTCTTTTCTCTCTATACGTGAGCAGTAGGACTCACAATGGGAGGCCTCTGTAAGCAGCGGGAATGATGGGCTGATTTCTGGTTTCTCGTGCTCCCTCCTCCCATTGGCCCCAAAGAACAAGTCATGGGACCTCACCCCAAATTCAGAAGCTGGTCAATGGTGCTCCTGCTTCCAAACTCGTGCTCATTCTTCTCTGTGTGTGCTCCAAATAGCTTTTCTGTATCTTCTCTTCTCGCTCTCTAAAATGTCCTGGAGCAAAGTAAAACAATGCAAAACAAAACAACAACAACAAAAACCCAATACACAAAGCAAAAGAAAAACTCTACCTTGTGCAATTTACAAGGTATTTTACTTGTTCATTCAATCAACTGGACAATTTGTTTATCAATCAGTTGAGCTCTTTGATGTGTCTTCCATGTATCTAAAAAATGCATACTGCCTACTTATCCTTGAGGAATTCTGTGAGCGGGCTGCAGCCGGCGATTAGACGGCACCTTTGTTCCGTCTGTGTCCTGTGATAGTAAGGAGCTAGGAAAACGGCTTGGCAGGTAGAATGGGGAGACTGAGACAGACAGCTGCAAGGACTGGCTCAGCAGTCGACAGCCAGGTACTGAAGGTCACCTCCCTAGAGATGACACCTAGGCTTCAGTTGTATTTCAGCTCCAGGCCCAGAAAAGCAGCCAAACCAGGCAGGGGATGGCAGGACCAGCTGCCACAACCAGTGACCTCCTGCCCTGGCGCTGACCAATCAGCACAGACCACAAACCTGCAAGGACACACCTGGAAAAGCTGAGGAATATTCTACTGAGATCCTCCCCTAACACCTCCCCTAAAAACCTCCCTAAACTCCCAACCTTAAAAACTCCTCACAACAAAGGACCAAGCCTGGGTGCTCTCTCTCCCTGAGGCACACCTGAGGCTTTCCCTTCGCCCTCCTCCTTGTCTTCACCCACAGGTGTACATCTCCTAAACTCTAAGGGCCCCCATGAGACTCGCAACCAGGGGAGCAGTGGGCAGTGGCAGCTTGTCCCGGGCTCACCCCCTGCCCCTGCTCCCAAGGCTGGTTCCTCTGACTTCCCAGTGTGGGCTCTTCCCTTCCCACAAGGTTTCTAGAGGCCAGGGCAGTCTCCCGTAGCTCCTTCTGTCCTGGGCACGGCCTTGTTTCACTGTCCCCAGCTTTAGCAAGTGTCCTCTCAAAATCCCCTGGACTCCTGCTGTGCAACCTTTCCTGCCTGAAGTCAAGAACCCACATTCTACCTGCGGGCCCTAGACAGACTCGGAGGGCTAGGTCCCCCGTCCAGTAACACTGTGAGCAAAGTCCAAGGGACTTTGGGAGAGTGAGAAATGAACAATATGAGAGGAAGAATGAGAAAATGGGAGAACAGGGAAGCCAACAGGATAAAGGAGTCATGTAAGCTGGGTATTCAGCCATCCCACGAACATTTACTCTTCAGTGCCAGGCACTATCTGAGGCACTGAAAATGCAAATGTGGGTGTTACAGTCTCCAACTCCAAGGC
Source organism: Saccopteryx bilineata (assembly GCF_036850765.1). NCBI lineage: Eukaryota > Metazoa > Chordata > Mammalia > Chiroptera > Emballonuridae > Saccopteryx > Saccopteryx bilineata. The sequence continues at coordinate 285,193,117 of NC_089491.1, forward strand.
ACTCAGACACTAGAAGAGGGGAAAGACATGTGAACAACTGAGTGTTAGGTACCAAGACAGATGTGCTGTAGAGGGATGGTGAACTGTCTCTGGTCTGGGCCTCCTAGGGGAAAAACAGGCAAGAGCTACCACAGAAAGTGGGTTTAGCTGAATCTTGAAAGCTATGATGCTTTGAAAGCTATAAAGGCGTTTAGGGGGCAGGGTGAGCATGCAGGGAGGCATGAGACAGCAAGGCAGCAAGACAGCAAGGAAGCAGGATGGGTCAGGGTCTGGAACGGACATGACTTGAATGCTGAGCTAAGAGTTCGTATCCTATAGGCTTTAGGAAGCCATGGAAAGATGTCTAAACCACGGAATGGTATCCTTAGGATGACATTCAGATATACTGTCATCCATTATTAATGGAAGCACTCTACTCAGTGTTCTATACCATTGTATGTAAGGGACTTGCGCATCTGTGGACTTTGGTCCTGGAACTAATCCACTGTGGATACCAAGGGATGACTGGAGCTACCTTTTGGGGGACTCAAAAGTTCTACTCAGATTTTCAACTACACAGGGGTTGGTGCTCCCAAACCCCCTCATTGTTCAAGGGTCAACTGTGAATGTTAAAAAGTGAAAATTTAACATTATTTTTCATGTAGATGACTGCAAAGTTTTTTTTCTAAAGCATTTACAATTATTTATATATATATAAATTAAAAGTAAAATACAAGTTATAAATAATTTTTATTACAGTCAAAGTTTGAGGCAATAGTGGATTCACATGCAGTTATAAGATTTAATACAGAGAGCTCCCAGGGACCCTTGCCCAGTTTCCTCTTATAAAACTATTGTACACCCTCACAACCAGGATATTAAAGTTGGCCCAGTTAAGGCTCTTACCCAGGGTTTCTTCAGTTGTACTTAATGGAAGCAATAGGTATAGCTAGGTATATCAACCCTTTCTTCCCTGAAGAAGTATTGAATGGAAATGTTTTAAGTAAAGCTGAATTTTAATTTGATGTTTTTGTAATTTAAGTATTTTTACAAAAAAAAAACACCCCCAAAAACAAACCAACACAAGAAAACAAAAACAAAAAAGCCCAAAAGCATTCATGGTTTTAGCATTCAACATTCTTCTAGTTACCAGTAAAAATATTGGCATCTTTCTTCATCCGTACACACAAATTTAAGGGTAACATGATTTGTTTATTAATTGCAAAATGCTTCTCAGCTGCTGCCTACATCTGCTGCGAATCCTGTGATTACTTGCAACGACGGGAGCCTTCAGTTAAAATACAAAGAGAATGAAGCACACAGACACCTGGTACTTACCAGGGACCGATCATTCGTATGCAAGACATATTGCATGTAGGCTGAGAGGAAGGATTTGACAAGTTAATTTGTCTCTTCTCTTATACCTATTGGTGCTCCAATTCTCCCCAGGTTCAATGTCTGCAGGATAAGACCCACAATGCTTTGCGACATCCAGGCGCAGCTGCCTCCTGTTTTAAGGACCCAGCGAGCAACGGCTAAAAGTATTTCCCTGGGTTCCCCGGGGCCTGGAGGGTGCTAAAAACAAAAGTGGCTGTTCAGGGGTGTGTGTGTGGGCTGCTCTGAGCCACCGCAGTCCCTGAGTGCCAGGGCCCAAGAGGCGTTCACACGGTCTTCAGTAAGTGTGTGTGTGCTGGGAGGTGTGGGGACCCCTTGACCACAGAGGTCCAGGCCTGGGGCTCTCTTGCTTGGAACCTGAGGTCAGTTTCATTGTCTTCCCCTGGCCAAGTTCAGGTAAGACTTTTAAGCTCTATTTTGCCACCTTCTAACTAAGGTCCTTCTTTAGTATCTGGTCCCTCAATAGTCTACGGTAGGGCTATTAACAAATGTAAATGAAGCAAAACTAAACCTGTCTGCATTCCGCTGAGAATTAATATGAGGCAAACACAGATCAGGAGACACGGAGCGTTTTATCTCCGTAATTTACGACGCAGTTCTGACGGTGCTGCTCGGGTGCGTCTGCAGAGAGACACGGTGTGGGCAGAACAGGAACAGTTCTCTGAGTGACGGGGGGAAGGGGAGAAAATTTTTTATGGTCAGTTTCATTCTTTTTATTTTTCTAGAGTCAGATGCTTGATACGATAATTAAAAATACATCAAGCCGCCCAGAACGGGAGCAGTTGCGTGTTTGGTTAGATGGCAGGATAATTGCCAACCCTTATCTTTCATTTTCAGACCTGAATCTCTTTCCATTTCGTTTTAATTGGCTGGAGGCGTCGCCATACTTAACCTGAGGTTCGTTTGTGGCAATTGTTTCATCTGTGCTAAGCTGGCCTTTAATGAACACAGTAAATCCGTGTGTCTGCCTCATCGCCGTTTTTGTGGTTAATATTTGAAGATGATAACACCAGACTCTTCAGAATGTGAAACGTAGGGGAATCATCTCTGTCTTCAGAATTACTCTGTTGGTGTCGGTGAGAAGGCATAGGCTTACTGAATCGCATTTTTAAAACTCTATCAAAAGCAAGAATTTGTGTTTTTGTTTTTTCTGCTCTAACTCCTGTTGATTTTTTCCCTTCCACAACTAGTTTTGGAAACTTAGGTCTTTTCATAAGAGTTCCTTCTCTTTCCCAAACTGCCAATTAATTAGTGAGCCGGCCATCAGTGCCTCGAGCACCTGGGGCTGTGTTGTTGATCCAGAGCCGGGCCCTACCCGCTAGCTACCTGGCCGTGGTTAAAATTTGGGTGCAGGTATCTGATGAAAGTTAGAAAACCTCTCTTCAGAAGAATGTGCAGAGTTGCAGACAGTTGTAGGGGATTCAGGGATGTCTGCTGCTATGCCTAGCGCCCTAAGGGCTTTCTGTACCCCAGGGTAAGTCGCTTGGTCTGGACCACTCCCTAGCAGAGGCATTTGCGGCAGTCCAGACATCGTTTGCATTCTGTACAAGAGCCAGTGTGACGCCGCCGCTGGCTGGGTGTGGGGCAGGTGGGTGTCCCAGATAGGGAAGTCTATTTCTCCATGAAGGCAGTTGGAGGCCCGGAGCCTCAGGGCAGCAAGCAGGCAGAGAATGCTCCAGATCAAGGGGTGCGCTTAGAGAGAGAAACGGAAGACATCCCTTTGCTCTCTAGTGAGTTAGAATTAAAGTGATCATTTTATTGGCTAGACAAAGGGAAAGCCTCCCCATTTAAAGCAAGTGTCTTTGAAAACTGGCCCTCCTAAAGGAGTCAGAGGGTTTGGCTCCCTTGAACACAGGCTGGGCTTTGGATAGGCAAGCAGGGGCAGGAGCTCTGGGGAGAATTCCTGTGGGACAGCGGGAGCCAGAAGCCCTGGGGCTCCGCAGTAAGGCATGGCCAGTGAGAAATCCCCAGAGCATGTTCCAGAAATGGGACATCAGGTATCAGATGCTAGGCTGATGGCTGTGTGGTGAGAAAATGTAACCCATCCCTCCTGACCTACAAACCATCCATAAAAATTCTGCTAGCGTGCAACATTTGTGAAAAAAAATGACTGCTCTTAGGTGAGGATAGGGCTGGGGAAAGAGGATGCAGAATTATGGAGAGCAGAGAATAAGAATTCAGCGAGGGTGGGGGTAAGAGGAGAATGCAGGTCCCCTTGCAATTTGTCGACCACCCCAGGCACGCAGTAGATTTTTTCCCGGGACAAAAATGAGGGACTGAGTCAAACAGGTGTACATGTCAAGGGGCATGGTGACCCCCGCTGATGTCTGACAAGCATTTGCCTGAAGTGTTTACCTTTCTAAAGCACCTTCAGGTTCCTTTGTGTAATTGGTTCTCTCCTGGCCTGGGGTCCCGGGTGTAGGGGGACTCTGGCAGGGCTAGCTGAGTCCTGTGAGGGACCTGGCCCTGCGGTCCAGGAAGGGGTGACCGGGCGGGGAAGCCATAAATGAAACCCAGAGAACAATCCTGGTGGGGCCTGACAGTTTGAAAAGCACTCGCAAAGCTTCATTGTAATGTTTCTGGTTCACTCATATCTTATTCCCAGGTGGGACAGCCCAGGGACGCAGAGGTATCACCCTATTCTCTTCTGGGTGAGAGGTCTCATACGAACATGGTGACCTGAGCTGCCCTCCCCGACCTGGTCTCTCACAGGAATGTAGGGCCCTGACCTTGTGTGATGTGGTAGGGCTGGCGGTGGGTGCCGGCCGGGCTGTGAGCGGTCCTTCTTTCTCTTAGCTGTTGGCCAATAGGGGTTTGCTCTAGGAAGACTGTATGCTGATTTGCTCTGTGTCAAATGAAAACAAAACCAGGACACCTGCCTTTCTTGCTTATTTGTGTGGCTCTATACATGTCCTGACTCTGCACAGAATTCTGGGGGGTAGGGAGGAGCAGGCTGCGTGGACAGAGGGCTGTCCATGGTGGCGTCGGGGAGGCAGGGCCCAGCGAGAACGGTGACTGGCAGACTTGTTTCGTTGGTCACACTGACCTGCACTTCCAACCCTCTTCTCCATGCATTTTATAGGATATGGTCTCTGGAGACATGTGATGTGTCCTTTGAGGGTGGGTGAGGACATGTCTTCGGATGGTGACAATGCTGTCTGCTAAGCTTGCTGGAGGGGGCGTGGAGGTGGGGGAGCAGGGAAGGGGGGCCCGTGTGGATGAGCTGGTGCCTAATCGTGAAGGGTGCGGCCCACGTGCCGTGATGCTCTCAACCGGTCTGTTGTGTGCAGGTGACTTGCCAGGCGTTGGGGATGCAGAGATGGAGTACACAGCCCCTGCTGTCAGGGAGCGTCAGCAGCTTCTGTTCCAGCTGGTGGGCTCCACGTTCACACAGCAGCCTGAAAGGCTCCCACAAAGTCCCATCACCTCCTCACCTCGTCCCCTCCTTCCTGGCCCCGTGCTCCCTCGACAGCAGCCACGCGGGCCTCTTGGCTCTTCTCGGAACCACCAGAGCCGCTCCCACCGGAGGGCCTTGCACTGGCTGTTTCCTCTGTCTGAAATGTTCTTCCCACTCACTTCTTCAGTTTGTATTCGAATCTCACCTTATTCTGATGGCCATGAGCTCCCTTACCTAGCTCTCCCTTGTTTCTGAGGCATCAAGCCCTTCCCACCATAGCAGAGAGCTGACTTATTTATTATGCCATTACTGCTGATGTGTCTGTCCACCTGCTAGAACACAAGTTCCCCGAAGATGAGAAACACCGGTGTGCCCAGAGCACCCAGCACAGGGCCTGTGGGAGGAGGGGACAGATTGCAGCAGGGGCTCGGGGGGGCCCCTGCCCGCCCGCATTTCTGTGCCAGGCCCTTGTAGGGCTTCACAGCCCCCTTGGGGCTGAGCTCCCCTCCCATCTCCCCAGTCTCCCCCTTGACTTTGTATCAGAGAAGGTCTGTCAGGTCCTCTCAGCACGGTGGGCCACACGAGGACCCTCCTTATGCTGGTTCCTGTGGGAAGAGCAAGTAGCTACGTGGGAATGGGGACACACCACTCTCCTGGTCATTGTGTTCAGGCACTTACCGTATTTCCCCATGTATAAGACGCTCCCAGGTATAAGACGCATCTTGATTTTGGGCCCGGAATTTGAAAAAATATATATTACATAAAGTTATTGAACTCAAGTTTTATTCATCATAAAATTCATACAACTCCTCATCACTGTCAAAACTTCCATCCTCATGTGTGGATGGAAGTTTGTCCCCATCTGTGTCGGATGACGAATCACTGTCTTCGTATATTGCCTCGTCCTCAGTTCCATCTATGGCATTTGAAATGCCACAACCACTGTATAAGATGCACCCAGCTTTTAGACCCCAAATTTTTCAAAAAAAAGGGTGTGTCCTCTACGCAGGGAAATATGGTAATGATCCTGGCTTTGAGATAACCAGAGGGAGTTCTTGGAAGGAGGTTCTGTATTTTATGTTAGAGATCCAATCCTTGTTTTCCAACAGGATCTAAATTGCACCAGTTCTCTGGCTTTGGCCAGAGGCTTTCCCACCACCAGTGGTCTCCACTCTTAACATCCAGCCCTCTCGGTCGGAGCCCCCACCCATCCTGCATGTCTCTGGAAGGCCGGCCCTCCCCCAGGTGTTTCTGAAATTCACCAGTGAGTGATTTCACTAGTGTCCCTCAAGCCGTGCAGCCTTCTGCTAGCTCCATCTGACTTCAGCTTGCTCCGCTGACCACTTTGGACTTGTTGTAACCACGTCCCTAGTTTCCTGTGGTTTAGTCCCTGAAACAAGACCACAGCTAGGACTTTATCTCCCTCAAAGTCAGTTAATTCAAGGCTATAGGGATTTGATGAATTTTCCGGGGAACCCGATGTGATCACAAGAGAATTATGACCCAGAGAAGGGGAGTTTAATACCCTAGGTCAGTCATCGGAGCCCCTGGAGTCCATTGACCATTTGTCTTCATGGTGGGAGGGCCCCTCACTGGCGCCTCTGCCCTCAGACCCCAGCCTGTTGCATTGTCCCAGGATTCATTTCTCTCTTCTGAAAAAGTTTCCCTTCATGGATGCCCATCTGGCCTTGAGTTCAAGTTCAAGCCTCAACCCCAACCCTAAAGTTAGCCCGATGGCCCCAGTGGCCTTTTGTCTGTTACTCATAAAAGTCAAGTTTGTACTCAACTCAAGGCTTATTTTATTTTATTTTTGGTATTTTTCTGAAGTGAGAAGTGGGGAGGCAGAGACACAGATTCCCGCATGCACCAGACCAGGATCCACCCGGCACGCCCACAAGGGGGCGATGCTCTGCCCTTCTGGGCTGTTGCTCCATTGCAACCAGAGCCACTCTAGTGCCTGAGGTAGAGGCCATGGAGCCATCCTCAGCACCCGGGCCAACTTTGCTACAATAGAGCCTTGGCTGCGGGAGGGGAAGAGAGAGATAGAGAGGAAGGAGAGGGGGAAGGGTGAAGAAGCAGATGGGCACTTCTCCTGTGTGCCCTGACCGGGAATCTAACCCGGGAGTTCCACACGCCAGGTTGGCACTCTACCACTGAGCCAACCGGCCAGGGCCCCAACTCGGAGCTTTTTGCACTTGGTGTCTTCCCTGCCTGGCAGGCTCTTCCCCCAGATCTTCATGTGCTGGTTCCTCCCTGCCATTCAGACTTCTGCTCAACTGACACCTCCCTGGAGAAGCTCCCCTAACCTCTCACTCTAAACAGCACTCTCTTCCTCTCCCTCTCATCAGCCTTCAATCCTCACCATTGCCTGAAGCGTCTTGTTTATTACTGCTTGGCATGTGGTCGCCCCTCCCCTTCCCCCAGGAAGCCTGCTCCTTGTTCCCCAACAGAAGTCAGAGTGTATGCTCCACCCAAACTGGAATCTCATCTCTCTGGCTCACCTCTATAGCTCCAGGGCTCAGAAGATGATCGCCCAGAATGCAACAGGTGCTCAATTATCATGTGTTGGGTGAATGGATGACAGACACCATCCAATGGGCCTCATTTTTCTATATTTTCTGGGGGTTTTTTTCCAGAAAAGCCAGAAAACCCCATATTTTAAGTGTCCCTCTCCCAGTGTGACCACATATGTAGACAACTGAAAATACTGTGGTGGTCAAATCAGATCTCTGGGATTATTGGTCCTGTCAGCTTTCAGTTTGAGGCCACTGCCAGATGGTGTGCTGGGTTTTACATGTGGGGAGGGGAGAACAAGGCTGAGACCTGTGAGGGGAGGAGGTGACAGAAGAAGAGGAGGGAGAGGTGGCCAGAGATGCCTGAGGGGTTCAAGGGTAGGAACCACTGCTTCACTTTTTGACAGTGTCTCTGGAGAGCTGACATGACTTTGGGTGGAATGACATAACTAGAGGGGCAGACCCCCAGGCCCCAGGGAAAATGGGCTCCTAGCCCCCTTTAAGGTCACATGAAAGTCATGGTGAGATTAGATTTCAAAGAGTCATAGGAAGGGCCGATGCAGAAACCAGTGTGGGCTGGATGGGCCTCACAAATATTTTAGGTGGCGGCAGCAGCCCCAGGCCCTTTGCACAACCCTAAGGGGGGTGGGGGCTCTAGTGATGACTGGATTGAATTTCCCACCAGACCAGAGAAACAGGGACTCAGAGTTAAATTGGAGTAAATATAGCTGCAGGACATTTCTCATACAACCAAGTCTGTAGCCTAATCTGCCTTCCTGTTAGGTTTTCATCAAGGTGGTGGTGGGGGACAGCTGGGGAGGGCATTGCGGAAATTATAACAACAAACTTCACACTAGCACCCGTGCCTCACCTTAGGGTCCCCCTGGACTCTCAGCCACGCATTTCCCGGTTTCAGCTCGCCCCGCCTAGAGCGAGGGCCTGGCTTGCTCCCAAGCCTGGTTCCCTAGGAATTTGCTGTTACAGCATTTGCCCCATATGGTCCCACAGCAGGGACAAGGCCCAGGCATCGGGGCCCTCAGATGGTCCAGATGGGGGACAGTCACGGCAAATTTATAGCATCCCTGGCTGTCTCCCCAACACCACTAGCTCAGGAAGGGGAATTTCTGGGCTCCGCTGGCTCGGTCCTTTTTTAGAAGAGAGCAGAACCTTTCCTGACCCTTTCTATGTTCTCCTCCCTTCTCCTCCCCCCTCCCTAGAGAATGACCCACATAGAAGGAAACCAGCTGGTTCAAGCTGGCAAACAGGATGAGGTTTTCTTGTGCGGAGAATTTTTCGGGGAGCCAGCAGCCAGAGCTGGGATTGCTGCCCCATGTGGGACGCAGTCTCTCTCCACTGAGTGGCAAGGGGCAGGGCACCCCTATCTCCCTGCTCCCCATCCTCCGGCCTCCCCACCTCCCCGCCCACCGTGTAGAGGGGAGAGTGGAGAGTGGAGAGTGAGCTGCCTGAGACTCAGAGCTTCGGGACCAACTGTGGGGGCAGGGTTGCTCAGGGCTGGAATGCGTCCTCCTTCCCCAGGGAGGTGAGTGCGCACAGCACTGGGTGAAAATGAGAAGCCTCCAGTGCTCGGGGCAAGACAGAAAATCCATTCTCTGCTTGAGCAATGGAGGACAAATATCCCCCAGGTAATTCTTGCTTGTGCTGTTCTCCATCCACATCTCACCCCTCTCACAGCGCCCCCTGTTCCTGGAGAAGTGAAGTGGGGGGAGAGAGAGGTTTGGTTGACCAGGAAGGGGATGAGATTGGAGGGTCCTTTCTATCAAGGTAGCTAGCTGTGTCACCGCCTTAGAAGGACTAGAGGCCAGGTCACTGTTTACAATGCAGGGTGAACTGTAGTCACCACTAAAATTCAGACAGGCCTGGGCATCGCTGGCAAATGAGTCTGGTGGTCCAGCCAGGTGTTCAGGAGACCCCTAGTAGATGCCTTGTCCTGTGGAAGCAGGACCCAAGCACCACGATCTGGGCCTGGTGACTGGACGGACTGCAGGCTTCTGAGTGGGGAGTAATGTGTGAGCTCGGATCTGTCCTGTGAGTCTGTCTCAGCCCTGGCCTCCTGCTCCGGGGACGGGGGAATGAGCTGTGAAAGGAAATGGAAAGAATTCACATAAATTCCACAGACAGTTCTGCCTCAGGAGTCCTGGAAATCTTTGTCATGCCACGTGGAGATGGGAAGCGTCTCTCCCATATCTGGCCATAGCTGAGTGTGTGTGCTGGGACATGGAGGGTGTGAGGGGAAGTGTTTTGTGGGAGCCCCGTGGCAGCTGATCTGAATGTCTGGTGCAGCACATGTAAGACAGCTTCTGGGGACACCCGGAGCTGGTGGAACCTAGCAGGGGGGCAGGTGGGACCCTGCGTCAACAGGCTTACAACAGACACGAGGCTACTGGTTCTGCCTCGTGTACATAGACTTCGGTGGACTTTATGGAAACATTGCCAACCATGCTCTTATTTGACCCTGGTAACCTCTCAGGAGGGGCTGGACAAGCAATGCCAAGGCCACTTCAGTTGTGTCACTCCAGGGTCCTTAGGAGACACCCAGGGGCCAACTATGGGCTGCTCCTTAGGTAGACCTCGTCAGGACCTGGGAAGCCAAGATGTGTGCATCACCCAGGGGCCTCTTCTTGGCCCAGGGTTCTTCTAAACAGGAAGCAACCATAAAAGGGGAGAAAAAATATTTCCTTTGTTACTGATAGAGGTTAAGGTGGAGATGCAGCTTATAGTAAGAGATAAATGGCCCAGCTAACTGGCACAGAGCTGGGCAGTCTTGCCTGCCCAGTCACAGGCCCAGCTGGACACTTCTGGGTAGGACTTTGAGTGTAAGAAGGCAGAGGGGAGCAAGAAGAGGAAGGCGCGAGGCAACTCGGTCTGGTTTTTCCATTTAACTCACCAACCAGGTGAGTGAGGGGTGGAGAGGGTCAGGAGTGTCACGCTAATGGATGCCTCTCCACATGGGAGAAACATCAGGGGTTGGGAAAAAGTGTTCCTGTTTGAATAACTGTACTGCCTTGGCATGTAATATCCACTGGGCCAAGCCCTCTATACTATACTATATAAGTCATCTAGTGGGAGCAGCTTAGTTTTCTGTACTGTTAGGGTTGATTGTGGTTATTAGGGTTCTCCAGGGAAAATACAAAATAGATAGATATCTCTGTCTCTGCCTCTATCTCTGTCTCTGTGTGTGTGTGTCAGAGAGAGAAGAGAATTTGGGGAGAGGGGAGAATCATCAATGTAAGTAGGTTCACTGAACAAAATTAAACTGTAAAGATACACATCAGGACATAGTTCCTTGGACCCCTTAGGATCTGTGGACCATTGCCTGAGCCATGAGGCTTCTTCAGTTTTTTGTTGTTTTTTGTTTTGTATAGAAAATAGATCAGAACGTCTTGTGTCTCGACAAGCTGAATGTGGTGAGTGCAGTTAAGAAGATGTAAGCAAACTGCCTTCATGGTCAAGGGAGGATGGGTTCTGACCTGAGGTCTGAAGAAAGCACTTTGGGAAAGACATTTAAACTGCACCTTGGAGAGTGAATAGAATTTTTAGAAGCAGAGATTAGGGAAAAGGATCTTCCAGGTTGTTCTCTACTTGGGGAATGTTGCTCACCCAGTCTGGTCTTGTTAGAGTGTTTAGGGTGGCAATGTAGGCAGGTGGGGAGGGTGGGGGGCGATGGCTCTGGGGGCAGAGGCAGAGGGTAGGAAGGTAAAGGAGAGAGAGAGAGAGCTTGTCTGGGAAGGTAAGTCATGTTGGGAAAGGCACTGGATGCTGGTTGTTTAATAAGACTCCCTTCAGGAGGTAATGGGGTGTTGTTGAGTTTTTAAGAAGGGGAGGAGGAGACGTGGATTTGTGAAAAATCCTCCTGGCAGTGCATGAAGAGTGGGTTGAGAGGTGGTCCAAGGCCAAGGCCAGCATGGGTCTGGGTGAGAGCTGGAGAGGGCGGGGCTTTTGCAGAGACCATGGTGATGGACATGGGAGATGGTCTGTGAGAAGTGCCGAAGGCAGGGCCTGATCCCTGCAGAAGTGGTTTCGGCTGGAGTGGGAGGTGTTCAATCACAAGTTTGCCGATCGGCTCTGTCTTATCAGTGTTTCTCCTGTCTCCTCTGAATTGGAGGCTCGTGGAAGACGGAGACTCGGGCCTCTCACCTTTGTGGCCCCTCAGCCTTCTGCTCAGGGCTCTGGCCAAGGGGAGGCAATGCTATGTAAGTGTTTGTGACAACTGAGCAACCCCAGGAGAACAGGAGGTAGCATGCAAATCGCAGGGGGAGCTTCTATTTATCGCTCTGTAGGTGTGATGCCTGGTGCCCGAAGTGAAACTCTTCATAGAGTCCCCATGTGGGGCCAGAGAACCTATGTGGGAACCCCTCGCCTGACATCTGGTCACCTCATGGGGCCACCTGAACTGTGGAGGGCGCCCTGAGCAGTGACAGGAAGTGGGGAGGATTCTGCCACTGTTCTCTCCTGGGTTGGCCATGCTCACTTCAGCTCAGAGGACAGGCTGGCCGGGACTCCTGCTGAGCAGCCAGCAGACTCTGGCTACTCCCGGGCCTTGGTGTCGCCACCTGTGGCCGTCACAGGAGCCACAGAAGCACCTGGAAGTCATCGTGGGTTATAGGTTTCTGGGGTCACCCACAGGAAACGTGTCTGGCAGGGTGAGGGATAGTGACTAAATATTCTTGTCTTTACATTCTATTTACTTTTTTCCTCCTCCTCTTTTGGAAAGAGTAATGCAAACCCATTGTAGAAATTTGGAGAATAAATACAAGTAAAAATATAAATAAAAGCACCCACTGTCCCACTGGTATATGTAGCCAGTACCAAATTTGTATGATTGTAAGGTGTGTGTGTGTGTATGCACATTTATTACCAAATACAGGGGTGAGCAAAAGTAGGTTTAAAGTCATAATACTAATAAATAATAAAACAAGAATAAACTTTTGTGGTCTCACAACGCACAACGGTAGCCCTGCTTGGGCCCATGCCTGTGGTGCTATGTGTCTCAGTTAGTGCCTGGGGTCCTTGTCTGTCCTTATTTGCCAGAAGTCCAGGAGCTTGTCCTGAGACTTATCTGTGAATACCAGCCCCCCCCCCCCCCAGTGTAAAGGGAGCAGAGCTGCCTTCACTCACCAGGAGGTGACGGGACCAGGTCCGGTGGGGCCCACGCCAGTTGTTTTTCTTGCTGTTGTTGGAAACTATTTGCCGAACTGTGATGTCTTCACAGGTCTAGACTCTCATCACGAGGAAGCCTGCACGTGGACTGCAAAGTCACGGCTTTCTAGTTTCCCAGAGAACTCCCGTGGGCCCTGGAGGCTGCCCTGGGATGGTCTCTCTGCCTCATTCATGGGCTGTCCCAGAACTGGTCCCCCCAAAAGCCTCAGGCCCTAGTAATGATCCTGGGTCCCCAACAGAGCATCCTTTGCCTTTCCTGACATTGGGACCGTGGGAATCGCTTCTGCCCGGGAAGCATGGCAGGGGCTCCTCTGCTTCCCTGGTTTTCAGTCTTGGGGGGGGAAGGTGTAGGCATGTAGGTTCCATCCTTCCGTCTCAGGAGAGGCTGGGCTCCTTATGCCAGTCTCTCTTCCTCTGTCCCGGAAACGAGGTCTGCATATCAAGGAGCATTGGTCAGGCCACAGAAAGTTTAATTGCATTGTTCTCCAAGAACCATGTCATAAACCAGAGATCCCGTCCGAGATGGTCACTAGGACAAGCTCAGTGGATGGTTGTAGGACTGACTGGAAGGTTACTGTACCTGTCCACCGCGCAGTGGTCGGCAAACTGCGGCTCATGAGCCACATGCAGGCGCTACCTCGATAAGGAATGTACCTACCTATATAGTTTAAGTTTAAAAAATTTGGCTCTCATATGAAATTTCAATCATTGTACTGTTGATATTTGGCTCTGTTGACTAATGAGTTAGCCGACTACTGGTAGGCAGAGAGCTGGGAGGCACCACTGGTCCATCGCTGTCCTTGGGATCAGTAAAACCCACTGTGTCCTCCCCTAGAGCTGTCCCTGTGATGTGGTGATCCAGTGATCTGGGTGTCTGTGCCCTCAGGTTGCAGGCTTGGAGAGCCACACATTGCCTCCCAGGGTGTTGATGAAGATCCCTCCTGGCTAGCTCTCAGTCACACGTGTAAAGAATGGCAGTGCTTCCAAATCTCAGAGCTGAGGAGCTCCATCTGAGTAACGATGTGTGTGGGTAACTGAGCCTTCAAAAGACATTGTGTCTTTCCACTTCTTACCACCCAGGTTTGGGCCATTGTCATCACTCTCCTAGGTAATTGCAGTAAGGGCTCCACTAGTTTCTGTGCTTCCACACTTTCCCCTCCGATCTGTTTCCTACCCAGCAGGTCCGACTGAGCTGCTCAGAGCCCCCAATGCCTTCCCACAACATGCTGGAATGAAATCCACACTTCTGGCTGTGGTAGGAGGGCCTCTGCCATGTGACCCCATCACCCCCTCCCATCTCCCTTCTCCTATCACCCCCATCTCCCCCTTCCATCTCCCCCCCATCTCCCCCTCCCATCTCCCCCTCCCATCTCCTCCTCCCATCTCCTCCTCCCATCTCCCCCTCCCATCTCCCCCTCCCATCTCATCCTCCATCTCTCCCTCCCATCTCTCCCTCCCATCTCCTCCTCCCATCTCCTCCTCCCATCTCCCCCTTCCCATCTCATCCTCCATCTCTCCCTCCCATCTCCCCCTCCCATCTCCTCCTCCCATCTCCCCCCTCCCATCTCATCCTCCATCTCCCCTCCCATCTCTCCCCCTCCCATCTCCCCCTTCCCTCCCTCCTCCTCCTCCCCATCTCCCCTCCCCTTTCCCCCTCTTCCCTCCCCTTTCCCCCTCTTCCCTCCCCTTCTCCCCTCTTCCCTCCCCTTCTCCCCTCTCATCTCCCCTCTCCCATCTCCCATCTCCCATCTCCAGTCACATTGCACTCTTGCTCTGCCTCTAGTGACCCAAGCCCATTTCTTCCTCAGGGCCTTGACACGTGCTCTCCCCTCTTTCTGGGTCATTCTTCTCCATTTCTCCATATAACTTTCTCCCTGGATTCATTCAAGTCTGTGCTCAAAAGTCACTTTTTCAGAGAGGCCTTTGAGAATAGACACTGCTCCCCACCAGACTGCTCTTCCCCATGCTCGCTTTGGCTCCCGGTTTGTCTCGATGCTTCGATGCATCTCTGTGAGGCTTCCTGTCCCCATGCGGACCCAGGGCTGTCTCACGGCATGCTGGCCTCAGCCTAGTTGGACTTTTTAAGTGGCAGCTGGCTTCCAAGAAGCAACAACAGTCCCAACACTGAGTTCTGACCTTGACTATTACTTTTGAACTTGGCGACACAGGACAAATGTTTTCGATTCTCTAAGCTTGCATTTTCTCATCCGTGAACTGGGGTTGACCAGACAGGTCTTGGAATGTGGTTGTGAGGGTTTGAAGTGATCTGTATCTAACAGGAGACTAGAATCCCAGGAACTTAGGACCTGGGCATTTTCAAGGCCAGTCCGGAGAGGAGCGGGGGAGTCAATGGTTCTGTCCCCATCCTTCCCACTTACAGGAGCTCCTTACAGGAGAGCGATGTTCTTGGACCCGCCGGTGATCTGCGGCACGTGCAAGAAAAGCGGCCGTGTCTGAACTTCTGACGGTTCTCTGTGTCGTTGTTCGGGTGCAGCCCAGAGTAGAACATCAAAGAACTCTTTGTGGTGACTGAAGGCAAAGCACAGGGGGATGAGGTGACACACAGAGGGTCTGTAAGTGGCTGCATAATAGAGTAACAGGAAATGTCTGTTCCCGAGCCCTGGGCTCACAGGAAAGACCATGAGAGGAGCTCACAGTGGTAGGCTGGGACCCCAGGTACAGAGGGGCATTAGCAAGAGACAGCTGGCCTGGTGTGAAATCCCACTTCAGTCTGTCCTGTTCATAATTGCCTCCATTATCACCGAACTCTTGGGAACAGCTGGTGCGGTGTGGAGGCCTATGGAGGGGGGCCATATCCTCTCTTCCCTGGGAGAGGAGAGAGGACAGCAGGCCAGGGGGAGGTGGGGACAGAAGGTCAGAAGGAAGCTGGCCACAGCAGTCTGAAGAGCATTTGTGTCCACCTTGGACTTCCTGGAAAAGATCTTAGACTTCTCTAACTAAGTATGTTAGGTACGAGCTCAGCCTGTGTCCCTGCGGGAGGCTGACCCCAGGAAGCTGGTGGAGGTGGGGATAGTCTGGTGAGGTCATGAAGAACTTGGCCTATAGCTGACCTACCATAGTCACTTCTCTTACTCAGAGTTCAAGTCATTTGCTAAGGGAAATGAAGCTTAGCAGGGCAGCTGGCATTCAGAACCAGGTTTGTTGGGAGTCGAAAGTCTTCACTTTTTCGCACTATTCTATGTTTTCTTTAAGTACTATACCTTTGCTATTAAGTCTTTTTTAAAATATTGGCGGTAAATGGAAAGTCTGGTGGGTGCTCTCTGCCAAGTTAAACAGTGACACACCCAGATCACCCGAGGCAGGCACGGGCCCTCTCAGGGCTGGCTGAGGGTTGCCCAAGTACACTTTCTCTTGATTATTTTTGAGGTCAAGTCTCCAGGGATTAGCAGACTCTAAAGTCCTTTCCCTTTCCAGCTATTTTAAAATCTTGTTTATATGCTAATCGTGCTCCACCCTTAGCTGGCCTTCTATCCTCTGTCAAATAAATGGTGACTGTAATGAGAAAAGAAACCAGAAATGCAAATGAACTAAAACAAAGAGTGTGAGCCAGCCGCCAGCAGTTTAGCAGAGACACGTATAAATTCCTGCTCAGAGACACATCAACTCATATCTAAACTCACACCTTTATTTTTTACTTGCTCTGGCATAAAATGGTTTTCTTGCATTAGTGATGATACTGTTAATGTTTTATAGGGTTTAGAAGTCATGGTCACATTGAAATCCTCTCTTGGTGGGCGGAGGGCTCAGTAGACTTTATTGAAACATACATTGAGTTGGAGTCAGACTGTCATCTACCCTGACCAAGGACCTGAGAACCCTTTGGGGGTGTTGGCGACGTTTGATCCCCTTCCATTGTTAACACACACTCCTCCACAAGCTCAAAGATGTTTCAGAAGGTGCTCAACCTCCTTTCTTAATGGCGACCTGCGTCTCCTCAAGGTCTTGGCTTCTTCATCAGTCCTCAGGGTCGAGGCCACTCCCGCTGCTGTGTCCAGGCGTCCTGGAGAAAGGTTGCTGTTCTCACCCTCCCCTCCGCCTCCAGACCTCCAACCGTCAGACAGAAACTCTTCTCCCGTCCCGGTCTTACCACCATTTCCCCCCGGGTCCCTGACATCTGCCTATTTCCTGGTGAGTTCCCCTTCCCCTGACGAGTTTGAGAAGGCTGTCAGTCTTTATTCTTATTCGTTTTAGACACAATCCTAGGATATTTTACCATTTATTAGACAACCCATTCAACGATCCAGTTTCCAAACTCCTGGACATTCTTAACTCCAGTGTCCTTCATTTCTCTCCTCTCAGCCAAACTTGCCTAAGCAACACTTCAATATCCTACTGCCTGGTTGCAATGCCCTGTCCCCACAATGTCTCTCCCATTCCACTGTGACCTAATATGTACTTCCTGTCCCTTGATCACATCATTTTCTCATAGTTATCTGCTTTTTCTCTCTATAAGCTTGATCCCACGGGTTACACAGAAATCTAAACCACTCTTTCAGAGGCATCTTTTCTTCCTTTCCATTGCTTATCCTTTTATCATAGTATCTGTAAAATCCCAACCTGGAAGTAACGGTACTATTATTTCCTACCTCCTTTCCTCTTGTACCCAGTGTAAAGCCAGTAGCCACGGCCACCATCAAAGCCGCCTGGCCAATGCAGGTTCACATTTGATTCGGACAGACAGTAATGAAACAATGGAGCCAAGAACTGGTGGGCCATTAGCTTTAATTCTAGCTTGCACCCAGCAGGCAAGAAATACACACAGTGTATTTCCCACACAGTGGGAAAACACTTCCCTTTCCATTCAGGGCTCCCAAAGCCACTGACTTATCCGAGTTTCCTAGAATCAAAGGTTTGTACCTCACCAGCCTTATTCACTTCTGTTCCCCATCTCCTTCTCTCTGCACAAATTGCACAAACTGGCTTCTCCTTCAGCACTCCACCACCTTGGCTGCTTCTCCTCTCTTCCACATGGCCTTTCTCTGCTCTCCTCTCTAATGCTAATCTCAGGAACTGAGAGAGAGAGAAAGCTCCTGGCCTGCCCCATTTTATAGTATAGAAATCAAAACCTTTGCCCTGGCCGGTTGGCTCAGCGGTAGAGTGTCGGCCTAGCGTGCGGAGGACCCGGGTTCGATTCCCGGCCAGGGCACACAGGAGAAGCGTCCATTTGCTTCTCCATCCCTCCGCCGCGCTTTCCTCTCTGTCTCTCTCTTCCCCTCCCGCAGCCAGGGCTCAGTCTGTCTGACTGTCTCTCCCTGTTTCCAGCTTCAGAAAAATGGAAAAGAAAAAAAAAAATTAAAAAAAAAAAAAAGAAATCAAAACCTTTAATCCAATATACAGACAAGGAAGTCTCTGATACAAAGTCACTTAGGGTGGAGAAGGCTTAGTCTTAAAACTAAGCATTAGGGTATAACGACCCTGCCTGCTTACAGCCTGTCCCCCACACCCAATGCAAACTATATATATCATATTTATAAACTTATTTGACCAACACCAAGTAGGGGAATATCCTGGAAAAATAGTCACATGTAGGTCAGTCTGTTGAAAAGTTCATCGTCTCTCAGCTCAACTGGTCCCTTAGCAACACCTCTCCATCTTTGGTCTTTCTTCAATTCCTCCTCTCATTTCCTCCGATGACTTTCAAATCATATCTATTGCTTCAGGCCTCCTATTCAACCCCTGTTCCCTCTGTCTCAGCAGACAATTGAGAAGAATCAAGTAAATTCAGCATCATTTCTACTCTTTCCACATTTGTCCCCACTGTGGCAGACACTTTGGTCACCTACCCAACTGTTCTTCCCATTTTTTTTCTTGGTAACAGAACCCAGATTTGGTTTGAGAAATTCGGTGGCCATGTTCGTCAGGGAGGCTGAGCTCTGGCCTGGCTTCAGTGGCTGAATCAGAAAAAGTCTAACCCATGCTTGATGACTTCATTTTCTTTTCCCAGACCTCTTGCCTGGCCTTCAGATCCTTCTGTTGGATGACTTGCTAGAAATCTTCACCGGGAAACCACTCAGCCCCCTCAAACCTAATATGCCTACGCTACATTCATTGTCTTCCCTGTCACACCTTCTTTCTTATTCTCCGGCTAGATTGGTGGCCTTTCCATTTACTAATCGCTTAAGTAAGACACTCGAGGGCCATCCTGAATATCTTCCCTCCTTCCCCTCAGGATTCAGTCTACCACCAGAAATAGTCGGCTTTGCCTCCTACATCGTTCTCACCATTATTCCTGTGGGTGTCCCTATAGCCACGCCCCCAGTTCAGGTCTCTGTAACCTCTCCCCTACCCACGACGACGACGACTGCCTAATTGCTTTCCCTACCTTCGTTGTTTATCTCCTCCAACTCATCCTCCAGATAGCCAGAGAATTGCATCTTCATAATTAAATCTAACTAGGGTATGCCCATGGTGGAATTCTGTGCCTGGCTCCTCAGTGTGTATTTTGAACATTCTTGAACATGACATGCAACGTTCTTCACGAGCGACCCCTGCTGGCTTCTTCAGGTTTCTCTCCTGGCATTTGCCTTACATTTTATATTCTAGCAACAAAGTTTCTTTTGTTCCCTATGCATGCCATGTTACTTCTCAACACACACACACACACACACACACTCACACACACACACACACATTGCCTAGCTAATTCTCTCAGTTGGATGACCTTTCTTTTTTTTTAAATTTTTATTTATTTTAGAGAGAGAGAGAGAGAGAGAGAGAGAGAGAAGGTGGGGAGGAGCAGGAAGCATCAACTCCCATATGTGCCTTGATCAGGCAGGCCCAGGTTTTGAACTGGCGACCTCAGCATTCCATTCCAGGCCAACACTTTACCCAGTGAACCACCACAGGTCAGGTGGATGACATTTCTTAATTCTACCACAAGACTCGGCCCTTTTAACTGTACAGTTGACCACATTGCTTTGTAATTTTCTGTTTTCTGACTGTCCAGTGCATTTTTACTACTATCTGGGCTGCCAGTGACCCAGCCCATAATACAGATTCCTTAATATTTGTTGAATGAATGAATGGATGTCTAAGCATAGCCTCTAGGGAGTCCAGCCTCCCAAATCTGTCAGTGGAGACCGGGCCCCTGTAGTTTATTCTCAGAACTTAAAGAATGAGCTAACAGCGGTGCCTGGTCCCTCGGAGCCCACGTGTCACTTGCTTGCATATTTCCCACCCTATTGTAATTCTCAGATTGTTTTCTCACCCCGCTGGTGTTTGAGTAATAAGAGAATTTCTCTATGGATCCACATGCAGGAAATAGTAAAAGCGATTTGTGATTCTGGGACCACTTGCATAAAATTAACATGAGCATAAAGAAACTGTTATGTTTGTCAGAGCGGATATTGTTTGCCGATTTTATTTCTTTCCTGTACCCCGATTCTCCCACTCAGTGGCTGGGCGGGACTTGATACCCCCCTGAAAGGGAGATTCTGAGAGCTGGAGGAGGCAGAGAGATCCTGAAAGTGTGGCTCCTTCCTGGATTTTACAGAGCATAGCACGGGCACGGGGCCGGGAGTCTTCCCAGTTCAGAAATGTTTCTCTCTCTCTGACTTCGACTCTCTCTCTGCCACCCTCCACCCTGTAGCCCCTGACACCCACCTGGAACACCCTCTACTCTCCCGAACCCATGTGAAAATTTCCGCATAAACTCAGTCCTGG
The DNA here is from genome assembly GCF_036850765.1 of Saccopteryx bilineata. Lineage (NCBI taxonomy): Eukaryota > Metazoa > Chordata > Mammalia > Chiroptera > Emballonuridae > Saccopteryx > Saccopteryx bilineata. The sequence goes on from NC_089491.1 coordinate 285,213,262, forward strand.
GCAAACAGTGGAATGCATGGATTCAGGTACATCGTCACATGTCCCCTCCAACCCTGCAACAGAAAGTGAAGGGGGGATCTTTGTTCAGCAAATTAGCAGCAGAATTTCAGAGAGAGAGAGGTAGGCAGACCTTTTGATTAATGTCTTCAGACCACATTACAAGAGCAATTGCCTACTTGACCTATTAATCAAGACAGGGAAACACCAGCCTTTGAGCAGGAAGTTTTAAGACTCTTCAGCCCCCTTTAGCTTCTTGCAATCACAAGGATTTATCAAAGCAAACCGAGTGGGTGGGGGTGGTGGCCATAAAATTACAGGTGTTCCTTTGTTGCACAGGGACTCCTCAGTGCAGGTCGCTCCTGAGGTGAAGAGACCATCGTCCGCTGGGAAATGCACTCCGTGAGGACAAGGGCAGCAGGGACCCTTGCTAGCAAGGGGCAGGCTTGGTTGTTCCTCCCGTCCTCTGATGCAGAAGCATGGATCGTGACCATGTCTTTCCAGCTCAGGGAGGGTGTCAGAGTCACCACAGATGTTCCTGTGACTGCGGCACATGCCTAGTCAGATGTCCTGGGCGTGACTGGGAGCTGTTTGAATGATCTTGCCCTACCTTTAGGGCACTGAGATGGAAAAATCCCAGAAACACACTGCTCTGCAGTCTAGGATAGCTAGACCCAGTTTCCTTAGCTGCTTGGTACAGGATAAGAGTTGAAAATGCTAGTGGTAGAGGCAATGGATAGGTAGACAGTATCACAGGTCCGTGAGTTTATATATTTCAGGAGGGGGTACTGAGGAATGGAGTGGGGGTCTGAGGGCCACATCTCCCCTCCTCCCTCCCTCCTTCCTTGCCAAGAGTCACCAGAAATCTTAGAGGTACAAGCATGGCAGAATATTTTGTCTAAGAAAACATTATCCTGCTTTTGCTGTTAGGTAGTTTTTTGTTTGTTTGTTTGTTTTTTAGCAAGAGGAGGAAGGCAGAGAGACAGACTCCCACATGTGCCCCAACTGGGATCTACCTGGAAAGCCCACTAAGGGGTGATACTCTGCCCATCTGGGGCCATTGCTCCATTGCTCAGCAATGGAGTTCTGTTTTAGCACCTGAGGCTGAGGCCACTGGAGCCATCCTCAGCGTCCAAGGCCAACTCACTTGAGCCAATCAAGCCATGGCTGCAGGAGGGAGGGAGGGAGGGAGAGAGAGAGAGAGAGAGAGAGAGAGAGAGAGGAAGCGAGAAAGAAGAGGGAGGAGTAGAGAAGCAGATGGCTGCTTCTCTTGTGTGCTGTGACCAGGAATCAAATCCAGAACTTCCACATGCCGGGCCGATGCTCTACCACTGAGCCAACCAGCCAGGACCAAATAGCATAGCATATTTGTTCAAAATATAGATGGCCATAAAATGTGACCTACCAGTTTCGTCATAAAGGAGATCCCTAAGTTTTAAAATTCACTCTCAGACTCCCCAATTCATATTATGAAGCAATCATAATTTTAATCTCAGGATCTTTGCCAAGAACTGAAATTAAAAGGAAACTTTAGATGATTTTCATTTTATTTTTTTATTTTATTATTATTATTTTGTATTTTTCTGAAGTTAGAAGCAAGGAGGCAGTCAGACAGACTCCCACATGTGCCTGACCGGGATCCACCCAGCAAGCCCACCAGGGGGCGATGCTTTGCCTATCTGGGGCATTGCTCCATTGTAACCGGAGCCATTCTAGCACCTGAGGCGGAGGCCATGGAGCCATTCTCAGTGCCTGGGCCAACTTTGCTCCAGTGGAGCCTTGGCTGTGGGAGGGGAAGAGAAAGAAAGAGAGAGAGAGATACAGAGAGGAAGGAGAAGGGGAAGGGTGGAGAAGCAGATGGGAGCTTCTGTGAGCCCTGACCAGGAATTGAACCTGGGACTTCCACATGCTGGTCTGACACTCTACCGCTGAGCCACTGGCCAGGGCCTAGATGATTTTTATTTTAGATACAGGTACAAGTATGCTAAATAAAATATCAGTAGAGAGCGAGACTAGCTGACAGTCCCGTTGATGGAGTTCTAAATGGGGAAATGAGAAAGGATGAGGTAAGGAGAAAGATGTTAGAGAGAAGCTGTCCTCAAGTCACTAACTGAACCAGAACAGGTCCTGGGGAATTAATCTAATCCGGGGATGAAAGATACAAAGAATGTAGGAAGCTGTTTACCAAAATAATAGATAATAGTGAGTAAGAGAAGGGAATGTGAAAACCAAATACTGGCATAGCTTTATGTCAGTGCCTATTACCTTATATGGGAATAAAAGCTGAATAAGCTAGCTAAGTATCAAAATGGAACCCATGGTATTGAAGAGGTTGTGTGGGGCAGTTTCATCAGGAGACATGAGGTCTAGTCCAGTTCGACACCTAATTTGCTGTGAGGCCATCGAGAAGCTGCTTTACTTCTCTGTGAAATGAGGTAGTGAGTGTCTATCAGTGCTTCTCAAACTTTCCTATGCCTGGGAGTCACCTGAGAGTTTTGTTAAAATGTGGATTCTGGTAGGAGGTATGGGGCAGGCCTAAGGTCCTGCATCTCTAATTAGCAGTTAGGTGGTGCTAGTGTTGCAGGCTTGTGGCCCGCACTGGGAGTAGCAGGGATCTGGATGGTCTCTAAGTGTCTTCCGGTTCAGTTGAACATGGTTTTATGATCAGCTCTTTCACAGGCAAACAGCGAAAGTCTATGAATTATAGGGATGAGGGCAAAGCTATGACCAGAACTACCGTAGTGAATAAGAACAAGCTCAGTGGTGTGGGCACACCCGTGACCAAACAGTGAAGTTGGTGACTCTGACTAGGTGATTTAGAGAGGCACAGAGCTAAGTTAAAATCAGGGAACAAATCTCAGCCTAAAGGATGTGACCAGAGAGCGAGGGAAGATCAGTGGAGAAAAGTACCCGGGAATCTTGGGAGGGGGCATGTGCTTGGTGAAGTGGCTGCCATCTGGCAAAGGAACAAAGGGGCCGGAACACTGTTAGCCCTCCTTCAGGTCCCTCCGAGTCTCCCTGGCTTCATTCGGAGGACATGTTGTCCCTTCGATTCCTGACACTCCCGCCCTCATCACATGGCTTCTGTAAAAAGTGGAGACAGGCATGGTTCACATGTGAACATTACGGTGAATTAATTCTTAGAAGCAGCTTGGAAACAGACATACACCCTAGTCCTTGGGTTAGGGCCAGGCGCTGGGGGTGGACCCACGTCCCAGGTTTATCTGAGATCTGGAGAGAAGGAAAGGGTGGGGAGGTCCCCGATGTGCCTTCAGAACCAGAAATCTTCCCTGTTGCATTAATCCATTGGAAAAGGACTTCAGTTGGATGGCCATAATGATTTCATAAGCCACTTATATTAAGAAAAGTTCTGGGGTGTAGATAAAGATAGCTACTATTATCTAGTGTAAAATAGGTAAGAGCCAAGATGAGGCAGGTTAAGACCATCAGCTAGTTAGCGATGGTTAGAACTCAGGTCTCTTTGCCTGCTGTCAGTGGAGTTTCCTCCATAGTGGTCGTACCCACACCACACATATGTGATCATATTGTGTGCACTCATCTCTGGCACATAGGACAGAAGAAAATCCAGGGGTCTGATGGCACCGTATCATGGGAATACCAGTTCCTGAGTGGAGGTCTCAAAGGGCCTGTTCCCTTTCCATGTGTCCATCCTCCCCACCCCCTCTGACAAGACCGCTCCTTAAACAGCCCCCACATGCTGCAAGCCCGGCTTGGTTACAGTTTTAGCCATTTCATTGTCCTTTTTCGTGCAAGAGTAAGGGCTGGAGAAGCTCGCGTTTTGTATGTGTGTTACTGACAACCTCTGTTTTCCGACTGATGATCATAGCGCCGTGATTCCGGTGAGTCACCTGGGAGGACGCTCTCAGGGCTGTCTGTTATTGGACCTGGGGGGGGGGGGCGTTGGGCTGGGACTGCGTAATGAGGGGAGGGTGGAGGGGGAACTCGGGTGCTTGGCCCAGTTCCTGCCCAGGGCCCGCTCCTTTATGAAAGGTCAGGAAGTGAGCAGCAGCAGGGTCTGCTTGGGACAGTGTTACCAAAATGATCATTCTCCTCTGAAGGTTCACTTTCAATTTAATTTGCTAGCTAAGGATGGTAAATTATCATTATTAATTGATGAATGCTAAAGTGCTTTGACTACAAAGCACTCTATGTAATTTCTAAGGCAGTAATTTCTGGTCTAACTTTGAGGGCTGATCCAGGAGAGAGATAATAATAATAATAATAATAATAATAATAATAAAAAATAGTCTTCTAAAATGGTTTAAACCCAGGCCTTCTCTTGGTCTGGAACACTGCCTTAGGGGAACATTGCAGAGTCTGTGGTTTCCCACTCAATTAAAAAAAACTGTCCTGTTGCCAGGGGCATCCCTGCAGGAAGAAGGCTTTGGGGGAGACCCGTGGGTCTTCACTGTCCAGTGATGTTGGGAGGTAAAGGCTGTGGTAGGGAGGTTTCCAGAGAGCTGAAGGATCCAGGGGCCCAGGGCCTGTCCTGGGGTGGGGGGTGGTGAGAACTCCTGCTGAAGCAGGGGGGGCGGGGCAGGACTCCTCCAGGTGGATGTGTGGGCAGGGGAGGACAAAAGCCAATCTGGGGAGAGAGTCACAAAGGTGTGTGTGTGTGTGTGTGTGAGAGAGAGAGAGAGAGAGAGAATGAATATATATTTGAAGAACCCCAAGTAGAGTATGTTTGGCAGGGTATCATCAAGAGATATAATTCAAAGGCCAGGGGGCTTTTATTTAAAGAAGTTAAGTGAGCGCATCCATCATATCCTTCCCTGCCAAAACTCTATTAAGAGGATGATAGATAATACGATATTTTTAAATATGTAAGCCATAAGGACAGACACACCAGAAGAAGCACAACGACAAAATTTTAGGAGCTAGGCACTATGTGGAAGTGTGGCAATTGACTGAGCCCACTGGAATTCTAATCTTAAGTAAGTAGTGGGGACAACAGGACAGGAAGACAATTGGAACCAGAGATTGCCCCCACCCCAGAAATCTCAGGAATCCAAGGGAAAGGACACTCTGGCGGTGCAGGGAAAGGAGGACCTAAAGCCAGGAGAGTTGGCTCAAATTATTTTCAAGAGTTGGAATTCCGAATGGCTTCCCCGTCTGTATGAGTTCCCACTGTGGCAGAAGACCAGAGGGTCATTCTGTGGAGGGGATGAGAGCTTATGCTTTTGGAAGCTGTGGAGAGATTATGTGAAATAAGGGGTCATTGGTTTTCCTCATCAGGGAGTTGTCGGTGACTTCAGTTGCAGCCGTTTTATTGGAATAAGTGGTATTCAGAGCCAGATTGCAGCATTCCTGGGGCCCAGGGAGCAGTCCGCTGAAACCAGTAGTCTCTTAATGCCCACCTCTCTAACTCTATGCGTGCAAGTGCCATCCCCTGGGAGGGAACTGTGTTCTCACCCCAGGGACCACTTAGACACACAACATTGGATTTCTACAATGACTTTGTGAGAGCATTTCTGGGGATTCATGAGCCCTGGCTGAACCTATTATCATGTTCTTTGGTTTGTTATTTTTATGGGGTTTTGTGTGTGTGTGTGTGTGTGTGCGAAACCTTCAGTGGGATGAAATGCTGAGACTGGCCAGGAAAGGGGTGGAGAATTACAATAGCCTTCAAGTAATTTCTTAGCATGAATAGAGAACTATCTACCTGCAAAAGTGAGAGCCTTCCTGTGCAGTGAATGTGTGATGTCGACTTGTCATTGGACCCAGCGTTGCTACTCCATACACCTACTATCCATGCCTCCATCCATGCCTCCATCCATCCACCCATCCATCCATCCATCCATCCAAATATTTGCCACTGTCATGTGAGTTACAGAGATAAAAACAAGGAGCAGATATTACTATGCGCTCAGGAAGCTTACAGGAGGGAAGGGTGGGGTCTGTGTGCCCCAGAAGCACCAGGGCAAGAGGAAGGGGCTAAGGAAACATTCTCTGGAGCGTCTCCTATCTGAAGCAGCCATGCATCGGGGCACAGAAAGGAGGTGGGGTCCTGCAGGAAGTGTGCCGACTGCTCTGCCTGGACATTGCCCCTCCTGTGACCTGAGTGGGACCTCAGTCTTTCCAGGGCCGTGTGGGTTGAGAGCTCTCAGTCTCTGGGGCTACTTCTGAATGGATTACTGGGCCACCCGTGCACAGGGAGGGTGGCAAGGAGGGTCCATCAGGAGCTTGTGTTTGGAGCTCGTCTTTGGGGTGACGGATTTGGGTGTATGAGGAAAATGATATTTCTTGTAAGTACTCAAAGGGGTGCCATAAAATTTAAACAAGGAGTCTCAGCCCTTGTAATTGGAAGGCCCAAGAACTTTCTGTGGCATAGCCAGATCGTGGCTATGAAACCAGGTTCCCCAGACAGCAGTGCTCAGGGCCCAGCCGTCCTTGGCAGGCAGGATGTCCTCTCCCCAGGTATTTTCGGGCTCCGCCTCACAGAGTGTTGGTGCATCTCAGATGTTCCCTGGTCCCGGGAACCCCCCAAGGAGGAGTTTATGTGGGGCCAGGGCTTTCACATAGCTGTAATCAGAGCCTTTGCTGGTAGCTCTGATGCCTTGGTCCTTGGCTGGCCACCTGTGGCAGCCACCCAGGGATGTTCCATATATGTTCAGATGGCCCATTGGCCTCTGGAACTCATTCCTCTCTGGGTCAGCTGGGAAATGTCATTCTCCTCCTCCCAGCAGTTTCTGGGCTGTTGGACCTCAGTGACCAGTGAGTCCTTGCCCTGTGGTCTACTTTCCCAGCATGGACAGTCTGTCCAGGAGGCATCTGGCTGGGTCTTATCAGGAGCCACATCACAGTTCTCTAGACCTTTGTTCCTCCATGTTCCAGGCTCATCCCACCAACATGTTTGGTCACAGCTTTGTTTTGTTGTTGGGCTCCAGGCAGATCAGACCTGCTACTGGGCAACCATCCGAGAGTCCTTGGAGATTTCCTGGGAGATAAGAAGTTCCCTGGACATGGGGAACTTTCTGGGAAGGTGTTTCCCAGCTTCACAATACAGACCCCACCAGCTGTGTTTCTAGGCTATGAGAAGAGCAACATATATTTCAGTGTTATGGAAATCAATAGAAGTTTTCTTAAAATGAAAGTGTATGGTGAAGCCCTGGAGGACTCCCTGGGGGAGGTGGTGGTGAAATGGACATACAGAAAAACACAGGAGGCTTGGGTTGGAGCTTTCAAACCCGAGTCCTCGTGTCAGGTGTGGCTCCATGGTAAACCCAGCTCATTAAAGAACGTGGTGTCAGTGCTTGCTGGAGAGTCTCAGCTATTTGTGGATTCACTTCTGAAACTTGAACTTTGTCCTGGATGGAGGAGATGGAATATATGTGGGAAATGGGAAGACAAAGTATAACTGAAGGTGAAGGAAGTCGGTGGGGATGAGAAACACCTGGGGAAGAGGGCGTCGGTCGTGATTTTTGGCTGCTACCCAACTCCCTACCCCCTTTATCTTTGAGGCATTCTCTCTCTGGAGAAGCTACATACCATTTCAGCTTTCCCGACAGCTAGACCAGTCATATGACCAATGATTCACAGTCAGACTCACTCAGGGTGGACTTAGACTTGAAAGCTAAGAATCCGAAAGAGCTGGGCTATACAGACACCAGCTTGGTGAGGCTGATGGCACCCATGGTAGCTGGATTTGCTTTCCAGAGTCCATGGAAGTCACGGTCCGGCTTCCAGAGTCCATGGAGGTCACTGTCCAGTAGCAGTGCTGTCTGTGGAATGGGCAGCTACATCTGCGTCCAGTAGAAGTAACAGCCACATCTTCATAGAATCAGTTCTATGAGAGACTCTGGGATGTTTCTGTGTGTAGGTGGCATTTAAACCCAATTCTGATACCCCTGGAGCTCTGGGAGCAATCTGATGTCCTTTGGGGTCCCCTTTCTGCCCTAGCCATCAGCTTGCAACTAAGAAGCTTGACCCCAAACAAACAAGTCACATCGTCAGACAACTTCGATGACAAGACGTTTGAAAGGGGCAGGAGAGACACCCATGACCCTATCAGTTCAGCGGGAAAGTAATGACCCCTACGATTCCTTCGCGGTCCTTCCCTGTGCTACTTCCATGGACATTAGGTGTCACGTGCACAGAAAAAATATCCATCATCAAATGACTTTGGGAATTTGAAAAATGTTCTCTATTATCATGTAGTTTTCTTTATTTCAATACTCCTCAAGTACATTTATTTTCCTGGGAACGTTTCGGGGCTACCGAGGGGCACACGTGACCTGTGCAGTGCTGCCTGCCGCTCTGCTCACACACGGGCGTGACCTGCACACAGTGGCAGGGGGCACGTGCAGGTTCGGCCCTGCTTTCTTCTTCTATATCGTCTCACAGGGACAGTGAGGACAAGATGTTGCGTGGAGGAAGCTTCTCTCCTTTTGTCCCTGGTTCTCTAAGTGTGAACCTGGAATCCCCTGTGGATGAGAAGGGGGCACCTGGTCCGGAGCCAGCAGACCAGTCCTGGTCCTGTGTCTCTGCTCGTGGGCATTCTGGCAGAAGCAGGTTGTCCTGACAAAATGAGGGCCAAGACCTCCTGATCCTGAAATCAATTTAATTTATTTGGGCATTTCCAGCTCACGGAAGAGCGGTGACAGCCAGGGTTGTCATGCAAACGGACGCAGAGTGTCCTTGGTGCTTCCAGTTACGCCCAGTGTGGAAAGAGCAGAGACCAAAGTAGCCTTAACTCGGAGGAAAGAAAAATACCGGATCACCTGTGGGGCACGGGTGGGAAACGGGGAGAAGAGCTCTTTTCACTTGACTACCGGTTTCACCTGCTGAGCCTGCCCCTGGAAATACAACACTTACCACTTGGGTATAGCCGTGGCCCAACAGCCCACGTGCCTCTGCGGGTCAGACCCGGTGCTGGGAGACACCGCCATGGATCTTCATTTGGATTTATATCAGTGGGGACAGGAGCTTGGAGTTTTCCCTGCTGCATCCCCAGAATACAGAAGAGTTGCCCTATAAAATCTGTCTCCTCGGAGAAGGGTGTCGTTACGTCTCACTGACGGAGGTTGAACCTTGAGTCCTCAGTAGCCCGAAACTTCTAGTTTGGTACATATCTGCACGTGACCACATTTACCATCCTACTCCTCTAAGTTCCCTTCGAAAAGCCGTTATGCCACAGATCTCTGCGCTGTCCTGTTCAGCAGGAATTTGCTCTGAATTAGCCCCCTGCTGTGAACTGGCATGTTCAGAGGACATGTGGCTCCGTGGCTGGGGATGTGATGGCTGGGCACCTGAGACAGACTCTGCTAATAACAATAAAAAATGAAAGTTAACGTACATTTTATAAAATCTTCTAAAAAAAGCTTGGAAGAACAGGTGAAATATAGCAGCAAGAATTTATCAGCCTAAAGTCTAACAGAAAGTAGGGATCAAGAGATCAAACATAGTTTTGATCCTGAAGGCTGTGGCTGAGCCTGATGAACTTGGACTTCAGTTTTTCTTAGTTTTGTAAGACAAGCGGTGTGTGTGTGTGTGTGTGTGTGTGTGTGTGTGTGTGTGAGAGAGAGAGAGAGAGAGAGAGAGAGAGAGAGAGAGAGAGAGCGCCAAGTCCAGAGCCAGTCCCAAATCCTGGGACTGCAGGGGGTCACAGACTCTGTAGACATGATCTTGAACTAAATCCAACTGCATCCTCCACACTCAGGAAATTTCAAGGCAAGTTGCCTAAGGACCAGACACAACAGAGTTAATAAAAAATCCCACACCCAAAACAAAACCCAAAAAACCTCAAACAACCCTTCCCGGTAATTAAAATATTAAACTGGCCTTTGTGTGGACATGAGTGGTCCAAAAAATTCAAGTCTCTGGGCTTCTACCAGCATTCATTCACGCAGCAACAATAGGCTAATGCATGAGCTTGTAAGCAGGGTAAAATCAAACTGCAGACCCCAGAAGTACCTAGCAGCAAATCTAATAAAAGATGTATGAAACCTCTTTGAAGAGAATTAGACTCCTTTATTGAGGAACAATACAGAACATATAATAAGTTGAGAGATGTTTTGTGTGCACTGACTAAAGGATTTAAGATTGTGAAGAGGTCCATTCTTCCAGATTATTGGAGTCAACACCATTCCAATAAAAGTTCTTTTTTTTTATAGAACTTTACAAGCTGATTTTAAAATTGATTTGGAAGTGCAAAGAGTCAAGAATAGCCAAACATTCTTAAGAGACTTAAAGATAAAGAACAAAGTGAGAGGTCTTTCCCTACAGATACCAACAGTTATTTTAAAGCCATAACAATTGAGATAATGTGGTACTGGGGCCGATTAGAAAGGTGGCATTACAGGTCAGTGATAAGGATAGAATCAAATAAATAATGTGGGGAAATCAGGATGGACGTGGTGAGGTCATAGGGGAAAAATATAAATATGTCCCTTCTTTACCTCACAGATGGTGCTGAACCATCTACGTCCATCATTTTGTAGGTCAAAAACAGTCAACTGTGGGCAGTTACATGTTATTTTACCCAGTAAAAACTTCCAGGTATATTGAAAACCTAAATGCAAAAAATAAAAGTGCCTAACCAGGCGGTGGCACAGTGGATAGAGCGTGGGACTGGGATGCGGAGAACCCCGAGGTCGCCAGTTTGACCACAGGCTCATCTGGTTTGAGCAAAGCTCACCAGCTTGGACCCAAGGTTGGTGGCTTGAGCAAGAGGTTACTCCATCTGCTGTAGCCTCACAGTCAGAGCACATATGAGAAAGCAATCAATGAACAACTAAGGTGTCGCAACGAAAAACTGACGATTGATGCTTCTCATCTCTCTCCATTCCTATCTGTCCCTGTCTATTCCTCTCTGACTCTCTCTCTGTCTCTGTAATAAATAAATAAATAAATAAATAAATAAATAAATAAATAAATAAAAGGTGACCAACTTAAAAAAAAGTACAGATAACACAGGGGAATATTTTCAAGTCTGAGGATCAGAAAACAAGACCAACACACACTAACCATCATGGAAAGCTTGGTAAATTTGATTACATCGAAACCAGGAACTCTTTATCAAAGACACCATGAAGGGAGCGGAGACCAGCAACAGAGTGCAATAAGGTATTTTAAATGCACAAAACAGCTAAATGCTTCCCATTTAGCATATATAAAAATAACTCCTAAAATCAGTAGGAAAACTTGACAGGCAGACTTGTAGAAAATCCATTCAAGGAGTTATCTGGATCTTCCAGGATTTGACATAGTTTATTATACAAAAATTTTAAGAAGTACTCTTTTTTTTTTTTTTTACTATTGCCACTGATCTCATCAGGAAAGTCCTTGAGCGTTGGGAAGATATCAAGCTTAGCATGGCGAAGACAAGTTTTCCAAAATTTTCATTTTCTTTTGAGAGCTCAAATTGTTATCACTAGCTACGAACACTGTTGACTGTTTTCCTCGAAATGACATGCTCACTTGGCTTACTTTCGAGGAAGTGTCTGCCAGTACCCATGCCTGAAAAAACCCCATAGTTTCTGTCATTTGTCCTTTCAAGTAAAAATGGCATCCCATGAACAAAAGCGACCAGTTGAGCTGAGATGCAATCACACTGTTCTTTGTGGAAATGCTTCAATCATTCTTCCCATTTAGTCACACCAACTTCAAAAGAGGCGCAAGCACTCACGGGCAAGATACAATATGATTAATAATTTTTACTTTTTCATCAAGTGAAAATGGCATTATTATTATTAATTTGCTGAGTAAAAAATATGACTGAGTACAGTTTCTTGCTGTTGTCTTGATCTTTGCTAAGAACTTGTAGCTTTACCACCATCAGTGCAAGAGTCCACGCAACGAAAAAGCTAAAAATGATCTTCATAGTCTTTTAAAACATTTTGGATTTTATGGGTCCTCTGGAAAGGTCTAATAGACCCCTGAGGATCTGTGGACCACAGTTTGACAACCACTGCCCTAGATGGGGGATTTCTCCAATGTCAACAGCAAGCCACTCATAGAAACGTCTAGAATCCAGGTGTTCAGTTATTTTTCTTCTTTGTCATAGGGTCTCAGGACCACATGGCTGAGTTGGTAATCAGGGACATTTTGATGAGCATATCAGATGGAACTCTTTTGATATTATCCATCTGAGTACATTAAGGACATATCTTTGGGGATGGATGTGGTGAGGTCAAAGATGGAGAGAGGCAATTATTTCAAATTTTCTTAATTGTTTTTTTCAGCAGTAGAAGTTAATAGTACATTTCTTTTTAGACTGGATTAAAACTTTCCTGGGGTCTAAATGTTATGAGGCATCTCCTTTATTGTTGAAGATGGTAAGTTAAGTTTCTGTTGGTATCAAATAACCAACAAAACCCAACTGTCTTACACAATATGGGAGGTGATTTCATAACTCCAGGTCAGACTGGATTCAATAATGTAATGTATCAGAACCCACTTTCATCCCGTTTCTGTGTGACCCCATGTGGTGTCAGCTTCACCCTGAGCCTGACCTTGGTCATGGAGAGAAAATGGAAACATGTTCTGAGAGTTTTAGCCACAGCACAATAGAATTCAGAGGCAGTGGGGGTTTCATTCCTAGAGCCACTCAAAATGTCAGCTCTCATATTTTGGGGTGGAATTGGAACTTGTACTCGCCCTGAACCAGTAACTGTGGGCTGGGCCAGACCAGGTCTGGGCTGATGTGCTCAGGTTGGAACCACTGTGCCCTGACCCTGGAGCGGTGATTTTGGCAGCAGAGGAGGGGAATGATATTTTCTCCCAGGGGACATTTTGGTCACCATAACTCTGTGTGTGTGCACGCACACACACACGACTGTTATCTGAAGGATAGAGGGTGATACTAGCTCAGTTCTTCGTAGTGGCTTGACTCTGAGGGAGAAATCAATGGTCCTGGGAGTCCGAGGACGAGTTCCAGGCAGAGCTTGCTGGTAGAGCCCCTTACTTAGCTGCTCCCTGGCCCTTGATCTGGAGGAGGACTGTGGTGCAAAGGATCCCAAAGGAAAGCAGCAACTCTTTGGCACCAAGATGTGAAACCCAAATTTTCCTCCTGACTGTGAGCTCTGTGGCTTCTTCACACACACCTGCTGGAAGGGATCCCATCAGTCTCTTAAAGAGATGGAACCAGACCCATCTCACCTGACCCAGAGAAGCAAACGCGAGGGCCACCGCTGCCCATCATACTTGCGTGGTGATCCTGTTTTTATCCCGGGTGCCCTACACATACATCACCGAGGTGATTGCACCTTCTAAGCACAGAAGAACTAGGTCACATGGACCAAGAGGCATGTGAGGCTGGGGCAATAGGAAAGAAAAGCCAGCATGGTGACTTCTCTGATAAAGCCAGAGGAAGATGTGGTGTCCCTCCCTGCAGCCCCCTTCCTGGGGGCCGGAAGAGCTTGTTGGGAGGGTGAGTCAGGGGGAGGGGTTCAGTGGTGGCATGCTTCTCTGTCACTTACTGAGGATGCAGCAAATTTCTTTCCTGGAAAGCTTTTGATTTTTCCTTTTGCTTCATCTCTGTTCTTGTGACACAAGTTTCCCTTGGTCAGGGTCTGCTCCCTGATATCATGGAGCACATAGTCGTGTGACTTGATGTCCTCGTTCTCCTGGGGTATGGACAGTGACACCCGCTTCCTTGTTCAGTTGGCCAGAACCCTGAACTAGGCAGTATTTTGGGACAAAGCCTTCCCTTCCTCTTGTCTTTGGTGCCTAACTTACCCTCATTTCTTTTTTTTTTTTTTTTTTAAAGAAAACTCCAGGACAGATGAGATTGGGAGGCATTTGGGGATCTTAAACAATCAATACCATTTATCATTGTCCATCAGGGGAAGCAGCAGAGCTAAAGGTCTAATTTATAAGTGACCCTGAATTTGAAGCTTAATTAATTCCTGGAGAGCCATGACAAATTGAACAGCGGAGAGTCAAACTCTCATTTTCTATCAGCACTGTCTTTTAAATTCTAGTCCCTACCTTGGAATCTAATCTCATGCCCACAGTGATTCCAACGAAATGGAACTGAGAACACAGATAGCTCTTCAAACATTTATAAAGTACATAAAAGGAAATTCAATAGAAAAGCTATAGCAATGTTCTCTTTGGTGTTGGGGAGGCTCTTTTGTCTTATGGGCTGAAATGGACTGACGCTTCTTAAAATGTTGCTTTAATGAAGTCTGGATTGAAGTCATCATCTTCTGGTGATAAATCATGAAAGAGCAACTCTCAACTGAGGGTGATTTTGCTCCCCAAGGGCAGATTGCATTTGTCAGCATCTGGATACTTTTGGTTTTTATAACTTGGAAGGGGGTGGTGGTCCTACTGGAATTTAGTGGGTAGAGGCCAGGGATGCTACTAAATATTCTACAATGCACAGGACACCGTCCTGCAATGAAGAACCATCTGACCGAAATGTTAATGGTACTGGCGTGTTAAAACCCTGCCCTGTAGCTAGCATGGACATTTCAAACTGAGTTCAAGTTCAGGTCATTTCTTTGGGAAAATAAGAAGGGTGGTCAAAAGCTAGATTTATAAGACGATCTCTCAGAGTATTCAAGTGTTACATGATGGGTTTAGGGGGAAGGTAGAGGGGGACAGTTAGTTCCATGTGGCACGTGGACCCCTTCCTTGTTGGTGACACTTCTGTGGCAGTACGTCAGCTGAGATCCAGGTGGTCACGGCTGACAACAGTTGCAGTGCCGCTTGGGTTGTAAGTACAAGTTTGGATTATTGCTCTGAGGGTTTTATTTATGGAAGGCAAGTCATAAAAAGCGAGTGTGGCCCACAAATCACACCGGGCGGTGCCTGAACGGAGACATAATTTACACGTCCCCTCCTGGTGCCCACTGTTTTCTGTGGGTCTTTACACTTCCTGCACAGCTCGCATACTGCATTTTCATAATTGCCACCGCATTTCTTATAATTTACGTGCGTTTCCCAGAAACCTCAAAAGGGCTATTATGGTCTGTTGCGACAAGCAGACCCAAAGCTTTGGCAGACCCTGCAAGCTGTAACAGAGGGCCTCATGGTGACCTCGGTCAGAGCTGTTGTTCTTTAAGGCCTTCAGGGGCAACAATACCTGAAGGCACCGGGCCATTTATTTTCTGATGCTCTCTTCCCCCTTCCACTCCCCCAAGAAAGAGTCTACAGCACGTAATCCTTTGAGCGGGTCCTGTTAGCTTTTCAGATTCAAGAAGCTACTTATTGCCACTTTTCTTAGCATTTGAAGTGTTTCAAATGTACCTGAGATAATATATATATGTAGTCTGCTCACAAAAATTAGGAGATGTTTTAGAATGAATATGAAGCAATAAAAAAAAGAAGCATTTGATTTTTTTTTATTAAACAAGAACATCAGAAAAGCAAACGACAGGTCAAAGAAAGTTGTTCAATTAGGCAAATGAGATGCAAAGCCAACTTTTATTTCATTGGTGAAAGTGCACTCTACAAAAGGCTAAAAGTACTGGAGTATCTGCACGTCCCCTAGTCCCCTAGTTTTTGTGACCATATAAATATATGGTCAATATTGAAATGACAACCCTTATCCTAATTAACTGAATTTTTTCTCTGTATACCTCCTTCCAAGTTCCTCGTGAACACATAAACACATATTGGGGAATCTTCACTCTATTCTATTATAAAACCTTGGAAGCGAGGGGCTTCATGCATGCGTGTGGGACATCTAGCCTGGGGCAGGGAGGCAGTTTGGTACAAGTGGATGACATGGGAAGAGACCAAAAGAGATGGAATCTCTTGAAGGGGACCAGGCCTTTATTTCTGCACATGCAGAGACAGCGCTGGGACTGGCCCATAGTAGGTCCTACTGAACGCGGAGGGAGGGTGAATTAGAGATGCCGCTGTGTGTGGACTTAGGTGGCCAGCGTGTGCCCTTTCATGGTTCTCTGAAAGCCTGCGTGATGGACTCTATTGCACATGTCACACGGGCGGAGCGATCACAGGCTCCATGGGCCCTTATTCCGTGATGACGTTTTACCACTGATGCAGCAAAAAGGTCACCGGTAAAGACACGTGTCCCCAGGGACACCGGGAACATGACAAGGAGAGAAGATGCTAGCTACTGTGTTTAGGTCGGGTTCTTGGTAACTGCACTGATTACAAATGCTGCTGACATTTCTCTTGCTTAATAATCCACTTTTAATTTTACCCGTGGCAGTTCTTCGCTCCCATAACACAGCAATGATTAAATCTGTGTTTAGATGGTTGTAAATGCCCCCGGAGGTCCTCAGCAATGGGTGAATTACAGTAGTTGAAGTTAGCCTCTAATGGTAGCATTCAGCCACCCCAGGAATAAATCACAATGACCGGGGTGCCTTCAGGTCCCCCCCCACCCCCCGTCAGTCTCCTTTTCTGAGATAGGAGCTTCGGGTGACGAGTTTTATCTGCGTATGACAATGGTTGTTCCTCTGGTAACGTGACCCCAAGTGGCTTATTTAGAACAGGACCAGGAAATGTGGCTCTTTTCAAAGGGCCCCTCTTGCCTGGTAGCCCAGAAGTCTGTGTTCTAGGAAATGAGCCCACCCCACCCCCCGCGTCCCCAGGGAGAGGGCCAAGGAAGCGCTCTGCCCCTGTTCGTGCAGGGCACCTTGGGGGGGGGGTGGCTGTCACTGTGGCTGGGAGCTGTTGCCACGGTTGAGAAGAGGCCTGCTGGTGTCCACAAAAGACTGGGGGAAGGACTCTGTTTGGGGGAAAAAACTGCCAAGTGTGGGACTCTGTTCCTTCGAAAGGTACTCTTCTCTGTCTCCCTTTTGACAAGGGGACATGGAGGAAGGTCTCTCCCTCTTGGCCTGGGGATTCATAATGTTTAGTCTGTGGCACCTGGAGGTGGGGGGAGCTCTGTTATTGAGGTCCCTCAGAGGTCGCCAGGGGCCAGGCAAACACGAGCCCCCCACTTCCTGGCCCTGCTTCCCAAGGTTACGCTGTTTTATGCCCTGTGACTCTCATTCACACTGCTTCCTCCTCACCTGTCCATGCTGGGGTGTTGCCATCGTCACAGGACCCAGCCAGGGCGACCTCCCCCAGGTGGTCTCCGAACACGCCCTCCCCAGGCCAGCGGGGAAGAGCTGGTGGGGGTCCCGGCACCACTGCACAGCCTCTGTTAGTGACTCTGCACTTGTGTGTGTGCTTGCAGGGCTGAACTGCAGAAGGGTCCTCCGCGGCCCTCCTCGTGGACCTGTAGCCTGGCTAGTCTTATCTAGTGCTACCTGGAGGTTACAGTTACAATGTGCACTGGGTCCATTTTCGGGGGGGGGGAAGGGAATGTTTTCCAAGATGACCAAGTCTGAGGAGTAGGTGGGCATAGGAGCTGGACACGGACTGAGCCAAGGGGAGGCAGGCCTAGCAAGTTGGGCCTTTGACTGTTCTCTGCCAGGGCCCATAGATGGCACTAGAGCCCTGGAGAACTGGCTACCCCCGGACACTCCGGAGTTGAGGCAGCAGCACAGGGAGACTGTCTCTGTGGCTGGTCGGGGCTCAGAACCACACACCCAAGACCACGGCAGGTAATGCTGGGGCGTCCAGCAGGGGCGACCACCTGCCAGTGACTGTTCTGCTGGTGAAAGCAAAGGGTGAGAGGAAGAGTTCAAAAAGCAGGTGGGAGATAGGGAAGAGAGGAGGAGAGGGAAGGGGTAGAGAGATCAAGAGGATATAATGAGAAAACAGGATCAGGGAAGGGAAGGGACACAGGGGGAGGAGCAGGGCATTGGGAACAAGAGTCGCCTCCCTGAAAGGGGACACAGAGCAGACGTTTGGGCAGAAGTGGTGGGTGCACGTGCACAGGAGGTCCAAGCGGCCGGCTGCTGAGGAAGAAAGCCTTCCTCCCCAGGTCCCCACAGGACTCGGAAGACGACATCAGTCCTTCAGGATCTTTTATTAACGTATAGAAAATGTGTTTAAAAAAGGAACTATACAGAGGCTTAAAGCAACCAGGACTAAAAATACTAGTTAACAATGGTTAACAAGCGGAGATCCCAGTCTTTGAGCTACCGGGCCAGGCAAGCTGGGGGCATCGGTCTGTCCGCTCCCTCCCGGGGTTTTTGTTCTGTTTAGTTCATACAAGCGTACCCCACCTGAGCCGTGTGGACTCCATTTTCTCCTTGTTTTCCTTCTTCCTTCCAGCCTTTCTTTCATATCAATGCTTTTCTGAGCACACTGTAGCTACAAAGTCAGTAAATTGGTCTTTGTTATTTATTTTTTACCTGAAAAGGCTGTTAAAAGGTTAAAATGGCAAACGCAAATTCAGAGGGATTGGAGGATTTGGTGTTGGTGAGTTCTCTGAACGACTACCTAGGGTGGGTTTCAGCTGGCCGCGCCCTGGTGACTGCTCCCTAAAGTCACAGTGAAGTCACAGTGACTTGCTCAGGGCATGGGGCAGTCTATGGGCCTGGAGTGAATTTGAAGTTGGAATAATTGGAGGAGGGTGGGGGGCAATGTGAATGACAGGAAGGAGGTGTCTGTCAGTTAACAATAACTCCTACAGGTTCTGACCCTTGAGCTTGTGGTTAAACTTGAGTCTAGGTCTCAGGACAGGAGTGGGAGGCGGGGTGGGTGGTTGAGGAGCACTTTCTTGGCTGACACAACTGCATTAACCATGGTTTTCCACTGCGGGTAATACACAGGTGGCCCTGCATGGAAGAGGACCATGACATGAACTCCCCTCTCAGGGAGTTCTAGCTATGCCCCAATATATTATAGAAACGTCATTCAATGAAGAGAAAGGGGTTCATTCCTGGGGTTTTGGCCTGGCAGCTAAAACTACCAAGAAACAATTTCCTTCTCAATTCCCCAAAGTGGCATAGAGAGCTCAGATTATAGCCAACTGTCCTCTGAGCTCCGGGCCCACTGGGGAAGTCCCCTGCCGTCTTCTAGCCATCTCCTCCGAAATTTCCGCTGATGTGCTCCTGCCAGGGCCCACAAAGAACGATGTCTGGGAAGAGGGAGCCCAAACTAGTTTGTCACCTGCCAGTTTCAGCCTAAAAATTCTTGGGATTTCTGCCTTTGATACCCCCTGCATCTGTTTGAATACATTACTGATGTAGCCTTTCCCTCCCCAGTTCAGGAGTGAAACTGACACTCCAGGCACAGGTGCCATGTTTATTCTGTGACTTTTGGGCCCCAATCCTGGCTACATTGTCTGCCCCAGTTTGGAAAGCATGGCTCTGGAGTTTCCCACTATTCCAATGTTGGGTGAGAGGGAGGCCACAGATCCCCAAAGCAGCGGGCTGGGGGTAGGGGTACCAGTGTTTGTGTTCTGGTCTTGATCTTCCCCTACCAACCTGCTGGGACCCCTGCAGCGTTGGTGGTATAGTGGTGAGCATAGCTGCCTTCCAACCTGCTGGGACCCTCTTTCACACATCCTGTGTAAGAAAAACAAACAAACAGCCAGGATGTTTCTTACTCCTGATGGTGAGGTTGAAGATCCCCTGGAATATGTTGCAAAAACAATTTAAGACTCCCTCTTTTTAAAATACTGAGGGGAAGTGGCACGAGAAGCCCCTTTGTGAGACCATGAACAAATCCATGATGGTGGCCACTCGGTTAAGTAGATAGAAGGGGCGGCACTCATGAAGTAGCAAAGTGGGAGTGTTAGAATCAGACAAAGCACTTCCGATTATGACTTTCCTTATAGCTGTGTGATTTTCGGCATGTTGCTGAACCTTTCTGTGCCTTCGTTCTCTCATCTGTAAAATGGTTAAACTTGAGTCAGGGTTCTGGTGACAACTTAACAAAATAACATATGTCAAGTTCCTAACCCATTATTTGGAAAACAGTAGGTGTGCCACAATACCAATTCTCTGAAGTCTTCATTTGGAGAGAGGGAAATGAAAAAGCCTATGCTAGATCTGAGCTCAGCTGTTTAACTAAGCAGCTGTGTGAACTTGAGCAAGCTGCCTAACCTTTCTGGGCCCGGAGTGTGAAATGAGAGAGCTGGGGGAGATACCTTGAGTCTCTTCCAGTGCTGAAGGTGTGCTCCTAACATTTGCCTTTTGGACGCAGTGTTGAGCAGGTCAGTGTTCAATGACAGGATGCGGAAAAGCAACCCAAGGTATCGCTGGGGGCTGCTAAACCGCTGATGGGAAGAAAATAATAGAACTCATCTGTGCGTTTGCCTCTGCCACGTCTCAGGACTCCAACCCTCCCTGTGGCTTAGGGGCTGCAGGCCTCCTCGGATGTTTGCACCTGCCTTCCACAAACCCACGGGGGCCAATGAGCCGATGCTAGCACCTGGGAGAGCCGATTGGGTTAATGAGACCCAAAGGGTTAATGTTTCCGAATTGGAAATTTCACACAAGCACGGCCTCACAGCTGACAACGAGGAGCTGTTTTAGTAAGCTAACAGAGGGGCCGAGTTTTTCTGGGGAACAAGAGCCGTGCTCTGTGGATGTCCTGCAGTTTCCCGATGAAGCTTGGGGAAGGAGGGAGGATTTCTGGTCTGGAGAAAAGGCAACACTGCCCAAAGATGGCGAGGCTTGCCAAGGACACTGGGACAACGAAGTGCTCCAGGTGTGATGAAGTCCTGCCTCAGGCAAGGGGTGACCTTGAGAAATTAATCAGGAATGCTGGAGGTGACAAAGCAGGCTTGTGACTGGGAAGAAAAGGAGAGGTCCAGGCAGGCTGAGCGAGCCAGGAAAGGCCTGCTTCTCCGTGTCTGGGCAGAGACAAGCTCCTGGGACCTTCGTTTCTTCTCAGGCGACGTGAGCGAGCTGACAGGGGTGTGGGGAGGTTGGGACCTGACAGCGAGGAGCTAGTGCTGGTCCCTCAGTGGGGACCTCACACCCGTCTCCGCATTGTGATGGTGGGGCCCCTGGAGAGAAGCCTTGCTTTCAGTCCCTAATGATCCATCAGCTCGTTTTTTTTATGTGATTTGGCATTTTATATTTTATTTTTCCTTCTTCCCAGCCATTTCTCCAGCTTGAAGAACACAGAATGAATGTAAGCAAACCCAGGGTGAAACCGTTAGGATGAAGCACCAGAGCCACACTGTCACACTGGACTGGAGCCGACCCCACACGCCCTCTTCAGGTGCACTGGGGTTCTTCCCTACTTGCTTTCAGGGGTTTTCGTTGAGTCAGTGAGTTCCCATTTGGCCTGGTGGTGCCCATGCAGTTGAGGGAAACATCACACCGGGAAAACAAGGGTTTGAGGAAGCAGTCAAAGCTCTTCAGGGTCATGGCCAAAGGATGCCAGGGTACAGCCAGAGAGAGGCCACAGGCACAATCCAGAAGCCACCCTTGGGAGTCACCTTTCCTCAGCCCCCGTGTCCCTGTCCCCTGGGGGGAAATGGACCAGGCGGAGCCCGGCCAGCAGCTCCTGCATCTGGAGCTTTGGGCAGAGGCAGACGCCCAGCTTCACAGGTCCGCCCCGGCCTCTGAGGTCCAGGGCCCTCCTGCAGCCTTGGCAAGTCCTCATGAGCCAAGTGAGAACCCCTGTCCCACCTTCTGTGGGATTACGGGAACGGAACTCGAGGTGGAATCTTCTAGAGGTTCCTTTTGGGTTTTAAGAGCAGACAGTGAGGGGCAAGGCCAGTGCCCCCTTGGGAGGGAAAGAAACGGAAGGAAGGGGTTCGAGTGAACCAGAAAGAAGCCATAGGAAAGCACATATCCTGGGTCAGCAGCCCTACCTTTCCTGAAATTCTGGGTGGGAGTTAAAAAGAAAAAAGAATTGAAGCTCCAAGAGTATTTGCCAGTCCAGGCCACCGACTGGGTGGTGCCAACCCCTCAGCTTGGTCCATCGTTCTCACAGGGTCTGTTTTTCCCTCCAGAAGGCAGAACAGAGAGGAGCTCACAAACCCAATCTCAGCTGATGCTTTTACAACAAACAGCTCTTTCGAAAGGTTCCATAATGACCTTCCGTGCCTCCATCGACAGCTCTGTTCCGGCACTGGATTTCACAAGTCTAAACGTGGTAGGGATTGTTGGGTTTGGCATTGAGCTCATTGGCAACCTTGGTTCTCCAGGTCTGTGTCGGGAAGACCAATATTCTATGTGCAGGGCGCTGGGGGAGGGGTCCCAGGTGAAGAGGAGCAGGTGCGAGGTCCTGACCGCTGCATATGGGGTGGGTCTGTGGAGGGTCAGGTGGACTGAGCTATCTATGGACGTTTGCTCTCCATTTAACTGTTTTCTTTTTTCTTTCACAAATCTGTGCAAATCCGCTGGCCAGTTTTCCTGGGTCCTGATTTGGTATGGGTTCTCCCAGGAACGTGGAGGACCTTACTGTCCTCACCCCGACGACGATGCCCACGGGGTTACTGGATAGGACTGGGGGTTGTGATCGCCCCTTTGTGGCGACACTCAGCAAATCTCCCTCCCCCAGGTAAGTCTGATCTGAAGGCCAGCAGTTTTCCACACATTGGCTTCTCCATACCACTTCCCCTCCAGCAGTGACCCTGGAGGAAGCGAGTTTCCTGTGCTGGATACTGTCTTTCTGATGGGGAAACGCAACAAGGAGGGCCTGTTTGGATCTCGGGTCTAGGCAGTGAGTTTGTTGCAGTCATTGGTGGTTTTCTCGTTTGTGTTTGTAAGTACATACTATCCTGGTGTG
Source organism: Saccopteryx bilineata (assembly GCF_036850765.1). Taxonomy (NCBI): domain Eukaryota; kingdom Metazoa; phylum Chordata; class Mammalia; order Chiroptera; family Emballonuridae; genus Saccopteryx; species Saccopteryx bilineata. The sequence goes on from NC_089491.1 coordinate 285,235,789, forward strand.
TCTCCAGTTAAATTGTCCTTGGCAGGGTCTGATTCCTTTTGTGTCCCTGAAGGGGAACTCGGGTGCTCAGGGTGGGTGTTTTTGAGTGTTGCTGTGGATCCACCTGTGGGAAGAACGACCTGTGTGGAAGAGCCAGCTTAGCAGAGATCAGGGAGTGAAGGTGAAACACTCCGAGGCAGGTTGACCAGGGATCTCCGGGAAGAGAAGAGGCACAGTGTCTTTTACAAATGGTAAAAACTCGTGGGAAAATGATTCTACTTAAAAAAAAAAAAAAAGGAATCTATAAATCCTTTTGGGTGAGCTCGTCTCTGGAGTCCCTTTCTTGCTTTAAGATCCTTTAAAATGAATTTAGGTGGTGCCGCAGAGGCTATTCTTAGAAGTGTCCCTTGGGGTAAAATGGTTCCAGTGAAAGGCAGATTTGGGTTTGCACCGATGTTCCCTGGCTGTCACCTGAGTGGCTACACGAGGTTTCAGGGTCCTGTTTTAGCTCCCTAGATGTGGTGGGCTGTTACTGGGGCCACCCCAGCCCCGGGGCTCTGCTTTCATGTACAAAATCAGTGCAGCCTCCTGCTTGGCATAAGCCTTCCTGCACTGTGTATGTACGTGTGTGTTGTGACTTCCGAATCTGTCTCCTGCCTCCCTTCTTCCCTTCCTTCCCCCCTTTCCAAATAAAGCAGGTTTTCTGGTGAATTTTTGCTACTTGCTGGAGCTCTCATCAATGCCAGTGAGGTGTTCAGTTCAGATGAGCACTGCTGACTGTCAGAGCTGAAAGGGAAGAAGTCACTCTGGTTCGCCCTTTCATGCCACCGGTGAGGAAACTGAGGCCCAGGGAGGTGCAGCCACCTCCCTGCTGTCACAGAGCCCGCGACACTGGCCTAGACCTTCTCTTCCCAGCACCCCCATTCAGCGGGCGTCCTACTGTTCGCCGGTGGCCCACCGCTCTCGCCGAGCCTTACTTAATGTTCTGGTTTCTAGACAGGATTGTTCATGTTTTCTTGCCTCTCCTAGGTGTTTCTGGAAGCCCACGGTGAACGAAGAAATGAACACATCACCCCTGTTTTTCGGGAGGCCTGCTGCGGAGGGGGGTTGGGGGTGAGTTCTGCCACAGCAAGCGGCAGCTGACGCGTCTGGTGACATCACAGGTGTGCCTCTCAGACTCGAAGACGATCCCTTCTCATCCAAGCTCGGCTGGGCTGTGGACGGTCCCATTAGAACATTTCCTACTCTTGGGCCCATCTGGAGCTGGCTGGGAAGGTACCAGGATGCAGATAATGGAACCAGGCCCTCAGGAAAGGGAGGCGAAGGGGTCAGGCAGCTGGGGAGCCGAGCTCGGATTCGGCAGACGCTGCAGGGTCAGCTGCAGCCGACATCTGATTTGGTGAAGTTGAAGGGTCTTGGCTTCTAGAGTCTCCAGTGCGCCTGGACTTAAAAATCAAATCATTGCTAGTGGAGAGAGCACATCTCATAAGGCGGGAGGTGGGCCACAACCCTCGCCGGTTCACCTTTGGATTTCCAGATGTAATTTCCTCCTGTGCTTTTCACTTTTCCTCTCAAAGGCAGAATAATAAAAGAAGATGAAGAAAGGCTTCTCCTGGCCTCACCTCATTAAGGAGGTCATTCCTGTTTCACATGGGACCAAAGGAGAGGAAAACAAAAACAAAAGCCCCACATTCTACCTCTTCCCAGGGATTATCGGTCAGGAGACTGGCCAACTGGCCATAGAGCTTCTTTGACTCCGATTAAGCCTTCCACACAGAGGAGAGCCCAGCTGAAGACAGAAATCAGTTTGTAACTCAGAGAAAAAAAAATAACACTCCTGACATGTAGGACCAGAAATAGAACGGAGCTAGGTAAGGCTGTTCTTCATGGGACCTCAAATCTCAGTGGTGGGGGCCCTGAATTCTCCTTCTGTCTTTTCCTCAAGGCCAGACCCCAAAGCATTACAAGCCACAACCGTCTCCCTTTCCCGCTCCCAAAGAGGGAGGGAGCAGTGACGTATGACCCGCAGGGACACAGCCACTGTGCAGCTGCGGGACAAACATGGGCGATGGACACCTTGGGAACTGGAACCTGAAGCAGTGGTTGGGCCCTGGGGGTCTCCAGGCAGCATGGAGGCAGGCACAGGATTGCTTGGAGCTGGAAGGGAGCCACCACACCTTGAGAAGTAACAGGGGACACTCGGCCGGAAGGGTCAGAAGATGAGACTCTTTGGCCTGTGAAAGAGGACTTGAGTTGGTGGGATGGGGTCAGCTCAGTCCACGTCCTCTTAAAGGGAGTTGTTGGCAAAACTCTCTTGCAGAGGCTTCTTCCATTGGCCTGTGTGAGCACCGGGCCATCGAAGGCAGTGGCCAGGGACAAAAATGTGGGAGTGAAGGGCATCTCAGAAAGAGGGCACAGAGAGAAGGTATGTGCCCATCACCATAACAACCTGACTCTTGCACTTGCCTTTGAGTTGGTCTTCTACGAAAACATCTCCCCTTTCCTGCTGGGCGGGGGGCGGGGGAGGAGGGGCAGGTCCAGGGCGGCTGGGAGGAGGGAGAATGGACTGAGGGTCAGGCCCACGGGCGGCAGAAACCACGGGCAGTGATGCTCAGCTGATCCTGCTAAACCCCGCTTCCTTCAGACACTCGGATTATGTTGCAAAGCACAGTACTATGACTCCCCTACCCCTTGTTTCATATTATAAAATACAAATGACAGAAAAGGTCAGTTGGCCAGTGGCCACCCACGGCTCAGAAATGCAAGGACCGCCGTTTCCTCCCCGCCACGGGACGGTGGTTGTAGGGGCGTGCCTTCATTTCCACGAAGGGGATAGAGGACTCGTGGCCTCTCCAGTGGTACCAGTTGATTCCCTGGGAAGGAGGAAGGGGAGCATGTCAGAGCACCCAAGATGTGGCACATTCCCAGTGTGCTCAGAGCACAGCCTCTTCCCAGCGTTTGCCTTTTAAACGTGTAGCCTGGGTCTCTGTCTGGAAGGTGTCGCAGGTCACTCCTTACTGCCAGCTCTGTGCCTTTGGCCTTCAGGGTTTGCCTGCACCAGACGCTAGAGCTGAGTTTCAAAATCCCAATAGTATGAAAGCATTTTGGAGAGAGTCACAGTGTGGGACTGCTCACTCCTAGAGGGAGAGTCAGGTGGTTCCCACTGAGGTGACCAACACTCTTGGTCTGTCCAGGACTAGGGCTTCCCCTGGCTGTGGGCATTCCAGTGCTAAGGCTGAGAACGTCCCAGCTGGTCACGCCATCACCCAGCCCATCCTAGAGATATGTGGCCTCGAATGGGGACAGACAGCCCTGTTTACACATGGGGAAGAGCCCTGACATCTCTCTTCCTGGGTTACTCTCTAGGCCGAGACTGAACCCACAAAGCTGCCCCTGGCATTGACAGGATCTTCATGGAATCTTCCAGATGAGCAAATGAACTAGGACTTGACTGGTTGTCAAGGGCTTCTCTGGGTGAGTTCTCGCTCCCGAGTCCACTCCTGCCTCCCACTCCATCCGGCCCTCACCCTGGGTCTGCCTTCCTTTCCTCTTTGTGCCCCTCCCTTGAGACTGAGCATTTCATTTTAAAAGGGAAGGTAAGACCCACACGTGCGATTTAAACATAAAGCTAAGGGCCCGTGGGCTCCACAGCCCTGGGCCTCACCCACCTGACTGTGCCTGGACTCCCCGTACTTCCCGTTGAGGTTGGTTCGGTGGCAGTTCTTATACCACCACGCCCCCTTGTAGGACAGGGCGCAGTTGGTAACGGCAATGTCATTATCTCTGTCCTTGGTGGAGAAAGGGCGTCCCTGATGATAGCTGAGGGAGTCCCCTGGAAGAAAGAAGCATTTGTGAGGTGGTTCACTTTGTCACTCTTTCGTCGGGATTTTCTGGACGTCCCAACCAGCCTGGCCTCCCGCCTGCTGGTCAGCCTGGCTACCCCACGCTGCTCTCTCCCACCCATCTCCTCGGCCCGACCTTCTGCTCAGAACTCTGTCCACTGGGCGCCACCTCACCCGCTGCCTGTCTTCTCCGGGACAGCCCTGGGACACACATTCGTGACTCCCTTTGTCTCCAGAGGGGACAGGGATCAGGCACGGTGATACGGGACAATCTGGGTCACCACTTTGCAGCCTGCTTGTTTTTGAAACGATTCAGTCAGAGCCTTTAATATACTGTTTCAATGGTTATTTTATGCCCAATGCGTGGTAAGTGGACCTTTGGATGGGCCGTTCAGGCACGTCTCGTGGGCATTGGGAACGGTCTGAAATGTGAAGAACAACAAAGGAAAGCACATCCTGTTTGGGGTCATGTCCCTGAAATAACCGGACAGAGGCAGAACTGGGACGAGCAATACCTTGATGGTCTTCTTAGTGCCAAGAGGTACAGACATGTTGCTAAAATTATGCACTAGCATTTAGTTAATTAAAGGACTGACAATGCCATGCACATATTTGGCAGGACATGGTTTTTAGGAAACGTGATCTAATAGAACCCAGGAAACAGATTGGCTAAGCCTAAGGAGCAGACACAGTGTTGTGTTCTGATAAAAGTATCACTGCAACGGAGCTTCCAGAAACAGTGGTTCTCCTTTGTAGAAATGTCATAAAAAATCTCTAGAGAAAACGTGATGACATGTGTGGTTCTGTGGAAGAATGAACAGGAACGGGCCAGTGGGGGACAATTAAGGGCTGCTGTCTGCTCCTTGATGGGGTGATGATGATTTCTCATGGGTGGGGGGCGCATTGCAGAATACGGGAGGGGGATCTGGTCTATTTGCATTAAAGATGGCTTCCTAGATGTCATTGCAGGGGCGATGTCTACCCAGACAATAGATGGTTCTGCCCTCTCTGGGTAGGAGCCCACATTGATTAATCTTGACAAGAAAAATAATTCTTACCCTCCCACTGAATTTTGTTTTTTAAATCTTAAAAGAACTTTCACTGTATTTAAATTGCATCCCCCCCCCCCCCATGAGGACACTGAAGCCCTGGGAAATTGATTTCGGGTCACCTGCGTGGTTAGGGACAGCTGGACCAGAGCCAGCGATTCGCAGCCCTGTGCCCGGCTCCCTGGCCAGGGGGGAATTCCCAAACTCAGGTGCTGCCAGGATGGCTCAGGCCTGGAGCAGGGGGAACCTGGTCCTGCCACACATCTGTGCAGGGCCTGCTCAGGGGCCAGGGCACCTGCAGTGCCGTTGTAGTCTCCTACACGGAGTTTGTACAGGCTTCTGCTGTCCTCGACAGAGAACTTGTCGTAATAGGCGAAGGCGGCCTCCTGGGCGTCCCGCATGTCCACACGCAGCTCATAGCGGCCCTGGGACGTGATCCTGTGGATGTGGTCCAGCCCTGCGGAGATGAACAGAGAATGTAGGAGCCTGGGACTGTGGCCTCAAGACAGATGTCACCAGGAAGAGGAAGGGCGTCTGGGTGGCTCGGCCTTTCCCAGGCTGTTGTCAAACAGCCCCTTCCAGACCTGGAACGTCCTCCTGGAAAGCCTGCCTCAGGTTTGCGGAGGAGTCTCTACCCCAGGTCAGCTCAGGGGCCCTGATGTCTAGTCTAGGCCCAGTGACTGACAAGCCCTGAGCCCCGGTGTGCCTGTCCCTGTCCCTGCCACCTCTCACACCAAACGTGGCGTTGGGTGAAAGTGACAAGGGGCATCAGATGGGCGTCAATCCTTTGGCATGAGTGACAGGAAGTAAGGGGTAGAAATAGTGATCAGAGGAGCCTGCGACCCAGGCTCTCCAAATACCCTGCATCTCCTAGTAGCCTACAAAGGGGTCTGTCCACCTCTCTTCACAAACCCTCCTCACTCGCTCAGCCTCCAGGTAACTCATAACTGCCGCCTCCTTGGATAACTGCCCTTGACCAAACAGGAGTCACTTCGCCCTGGAAGCTGCGGTCTCCACGCCCCACACTGTGGGACAGACCCCCATCAATGCCTGATGGGGGCTACAGACAGAAGCCCAGCCCCCTGACCCCAGTGCTGAGGAGCAGTCTAGGCTACAGTGCTTCCCTGAGGATCAGACTGAAGCTAGTCTCCAACCAAGACCCCATTTTTGCATCTGCTCCCCATACCGGCTTTATTCTACTTTTCCTACTCCCTCTCTCCTGAGGGCACCACCAGATATAACCCATGAACAAGAATCCCTCTCTTAGGCTCTGCTGCTAGGGAACCCAACTCAGGACAAAAACCATGGGTCACACCCATTCGGTTACACCAACCAGAGTCTTGCTGCCAAACGACACATCCCCAGGCCATGCCCCTGTTCCGGAGCTTTCGCTGGCTCCCTGTCCCCTACGGAACCAAGTCTAGATGTCTCTTCCCGAGTTTAGATACCACGTGTGCCTTTATTCAACCCACCTCGCCCCATTTTCTTCTGTCCCTGACTACTCCTCTCCTCTGGCTGGTTGGTTTCTCCCCTGTCCTGCTGGTTCACATCGAGGGGACCCCTGCCTCCCCTCTGTGCTGGTCCCCTCCCCTCCTATGTGCTGCTGCTCCTCCGTGCCCCTCCGGGAAGCGGAACGCGTCCTCCTCTCAGGGTCTGCGGCCTTCTCGTCAGTAGCTCAGAGGTTAGTACGGTGCTTCCCAGTACAGGATGACATCTCTGAGGACAGGACAGATATTTGGGGCCTAAGGAGTAAATAACCTTGAATTGATAGGGGGAGCAGTATTTCCAAATTCTCTTTCTCAATTTAAGATTAAGGAGAAACCTTAACCGTGATTCTAACCTTAACTCTCATCTCAGTTTGGTGCTAGTGTTTCTGTGGTTTGATACCCAACACAGACCTAATAGGCACCCAACAAACTCTTATCATTGACTGGTTGCGAGCTACACTTTAGGTGCCTACAGGCCCCCCGGCACTGCAAGAGGCAGTGGGGTTAAGAGAGGAACACGCTGTGGTCCCAGACCTACACAGAGCTGGCATAATATAGTCAGGGAGACTGGGAAATGGTCTGTGATTTCAGAGCGTGGAAATTGGCCACTAATAAGGGAGTGTCCAGCTGTCCTACAGATAAAGGTTGAGTCAGATGGGCAGGATGTGTTCTCTGGGTCTTTGGATATACATAGACACCAAGGCACGCAGGGGAGGCGGCCGGGGGGCTGGGGGAGCATTCCTCGCAGAGGAGACGTCAGTGGCTCTGAATGTTTGGAGTGTGGTGTCGGGCGGGAGGTCTGCGGGGAAGAGGGGGCACTCAGTGGTGGGGAGCGGGCTGCATGGTAGCTCGGAGAGGCCCAGTACCTGAGCTACAGTGCTTAGCTTTCACCTGGTGGTTATGAGGAGTCCTTGAGAAGTTTTACATATGGGGTGCACCACTGCGCAGATTTGGGGTGTGAGGAAGACCACCCTGGTGGCCATGTGCCAATGAACGGTCCTGGAGGCGGGGAGGATGTTTTAGGGGAGAAAGATGGTGAGGGCCGGAGGGGACAGTGACAGGGAGGTAGAGAGGAGGTCGCGAATTCGGAACCCAGTTATTCTCACTGAAAATCTAACCAAGAGGGGAGGCAGGTCAGAAAATGTACTCCCTCTAGGGAGTGGCACCCGCCACCTGCCACTCACCTGGGCCGGGCATGTGCTTACCTTCTCACACCTGTTCTGTCTCAATCTGCACCTCTCGCCAGTGTTGACCCTCTAAGAAACTGACGGCCACCTCTGATGCCACTCGCCCTGTTCTTCCCTCGCCAAGTCAGGCAATAGCGTCCCCCCAAGGAACGGGAGCAGAGTGGCTGCCTCGTTCTCTCCTGCCCCGCCGGCCGGCTGGCTGGTGCTGGCTCGTGGGAGATGGCCAGCCGCCCTGGTGCCCTCGCGCCCCCCTCGCCCGGCAGGCTGACCCGCGCCTTTGTAGTTGCCTCTTGTCAAGACCCATCAGCATAAGAGGCCGTTAATAAGGATGGGAAGAGACAGAGCAAAGAGGAAACCACCACAATGAGATCAAAACAAATCAATAGTGCAGCCAAACAGAGCCGGAGGTACTGAAAGCAATTCACGAGCTGTCAACTCCTCAGCAGACGCAGGGTGGCTGAGCCTCCCAGACAGATGCAGAGAGGAGCGAGGCAGGCAGAAAGCCAGAGCAGCAGGCCGTGGGCAAGCAAAACGGGGCGTTACCCAGCCAGAACTCATCCTCCAGGTTCCCGAAGCCGTCTCGGTACTCGGCCCACTTCCGGAAGAAGTCGGTCTGGCCGTTCTGCCGCCTCTGGAACACCTGCGAAAAGGTGGGGTAGGGGGTGGGGGGCGAGGATCACGGGAAGCCAGAGAAGGAACTTGTGAGTAACATCGCTGGGACTCGGTTTTATATGTGCAAGGACACCGGCGCTCGGACACGGAGCTCTGCAGTATAGAGCTCAGCACTTGCACAGCCATGTTCATAGGGGACGCTCAGCGCCCTTCTCGCCAAGCGCAGAGGCCCCGAGGAGCAGGCTGGGGGTGATGTTGACACTGGGATTCATCACACATCGAGCCCCCAGAGAGTCAGGGGAAACTGGCTCTCAGAGTCATCTTTTTGTACCAGGAGTGCGGCAGACAGCATTTCTCACTAAAAGAGCAGGACCCGCTTCACATCAGCTAGTCACTTCACATCACTCCATCACAGGCAAAGCTACTGCATATCATTCATTTTCCAAGCTGGTTCAGTGCCAATCTCATCCAGCCTCCAATACCCCAGCCTCGGCTTCAATCTCCATTTATGCTTTACGAAGGTGGCACAGATATGTCAGGAACAAACAAGGCAGTGTCTCCTAAGAGTAGCTATTATGGGCACAGTCACCATTTTACTCCATTCAAAGACTTCTTTCCACCTACCCTCACTCAGCTGATGCCGGGCTGCTTCAGGGCCCGGCTGCGGGACCCTTCCCGTCTGCATCGTGGGCTGCCCTGACGGCTGGGGACATTTCTGAGGCTACCTTTCCCTTCTCTCTGTCCTGAACTCCCAGACAGGGAGGAGGGTGGTCACAGGAAATGTTGTCTCCCCTTTTCCTAGTCATTGGTGCTACCTGAAGGCTGTGGCTGCTCTGGGGAAGAACCGGGAGGCCAAGGAAGCTGGAGGGCATCAGTGGTCTTTGTAACTAGAGCTGACTACCCATGGTCTGTCCCTCCTCTGCTCCCTCATATGCCCTCGTCTGATAGAACGATCCTCATGACCCCCCCCCAGAGAGGCTCACCTCCTCTATTCCTTTATGATAGCTGCAGTCCCCAGCAGGCAAGACCCTGTGTTTATCTGAGTCACTGGTCCCTGTCCTGGCACCCCTCTGCATGAACTGTCATTGCAGAAGGTCACCCCCCCTCCTGGGCCAGGCCACTGCAGCCTCCATATGCTACTCCTTTCTCTGCCCGGCCAAACCTATGACTGGGCTGCTGAGAAAGGGCCCTGAGGACAATGACAAGCCCCCAAGAGGGACATGAGAGGGGTAGACAAAGGGATGGGTAGAGGATGGCAAAGTCTGGGTCTGCCGGCGCTGAGCCAGGTGGACTAGAACACCAGGACATTTACTTGCATGGAGAGCCGCGTGTGTACTTACAATCCAGCCCCCGCCGTCTGTGGTCATGTCGCAGTACACCTGCAGCTTCTGGCTGAGGTCTCCATGGAGGAAGATGGTATAAACCCCGCTCAGAGTGTCTCCGTTCATCAAATGCTGGGCACAGTCTTGAGGATGAGGGAAGATCCGGCCCCCTGCACAGAAAAAGAGGTGACATCCTGAAAGGATCCTCACATTGATCATGAGGCCCTTGGGTCAGAGGAGGGTAGAGGTTCTCGTGGTACTTCATCCACTCTGGATCCCACAGTGTGTGGGACTCCTGCTTCATCCTGCATTCCCCCATTGTCCACCTGAGGTTGGATTAACCAGACAGTATATAGTCTTATGGGATCTGAGGTCCAAAGAGCTGGGTTCACAATCCGGCTCCTCCTTTTACTTGTTATTTAGCTTCAGCAAAAGGCCTGACTTCCCTGGGCATCAGTTTTCTCATCAGTAAAATAGGGATTATATAAAATACTAAACTTTTGGACCTAGGCCATAGAGAACATTTTATGAATTTAGCCCCAAAGGCAAGGGAAGTAAAGGCATAAACAAATGAATGGGGACTATATCAAACTAAAAAGCTTCTGCACAGAAAAAGAAACCAAAAACAAAATGACAGCCAACCAAATGGCAAATGATATTCACAAACTATAGCTCTGACAAGGGGTTAATATCCAAAATATATAAAGAACTGACAAAGCTCAACAACAAACAATCCAATTAAAAAATGAGAGGAACTGAACAGACAATTCTCTTATGAAGACATATACAAACAAAAAATAGATATATGAAAAATGCTCATCTTTGCTAGCTGTTAGAGAAATGCAAATCAGAACTACAATGAGATACTACCTCATACCTGTTAGATTGGCCGTTATCAACAAGATGGGTAATAACAAGTGTTGGAAAGGTTGTGGAAAAAAACAAACCTTCATTTACTGCTAGTAGGAATGTAAACTGGTACAGCCATTATGGAAGACAGTATGGTGGGTCCTCAAAAAATTAAGACTAGAAGTACCATATGACCCAGCAATCCCTTTACTGGGTATCTACCCTCAAAATTTGAAAACATTTGTAGGTAAAGACACATGCACCCCCATGTTCATTGCAGCATTATTCACAGTGGCCAAGACATGGAAACAACCAAAATGTCCCTGGATAGATGATTGGCTAAAGATGATGTGATAGATATATACAATGGAATTCTCCTCAGCCATAAGAAATGATGACATATTGCTATTTGTGACAACATGGCTAGACCTTGAGAATATGCTAAGCAAAATAAGTAAACCAGAAAAAGCTAAGAACTATATAATTTCACACATAGGTGGGATATCAAACTGAGACTCATGGACATAGACAAAAGGGAAGTGGTTACCAGAGGGAGGAAGTGGGGGAGGGGAGCAAAGGAGGCCAAATATATGGTAACAAAAAGTGGTTTGACTTCGGGTGATGGGAACACAACGCAATAAATACTTCGCATGCTATGGAGATGTATACTATGTATTCCTACGGGCCAATGTTGCCCCATTACATTTAATTTCTAAATAAAAAATAAAAATAAATAAAAAACTAATAATACCCCTCTCCCTGAAGGTGAGGATGTGTTCATGCAACTAGAGACTGGTTACTCAGGAGATGACAGAAGCATGGGCCACAGTGCATCCCCATAGGGCCCACCTTTCAAAGGGGTGAGAGGCACCTAAGCAGAGCCTTGTGCCATCTTCGCAGCAGCCACCGAGGAATGCCGAAACAAGCCCCGCGTTAGCAACAAGACGGATATCCAGTCCTCGCGCAAACACGCTCCTGATTGGACTCAACAATCAAACGGCCATGCTTTACGGGTCAGCACAAGTTTAAAAAGAGGGCAGGGGGAATAAATTGCTGCTCATCTTTCAGAGAGTACAGCCCAATTTGTAGAACAATATCTAATTAGCTGAAAGAGAAGCTTAAATCATGTGTCTTGAAGAGCTTAGCTTCAGGGCACCGTTTAATGCTTAGCAAGCAAGCTGAGGAGCAGAGATCCCCACAGAGGGGCTCTCTGGACTGCAGAAGCTGTTAGAACAAGTTCAAAGTAGAGCTCGCGAGTGAGGGACCGTGATTTGGGGCCCAGGAAAGGTAGTGGTGTGGTTGATGTGGTTCTGCATGCATCCTTGAACTGTACAGCAGAGTCAAGAGGAGGCTGGCTACAGACCTCACTGGCCAGTCACTACAGTGTCCCCTAGTGGCGGTACCTGTGCACTGCAGGGTGTGACACCCAGCCACTTGGAAAGCCTGCTGGTGGGTCACACAAGAAAGAAGATATAACCCAACTGAAGGCCCAGGTCACCTAAGGCACAGGTCACAGGTCATCAGTGAAGCAAAGCAGCCTGTGTTGGGAACAGGTTGGTATTCCACAGACTTTACCCCCTCCTCCCCCCGCCCAGAGATGAGTGAACTCCCCCTGCCCAGGACTGTCCCTCAGCTCTGCCACACCACGGCCAAGGGTGGCTCTGACTGAAGGAAGTTTGGAACAAAGGCACCGCCTACCTCAGGCATGGTCACACCAGAGAATAACAGTGTATTACTACGGAACTTGGGCTTTACAAAGCGTGTTTTTATTTTCATGTAATTCTTGCAAGAAACTTGAGAGGAAGGCTGATTATTATGAGTCAAAATGTTGTTTTACAGGGAAGGGGATGGCACTCAGGAAGATCACATGACTTCCCCCGGTCACTGGACCTTGACTTTCCAACCTCAAGTCAAACGCTCTGTGCACTCCGCTAAAACAGGGACGAGACCGTGCGACAGTTTATCGGACCTGTCTCTCTCCACGCGGCAGAGGATGGATTTATGTCTCTGTCTAGCTTGTGAGCGCACAAAGCCCCAAAGGCTAAAGTGACCTAAAAAAAAAGTCCTATGTTCAAATTAAATATCTTTACCCCCCCAAAATGAAAGCCGACTTCCAGAATAGCTGCAGAAATGCTCTTCACTTTCGTCGTCAGCATGTCCTACAGCTCATTAGTGTTCGCCATCCCACCTGTGCCTACAGGTCACAATTATATTTCAGGGACAGCTGCTAGTGAGCTTCTTCTCCGCTCTTGGCGGCTTTGGGAGCACCGCAATTATTTCCCGGCTTCCGGGCCATTCTCCACCCGGTCTCGGGAGCAACCAGCCCTCTCTCGTGACCTGAATTTCTCATTTTAAAAGATCAGAATGTTTTTGGTCTTCCACTCACTTCTACCTTTGGCACTAACAGCCCTTTCTTCTGAATCAACTCAGCTTCTTAAAGGAGCCAGAACCGCACATTTCTTCCCCATACCCAACATGTGTGCCCCTGACGACCTCTCAAACCCCTACAATGACAACCTCACACAAATACACATACAAAACCAGACTTCCGAATAAGTAAATAAATGATCTTATACAGGCTACTTCATGCTGATCATGTAAATTATTTAATAGGTTATAGCATAGATACTTTTAAAAGGCTCAAATATATTAGTTGCTCTCAAGATAGACCTACCAAAAACAAAAACATAATTACCTGACATGACTAGCCCTAGAGAAGAGACGTTTTTGCCTTGAAGTTCTGATTTTTTGGGGAAGGGAGGGTTCCTGGACTTTGGAGTCACAAAACATCGAAGATGACACTGATTGCAGTCCTGCTGTGTTCGTTGTGTGTATACTATGGATTCAACACTTTCAGGGAACTGTCAGGGAAGATGTTAGGCATCCCCTAAAGGCTCTCGGGCTGTCACATGCCATCTAATATCATCAGAAACTGACCTTTAACCCACACAGAGGTCATCCCAGTAATATTCCTCCAGGCAGAAATTTCAGGACCCCGAGCAAAGCTGGCGGACTTTTCTTCCTTTTGGTATAATAGCTGGGACTCAGCCTGACAGAGAGGCTTTTTCTTTAAAAGCTCGGGCTTTGTTGATTACCAAGTTAGGAAGAAAGCAATGCCAAGTGATCAGGACACTGAATTGTCTCGTGGTTAAGTGTTTCTAGATGCAATTGTGAGATCAATAGGACGGCCACTTGCCGGAAGAACGGCTTGGGAATTGGTTTGTGTTGGGCATCTGAAGGCGGCCGGCCGAGTAGACGGAGGCGAGTTACATGACGCGCACTCAGATAACTCCCAGCAGCTGGGAGTAAAGGAAGAGACCTTTCCTGTCCCCGCCCTCTCCCTTCCTTGGGTTGTGTTCTTGGATACAGTCTTCAAGATGGTCTGAGTGAGTGTCTTTGGAGAGTGTCTGTCCACCGCCCGCCTGTACGGCCTCAGCATCAGGACCAAAGCCGAGATGTCAGCATTTCTGAGAACAGACTCAGCAGAGCAAGGGAGACTGCTCCACAGAAGCATAGGTTACCACCTCTGGCCACCAGAACTTGGATTTGTTTTCCCTAGACGTGTGTAGGTGCTTGGCAGGTTTGTGGGGAGGGCAAAGTTACCCATTCAGCCCACGGGGGTGGTCAAACCTACCACCTTAGCCACCCTGATGCATTTTCTAATTCATTCATCTGTTTACAATAAGTCCCCGAGTCACAAACATCCAACTTGTACTTATGAACGGAGCACCCTAAGGGCTATTGGTAATCCCTGCAGTTGGACATCAGTGAACATGATATCATTGAGTTACCTGACTCCCATGGCAATAACCAGTGACGACCTTCTGGAACTGGCGCAGCAGAGGAAAGAATTTAGGGAAGAAAACAGGGACCTAGAATCCCCAGAATCGAAAAAGGTTTCTACAAGAGATTTAGCTGATGCTTTTTCTCTTATTGAAGCAGGACTAGCAAAGTTAGAGAAGCAAGATCCCGACACAGAGAGGTTCACCACAGTTTACTGTGCAGTTACTGAAGGCCTGAGACACTACGGGGCCTGATGATGAGAAAAAGAAAGGCTCTGTCCCAACCTCCCTGGACGCCTCCTTCAGGACACTGACTTCAGCAGCAGGATCAGCCCTGACTCTAACACCATCCACCCTCTCCAACAAGTCCCTCATCTCCTGCATCATCCAAGACTGTTTAAGGTTGTATTTGAGAATGTTTAAGTGTTTACATGCACAGAAAGGTAGAAATAAATACTATGTTAAGACAAACATCTAAGTTACATTTAATAGGTAAACATACCTGTTCCAACTTACACACAAATTCAACTTAAAGAACAAACATACAGAACCTATCTCGTTTGTAACCTGGGGACTGCTTGTAAAGTTTTTTTATCCCCCTGAAGTTAGAAGTGGGGAGTCAGTCATGTATACTTTTATGTATTTGATCAACAAACATACAGGAAGGGTCTGCTGGGTTCTAAGTACTGGCCTAAGAAAGAGATGGAAATATAAAAGAGAAAAAAATATATAGTCCTCTCTTTCAGCTTGTTCACACTCAGGTGGGCGAAACAGGCAAATGTAAGTCCAAGCTCGATGAGCTCTTGAAAAGAGGTAAACACAGAGAGCTACAGAGCAAGGAAGTGAGCACGCCAGGAAGCCTGGGGCTGGAGAGGGTAGGGTGAGTGTCGGGGCCTGGGATGGAGTAGGGATTGGCAGGTGCCAATCAGAAAGGGTTCCTTACTTTAGGCTCTGATAGGATATAGAAGTGAGCCACAGTGGGCGGGGAAGGGTGTTTCCCAGGCCAATGAAAAAGCAGAGCTGATTTGGGGAGATCACAGGGTTCGCCAAGAGACAGAGCAAAAGCTGGGTGGGCTGGGTGAGGGAGGGGTTTGGGGAGGAAGGTGGGGCTGGACCACATCCCTTAAAGACTTGGAACTTCTCCTGAAGGCCAGAGGCTGAAGAGTCCAGTGATGGACTTCAAGCTCAAGTGTTTAGAAAGCTGGTTCTCATCATGGTGTGGAGAATGAGTCAGAAGGGGTGAGGCTGGAGGTAAGACTCTCTTAGGAGGCAGTAGTACTGGGAATCTAAGAGAAGAGGCGGCGACAGACTTGAAGGGGGTGATGGGAATGGAGGATCAGCTGAGTAACACAGCGTGGATGTCTTCCTCTTAAGCAGAGTTGCTGGGGAGGGTCCTCCAGCTTTGCAGCCCACCTGCCTTGACTCATCAGGCTTCCTAGTCTTCCCTTTCAGAATCAGCCACAGGCTCCCTGACCGGAGAGACACATGCTCACATAACTGGTGTACTAGTCCTTGGATTTGCTATATCAGGAGACGCAATTCCATGGCAGGTTAGTTGATGACAGACTGGCCTGGTCTCCGTCTATGTCTCT
The DNA here is from genome assembly GCF_036850765.1 of Saccopteryx bilineata. Classification (NCBI taxonomy): domain Eukaryota; kingdom Metazoa; phylum Chordata; class Mammalia; order Chiroptera; family Emballonuridae; genus Saccopteryx; species Saccopteryx bilineata. The sequence goes on from NC_089491.1 coordinate 285,251,490, forward strand.
TCAATTAACATGGCAAGGAGAGGGTTGGATCAGGGAGATGCCACTGCCCTGGTCTCCTCCTGCCATTCTGGCCCTAGTTGCAGCCATTGTGATCTCCACCCCTCACTTGCCAACAACCCTCCCACGGCCTTCTCCAAGGCAATGACACCAGTTGAAATGGCATCTTGCAGTTACAAGAAAATCCAAAATCCTTCCCGGGGCCCACAGTGCCTGCATACTCTGGCTCTGCTGAGAAGCCCTTTCCCCTTCTCACTGGCTGTCCTTTAATCTTCCGAGCGGGCCAACCGTCTTCCTCCTTCTGGGTGTAGGGATTCCTCTTCCCCAGGCCCGAAGACTTCTTTGTCTGACTCTCATCTTTTCCTTCCTGGCTCAAACGTCTCGTCTCAGACAGGCTGTTCCTGACCGCCCTTGTCGAGGCCAGGGTCTGGGGATCAGGGAACAAAGAGGCAAGTGACAATCAGGAGACTGTCTACTGCAGGAGCCGTCCTATTCTACTACCCGGTCCTGATCCTGTGGTTGTCTTTATTTTTTACAGTATTATTACTCCTGGACATGAGCCCACCTCCTTCTTTCGTCTGTTCCCCAGTGCCCCATGTTCCTGAATGTAAGTTTCATGAGGGTAGCCATCTGGTTCCCTTGTTCCTCACTCTGTCCTCAGCACGCAGGACAGTGATTAACCCACAGGAGGGGCTCAATAAATATTTCTTTAATGTATTTTACCAGATGAATACTATTTTCCCCTCTATGATTATGAGAAGGGAAATTAAAATGAGGTTTTCTGGAAACACTTGGGACAACATGACTAAAAATGGGCCGGGTCACATTCTGTCTAGAGTGACATGGAAGGCTCTCTGGCAGATGGCATTATTGTGGACAACATTCACTGCTGTCCCGATGGAGGGGCCACACATCCCTGTCCTACTGAATAGCGCAGACAATGCTATCTAAATAAATTCAACAAAATGAACCAATCCCTTGAAAATCATGACCGACCAAAAGTCACCCAAGACGAAGCCACCCAAGACTAAACAAATAACTTGAAGAGTACTATAACCATGAACTGTAACTATGCAGATTTGCACCACCCACCATCCATTGTTCCGGAACAATAGATGTTCACAACCTCAAAAACTGACTGAACTCCCGGAGTTTCCCTAAAGAGCCCAGAGGGCAGCTGGGCCTGGGTGTGGGATCACAAGGACCAGAGCAAAGGCAGTAATGAAAACTTCTCATGGCCGTCTCTGGGAGCCTCCACAGATGACTGTCTTCGCTTAACCGCAAGGTCAAGACAACCTATTTTATGGTGTTCCCTGCCTCTGAGGACAAGCTTTAGTGAGCGCCTTGTTTGCTTCTTGCGGTATTAAAAGAGACAATGAAATCTGCCTCTCAGAAGATCGTGCCACCAAGTGCCTGTTGCTCTGTGGGGAGTGTTTGTTTCCTCATTTATATTCATGTCTCCAAAAGACAAGTAGACCTTGGATGAAATTTCAGGCGACAGTACATTATAAATAATGCATCCATATTTTTTCTCTCCCATACTACTTCTATTAAATCCCCTCAGAGCCTTGTGCAAACACCAGAGACGAGAGGACAGGAAGCTATTAACACCGTTGTTGGAATGAAACGGGCTTATGTTATAAGGCAGGACATCTTGATCAAAGGAGGTTCTGTGGAAGCCAATCTTTTCTCTCTCGCTTTTATTTTTATTTTGTCTTTTTAACACCTCAACTCCTTTCCGGCCCATCAAGTAGGCGTGCGCTTGATTTGGCCCACCCAGGACAAGACAGGGCTTGTCAAGGGAGAGAGGCCACTCGGGGACCCAGGCTGAAGCTATTTGTTCCAAAAGACCAGGCATAAGAAAGTGCTCGGAATAGTCAGCTGAGATCAGCCTGTCCTCAGAGAGGATGCTGCCCAGCGGAGAGCTCAGGTGCTGTGAGTGAAGTCAGAGTGGGTGCTGGTGACTAGACCAAAACTAGCCTCCCAGTCCACCAGCCCTGGTTTGCCGTCGTACATGATGCTCTGTGCTCAGCAGCAGGAGGGACTCGGGGGCTCAGCCTGGCCGCATGCCGGCCTCTTCTTTATGGGAAAATGCTCTGCTCTTTGTTTGTGTTTCTCCTCCCTTTCCCTTTTCCTCTTCCTCCCTCCTCTTTCTCCTCCTCCTCCTCCTCCTCCTCCTCCTCCTCCTCTTCTTCCTCCTCCTGCCTCCCTTCGTCCCTCCCTCTCTTCCTCCTTTCTTTCCTTCTTCCCTCCCTCCCTCCTTCCCTTCCTTCCTCTTTCTCTCTCTTCCTCCAAACAGGAGCCCAAAGATGGAGCCCACAGGGTGTGCTGTTTGCCTCACCTCCCAGTGTGTGGTGGAGTATGTGAGGGTCCTGAGGGAGGGGAGTGGCAAGGCAATGAGGGTTCCTTGATATTGACATTCAAATGACTGCAGGCTCAGTGTAATTTATTCAGGGGACTTTGCACTTGGGGCTGCAGAGAAAGAGCCTGAAATAGAGGAATTTTGGGTGCCACGTCCTGCCGGCAGTACCTTTTGGCTGTGCACCTGTGCGAGGGACAAGGAGAATTCTCCCCTGCAGCTTTGTTCCACCAGCAACCCCTCTTCTATGCGTGGCAGCTGGGATCTGACTCGGCGGTCCAGCCGCCGTTTATGTCTGCTGTGTGCCAGGCTTTGCGCACGGCACCCCATGGGCGTTTCCCTGTCCCTGCGCTTTTCCGTCTGCAGCCAGTTTCTCATTGATCTAATAAATCTCCCAGACAAAGCCAGCAAGGCTTGGCATGCACCAGTGACTGAAATTTAAGTGTGAGCTTTCAAGACATCTCTACAAAAGCTTCCTACCATGGGCACGTCTTTGCCATGTACCACTGTGGTCGTGGTGAGTTCTCCTCCGGGACCCCAAACTCTACAGAGGCAGCTCACTAAGTGCAGGGATGCTGGCTCCTTGGTGTTCTGCTTTCTGAGTTGGTATCACTCATGCCCCAGGAGCTTAGCACCAACTGGAGTTGTGTAAAATTGAACAAACAAAACAGCTAACTATACCCTGATGGTCTCTCTGCACTGTCCACCAAACAAAGCCACTGCCCTGGCCTCCTCCTCAGATGTCCATGAATGAACGTTTAACCCTCTGCTTACTGGATCTTGCTGAGCCCCCAGATGGATTTGGGCTCCCAGGTCCAGGCTACGGCTCCCTCCCTGGGGCAACTGCACCTCAGAGAGGCCAGCGGTAGGCACAGAAGCTGGCAGACTTTTACAGCCTGGGTGGACTGGGAGCGAGGTCCGGCCGCAGCACACCGCAGCAACCGCGGGCAGGCACATTGTCACACGGCTGCGACATCCCCAGGATGGGAAAGAAAAGCTCAAACTACACTGAAGAAGCACTGAAGCCCATACATTTTGGGGGTGGAACGATTAGCTTAGACCTAATAAATATGCACACCAGGCGCTCTGTTTCTGTTTCTGTTGTCTGTATCCTTTTACTGAAGAGAGGTTTTTAATTCAGTGGAAAGTTTCAGTCTATGAGTCCTTGGGGTAGCTTGGGAGTAAGGAACATGGAGGACCCTCTAATTAACCTGTTAATGAGCGGGAAAGGGCTTGAGTAAGAACAGGGCAGCTGCTTGATTCTAAGATAGCCCCCACTTTGCCCGTAAGGGCTCAGGGGCGAGCACACCTGACTTCCGCCCCAAAGAAGAGATGCGTGTCCTCCAATTTCTGTTACATTTTGGATAAATGTCTGGGTTATGAAACCAAGGCTTATTTTTATTTTTTAATCAAAACTTTTTCTGATTAATGTGCTCATTGCTGACACATTGTAAGATTGAAAAGTGTAGAAAAGAAGGAAAAAGAGAACTCATTCATAATCTCACGATCCTAAAGAGCCACTGGTGACATTTGGTTCCTTTGATCTAGTGTCCTGCTCTGTCACTTAGAACAAGCCTCACAGGGAAGGCCCCTGGACAGAGGACCCTCCATCACCTCTCTCAGGGGTAGGGGCTGGGCTTTGGGCCTGGGCAGGGATCCATCGCCCTGGTTGCCCTGAGATGGCAGGCAGACATGCATCTGGGGAGAAGAGACAGGCTCATACCTGCCCCACAGAGGTCCATACCTCAGAATGTGTGGCAGGGAGAGTTCCAAGGCTGGACTGGGAGGCCCCATGTTACAGACAGAAGAGAGAGGCACTGTGGCAAGTGACAGAAAGGGCTGTTTGTAGGTAGAGCACAGAGCATTTACCTAGCAGCTGTGGCTGACGCAATGCTGTGAGAATACTCCAGCTCCTGGAATCCTCCTGGGCACACCCAGGAAGGGAGCTCACCTGCTATACAGAAATGACTCAGCACTAGCCAGGCAGCCTCCTGACCTTTTTTGGCCATTTGTCCTAGTATAACATCCTATTGGCTGAACCCATGTATATAAGCTAGTTTACTTCCTGAATAAAGTGGATCTGTGTCATAAACCTGATCCCTGGAGTTGGGTCTTTGTGTCTCCGTCGTCCTCACCCCCAGCAGGACTTGTCCACAGCTGGCGCCCAAACAGGGACCTAACTGGCATCCCAGGGATGGGTGAGTGACCCTCTGCCATGGGAAACCTTCTCCCCCACTCTCAAGCCCTGCACGGCCTATTGCAGAGTAGGCGAGTTAAAGTTTGTGAAGAGGATCTCTGTACTTACTGGGAGATTCTCTCTGGTCTCAATCCCTGGATTGAGGATGCGCTGCTCTGGGACCCGGATACTTGCGCCCAAGCTCTCCGATGCATTCGTTCGGCCGAGGTACATGAAGGACAAACCTTCCTTCTCAGCCTCACTCCTGCCTTATTAGCAATGCATGCCTGCTTGACCGGTGCTCCTGCTGGGGACCCTCCACCGCTTCCTAAGGTCCTACAGGCTACTCCTATTTCAGAGGAACCCCTACTTCTGTATTTGCCTCCCCCTGTAGAGGAAGAAAAGGGTTGGGCCACCGAGTATGATGGACTTGCAGCCGAACATGCAGAAACAAAACTAGATACGTCAGAAATCGCGCCATCAGCTCTGCCACCCGAAGAAATGGAAGTCGCTACTTCCACATTCCCAGCAGGGGCTCGATGCCCCACCCCAGCCTCTCAGACTCCATTTTCTACCCCAGCTTTAACTCCAACATGTGTTCCTGCTGAAGACCCATGGGCCAGCCTATATGCCCCCATGTGTCAGCAAAGAGACATTTCCTGTGCAGCATTAGGAACCCTACCACTCCATGACTGCAACATGGCCCCCTTAACATTTTTTCAGATAGTGCTTATGCAGTACAAATAGTCAAAGGCCTTGTCCATTCCACCTTCCGGCCCAAGCAGATATTACTAGATAGGGCTCTCAGCCAGCTTAAAGAACTGTTAGAGAAGCGTCAACACCCTTGGTATATTCAGCATCTTTGCTCCCATTCTGACTTGCCTGGCCCCCTAGTGGCAGGCTCCCCTATTGAGCAAGCCAGACAACTTCATGCCCGGTTTCATATGTCTGCCCATTCTCTCAAATCTCTCTTTCCCCATCTTCCTCATGCAACCTGCAAACACCTTGTTCACGTATGTAAACAGTGCGGGCCCTTACTACCCATAGGCCCCCTACAACCACAGGGTATCAACCCTCGAAGCTTACAGCCTAATGCTGTGTGGCAAATAGATGTCACTCATGTCCCTCAATTTGGCAAACTCCACTACATACACGTAACAGTAGACACCTTCTCTGGAACTGTCTTGGCCATGGCCCTAGCAGGAGAAAAAACTACACATGCAATTTGTGCCCTTCGACAGGCCATGCTTTGCCTTGGTGTACCTTGGGAAATTAAAACTGACAATTGGCCCTGTTACACCAGCAGCCAATTTAAAGCCTTTTGTTCCCAATGGCAAATCACACACCGCCTTGGCATTCCTTGTAATCCCCAAGGACAAGCCGTTGTAGAACGATGACACAGAGACATTAAGCTTCAATTTCAAAAAGAAAGGGGGGATATGCCCCGGGCCTCACCTGGAGAAGTGCTCCTCAGTGCTGCATTCACTCTCAATTATTTAACTTTTGATTCTGAAGGAGTAACTCCCACTTATAAACACTGGGGAGGCCTTCGTAGCCAACCGACCCCTTTGCCATTAGTATGCTGGAAGGACCCAGCCACAGCTCAGTGGCAGGGATCGTACCCCCTTCTAACGCAAGAAGAGGTTATGCTTGTGTTTTTCCAGAAAATAGCCTGCATCCCATTTGGATCCCAGGAAGGAACGTACGGCCACTCCCGGTGTCCCAAGATGACCCCACCGACGACGCCTCCAACACCTGTGAACCCTCCGGTTCAGGAGATGGCCAGCCTCAGCTGTGATGAACAGCCACCTAGAGGAGGTCCTCAGTGCTCCAAGAGGAGACCTCGTAACCAATGTGCTCATAACATAACCTGGGGAGATATGAAGGCACTAGCTGAACAGGCTCAGAGATTAGCCTCTGACAGACCCCCAGGTCCAGGCACTCTGTTCCTCCTCATGTGTGCCATTATCACAGCAAACTCCCGGGCATAGGGAGATCCTCGCATCTAGGCAGCTGTTCCCCACCCTGGCATAATTATGCCTGTTGAAGTTAATAGCCCACAGTTTCTAGCAGTATGTTCCAGTAACTGCTCCCCTAGTCTACCTTGTGACAACAGTGGATAGGAATCCCAACAGTAGAACGGCACTATACGGGGTAACCTCAGTGACCCAGTGCTACTTAAGTTTAATAACACCGTCCCCTCGGAGGGGTGAGTCCTTAGAAATCATACTACGGGGGACTTTGCTGAAAATGGTACTACCAACCAAGGCTCAGTACTTGGCCTACAAGCCCTCCTCCCCCTAGTTACCAACAACTGGGTCCACCCCGCTAACCTTGCCTTCCCAGGGCCACCTCTTTGCCCGTTCCTGTATGACGAACATCTAAGAACACTGCTGAGAGAAGGAATTCCCTGGAGAGACTGCCGCATTGCCTCTGGCCCGGATGTGCAGACCATCAACCTCGGAGTTTGGCATCAGAAGCTGAGAGACAGAATGCAACCATATGCAGCATGCAGCCTGCAGCAAGCCATCCGTTCCGTGTTTGGATGCTGGGACCTTTGTGGGAAGGGGGCGTGCATGGACCTACATCTGTTTTTTACTATCAAAATAGAACTGTGTTTAATGGTACCTGGAAGGTCTCTGTAACACAATGGGAGGGAAATGACATCTCGACCCCTAGGAGGAATCCCCTGTTTAAGACCCCTGTTCTATTTCCTAACTAGTCAAACATTAATCCAGCTAATCTATTAGCATATAGTATAATAGGTATTATAGTTGTTTTAGTTCTACTAGGGTTCCATTGCACAATGCGTAGCATTCAGAAGCTACAACAGCAACAAGCAGTCATCAAGCAGGTTCAACTGGCCTTAATTAAAAGAGAAGGGGGAGATGTAGGTAGAGCGCAGAGCATTTACTTAGCAGCTGTGGCTGATGCAATGCTATGAGAATATTCCAGCTCCTAGAACCCTCCTGGGCACACCAAGGAAGGGAGATCACCTGCTATATGGAAATGACTCAGCATTAGCCAGGCAGCCTCCTGACCTTTTTTTTGCCATTTGTCCTAGTATAACATCCTATTGGCTGAACCCATGTATATAAGCTAGTTCACTTCCTGAATAAAGTGGATCTGCGTCACTGAATCTGGTCCCTGGAGTCGGGTCTTTGCGTCTCCATCGTCCTCACCCCCAGCAAGACTTGTCCACAGCTGTTCACAGCACAGACCCTGGAGCCAGACAACTGGGCTCGAATCACACTTCTCCTACTTAAGAGCTATGGGCTCTCGGGGAAGTTACCTCACCTCTCTGTGGCCCAACCTGTCAACAGGAATCACGGAACATGCCTCATAGGCCACCATGAGGTTGACAACAGATTGCACACATAATACAGTAAGAAAGGTGCCTGTTACATAGCCCTCAGAGGTTAGATAGTAGTGTATTTCCTGTGATACACATTAGGACGCTCCTATCCCTGAAGGACATTTTCAGCTGTCACCTGCTGATGCTTGAATGGGGAACACAGGAGGAGCAGCTGGACGTGGAAGGAGAAGACCTTGGTTCAAGGTCAGATGCAGCTACTTACCACCCATGAAAGTCATTTGACTTTCATGTACCTGTCTCATCACCTGTGAAATGGGGCTAATAAGGCCGTTCTCAGCAGTTGTGGTAAGGACTGCGTTGAGACCATAAGAATGCAAAAGCACCAAGGCTAGGAATATATCCTAAGAATCCCAAAACACTAATTCAAAAGAAGGTATGCACCCCCATATTCATTGCAGCATTAACAACAGCCAAGGTCTGGAAGCATCCCAAGGGTCCATCAGGGGATGAGCAGATAAAAAAGCTGTGGTACATTTACACAGTGGCATACGATGTAGCCATAAAAAAGAAGGAAATCTTACCTTTTGTGACAGCATGGATGGACCTGGAGACTATTATGCTATGTGAAATAAGCCAGGCAGAGAAAGACAAGTACCACATGGTCTCACTTATATGTGAAATCTAATGAACACAATAAACTGAGGAACAAAATAGAAACAGAGGCAGAGTCACAGGGAACAAACAGCTGTCAGAGGGAAGGGGGAAGAAGGGATAGGATCAAAGAAGGTGAAGGAGTTGGCCAAAAAATCATATATACATAACACATAGATACAGACAACAGAAAGTCAACAGCCAGAGGGAAAGGGGGTGAGGGGGTGGGGGCATAGAGGTGGGTGGAGGGGGGAGGAAGGGAGTGAAGGAGAGGAGGTAGGGGTAGGAGGGAAAAGGGGGGAGAAATGGGGGTGAGAAGAGACTTTGCTTGGGGTGGGGGGATGTGACGCGGTGTGTAGATGGTGTTATATTGAGTCAGACACTTGAACCTATATGGTTTGGAAAATCATGTCAAGCCAATAAATTAAAAAATTAAATTAATAAAAAAAGAATGCACAAGTGCTTTGTGTCTGGAGAAGACCCCAGACTTAGCAGTGAGGGCTCTCTGCTGCTCCTCTTCCGAGGTGAAGCTCTGGTTCCGGCAGCAGAGGGGAGGGGGGAGGGTGAACTTTGCTAGAAAAACACCTGCTGGAAATCTGATCAGGAACATGATGTCTCTATCTGGTGCATTTAGCGGGTCCAGGTGGACCAGGGCTTCACCGCAGGTCCCTCTGGCTGACTTGGTAGTAAGAGGTTTCCTGGCAGGGATTGGAAGGGGGAAAGGCAGGACTGGAGAAACTAATTATTTTCCTTTACATGGAAGAGGCACTTGTGTTTCTCTGATGGCCTCCTCCCTGGCCAAGTCTCAGCAGAGGCTGCCAAGCAGACTGACCCACGCAGGGAGAAGAGGGCGTGGATGCAGTGGCCAGCCTCTCACCTGTGGTGAAGGTGGCGGAGGTGACGCTGCTCCTCTCAGTGTCCTGGGCGGCCTGCAGCAGCACCGTGTAGTCTGTGCTCTCAGACAGGCCCTCCAGCCTGATCCACGTGTCCTCCGCGTCCACAATCAGCTCCTGTGGAATGAGTGAGCTGAATGAGCAGAGGAGGGAGGGGAGAGGGAGGGAAGAGGGAGAAGTAGGGAGAGGGAGGGGATAGGGAGGGGAGGGGAGAAGTAGGGAGAAGGAGGGGAGAAGGAGGGGAGAGGGAGAAGGAGGGGAGAAGTAGGGAGAGGGAGGGGATAGGGAGGGGAGGGAGGAAGGAAGGGAGGGGAGAGGGAGGTACTGGCTTGCAACAGGAGCAAGGAGCGTGGGGAAGGAAGCCCGGATCCTACAGCCTCCTAGGCAAGGACTGAGTGGCCGTTAACTCTCTATCCCACAATAAGGAGAAAACTGAGCCAATAAGCAGTGAGGACAGCTCCTCTCTCCCAGGGGCACACTGGGATGGGACGAAGCAGGCACCTGGATGATCACATCCGAGGCTGCTCCCACTACACCGGGCCCCCCAAAAACCAAAGGAGCAGAGCCCCAGGGCTCCCTGCTCTGCACACGTACAAGGGGCTGGCTCTGTATCAATCTGTTCTGTGTATTCAGCTTCCTGATACAATTTTACCTTAAGAAATGCATTCTGCTGCTAACCAAAGTTTGACAACCCAGTTAGACCAACGGTGTCAGGTGATAACATAAAACAGAGATTTGCCATCTCTTTGCAGCAGGCTATGCGCCTGCGTCCTTCCTAATGCTTATTGGGAGGGAGAAAAGGCTGTTGAATTTGGCATCTAGCTCATGTTTGTTTGGCCCTGCTAGTAAACAATCCTTCCAAGACCATATACTCACAGAGGCCTTGAAATTTCCCATTGTACTCTGCATGCACAATGGGGTGAGGCTGCAGGGGTAGGTACCCCTAGAGAAGCAGTAAAGGCTCACGAGAGGTCTGTTTTGCTTTTGTTTAGAGCCAGGACCAGCTGCCGACCCTCCAACGTGCAGATCGGGGCTCTTTCCTCAACAGCACGCTATGTTAGTCCATAATGGGTAATGGGAAAGCTCATGTGCTCTCTGGTGCTTTATAGAAATAGTCTCCCCCTTCACAGAGAACGCTCACCTTGCGGCTGCCGTCAGTGGCTTTGTAGGTCAAAACGTAGTTCTCGATCTCTGCTCGGGGAGGCTGCCAGGAGATCAGAGCACTCTGTCTCGTGACCTCAGTGGCTGTCAGGTTGGCAGGGGCATCCAGAACTGCAAAGAGGAGGAAATGCCAGGAGTAGCCCCCCCCCCCCCGGGCATGGGTATATGGGTATCTCTTGGTCCCATGTGGTCTCCGGGCTGCTCATGTGGTGACCTCAGTTCTAGCGTGGACGGGAACAGAAAGGACGCCCCCAGGCAGAGGGTAATCAACCCTTCAGCATTATAAGCATTCTGACAGCTATGCCCCACGCCCCCAGCCAGGACTCTGGGCCTAGGGACGACATCTTCCAATCTGACCATCTGTCTGGACTCATGACCTTGCTACACCTGCATGTCTAAGAGTTCTCTTGAACTTATAATTCTCTTTGTCTGCTGTTCTCCTGACCACAACCATATCCAGTAACTCCCTCCCCAATATCAAGCCCCTTAATGTCCACCAGACTCTCCGGGCCAGATGCATTTCCAGAACTGGCCGCCCATCCTGGCCTGGTTCTACTGTTGTCAGCAGACCGGGGACCAGAGCAGAAAATAGACGTGCGTCTGTTGGCTGAAGACTGCTGTTGATTTTCATGGGCCTTTGGGCCTCAGTCAGCTAAAATAAGAACTGCTCATATCATAGCTGCACTGCCCCAAACTCTGGTCCACCACATGGAAGCTGAGCGAGTTCAGGACCCACAAAAGCCTCCAGGGATACCAGACAGGTGGCTGAGTGGGTACTCACGCGTAGAGAAATTGGTGCTAATGGTGCCACTGGTGAGCGGCCCACTGGTGGCGTACATGCTGACGGTGTAGTGGGTGCTAGGGAGCAGGTTGGTCAGCCAGAACTGCTCACTGTCCCCGTCAACCAGGATGGTCTCTCCGGCAACTGGAACCAAATGAGCACAGATAAGGATTGAATAAAGAAAGGCTTCTCAAATCCAAAGGCGTTTCACAGGATTAAATATTGGAGTTTTTTTGGGGGAAAAAAATCATTTATAGCTTTAGTTTAGCATTTTATTCTATATAGGGATCCCCTGCTATGTTGTGCATCTTTTTATTTATTTATTTTATTTTTAAGATTTAATTCATTTGAGAGAGAGAGAGAGAGAGAGAGAGAGAAGGGGGAAGGAGCAGGAAGCATCAACTCCCATATGTGCTGTGACCAGGCAAGCCTGGGGTTTTGAACCAGTGACCACAGTGCTCCAGGTCAACACTTTAGCCACTGCGCTACCACAGGTCAGACAGTTCCACATCTTAACAGAGAAAAATATTACTTATTTGAAAGCTGAATTGCCTTTTACACACACACACACACACACACACAGATATACAACTTTTAGTCAGGCCCCTGCAGTTATAAAGAATCAGCCAACTCCTTGGTCTATAGGACCCCTTCCTTCCCACCCCCTTCCGAACCATGCCCTCTTTTCTCTAGACTGAGAAAATTCAGCCCCTAGCCCTCAATACCTGTAGGAGACAATTCTGGAATTGGAACTGTCCCAATCCTGGCTTCCTCTTGCCACACAGGTGACAGTATACCAGTGCCCCTGCTGCAGTGCATGCCCAGTAGAGAACTGAGAACGATGATTGAGATGTACTCACAGGCGAGACAAATGGGGTCAACCTTTGCTTTCATTTGTGCCAGTTATGTCAATCCATTTGGTTTTGAGACAGTCATGTGATTTTGTTGTCACAGGCACAGATTATTATTAATCAAAGACCTTATATAATCAGCTCTGAACGCAGCCTTGTGGAGCAGGTTTTGTGAACCTAATTCTGTTGCTTTTTTTTGGCCTTGTTGTCAGAGTTTTGGATCACTGTTCAGTTCATTAACATATATTTGAGTTTAGATTCTACTGATTACAGTTCTGTTTTATAGGCAAATTTGGTAAGCAGTCTTCTCTATATCCATTCAAGCTGTCGATAAAGACTGTTCATTAGCTCAGGGCCAAGGCCCATCCTGTGCCTTTAGAATACTCCTGAATTATTCATTTAACAAAGTTCTCTAGGCACTGCACTGAATGAGGCAAGTAGGACCTGAGGAATCAAGTTTCTTGAGGTCTAAAGGCATAGAAGGCCATGCAGACAAGTTAAAATCTAAGCAAAGTCTTTGGAAGAGCAAACAGAGTGCAACACCCCGCCGTCAGTCAATGGTCCGGCCCTACTAGGGCAGCTCAGCTTCTCGTGGTCACTCGTGTCTCTGCAAATGCACACAGGTGGCTCTTTTTCTTGAAACTCACATTTTTTTCTTCCCATTCTCTTTCTTCATATAAGATCTGCCTCCTTTCTTCCCCTCAACACTCTGATCCCAATCACAGTGGTCCACAGAGGGGGCCCAACGTGTTTTATGCTTCTCCATCTATATAATGAGACAGCTCAGGTGGAGTTATAACTGTTTGCTTCTTAGATGTAAGTTCTGTGAATCTGGGTGTTTTGTCTCTGAATTCCCTATACCCTGAATGGGTATATGGCATATAGAATTGCATCAGAAGGATGCACTGAATGAATGAAAATGAATCACCAGGATGAACCCGTGAATAGGTGCATCTGACTGCCTTAGGGGGACAGTGGAAGCTTCGACAGAGGAGATGGTGTTAAAACTAAGACTTGAAGGATGGGTTTATGAAACAGACAAGTGGGGGCCCTGGCAAGTTGGCTCAGCGGTAGAGCGTCGGCCTGGCGTGCGGGGGACCCGGGTTCGATTCCCGGCCAGGGCACATAGGAGAAGCGCCCATTTGCTTCTCCACCACCCCCCCCCCTTCCTCTCTGTCTTTCTCTTCCCCTCCCGCAGCCAAGGCTCCATTGGAGCAAAGATGGCCCGGGCGCTGGGGATGACTTCTTGGCCTCTGCCCCAGGCGCTAGAGTGGCTCTGGTCGTGGCAGAGCGATGCCCCGGAGGGGCAGAGCATCGCCCCCTGGTGGGCAGAGCATCGCTCCTGGTGGGCGTGCCGGGTGGATCCCAGTCGGGCGCATGCGGGAGTCTGTCTGACTGTCTCTCCCTGTTTCCAGCTTCAGAAAAATACAAAAAAAAAAAAAAAAAAAAAGAAACAGACAAGTGGGGAGAGAATTTCCTGGTGGAGAAAGCAGCACGTGCAAATGCATGGTGGCTTGAGATGGCATGTGAGAGGTAAGAAATACAGGATCGTTATAGGCAAGGAGGCGTGGTAGAAGTTGTAATGGACAGTGCATGTGCACAGAGCGGTGAGGATGTAGCCACAGGAATGGTATTTGTTCTCGGAGGCGGGTCATTCAATCAGCTACCGCTCTATGTAACTCCAAAGATGACCCAACAAGTATTTTTTCATCTAAGCAATAAGTGGATTTTTCTAATGCCTTGCTGAACATGCTACAAGACTTGGCAATAAAAAACAAGGACAAAAAGTAGCTTGAGAAAAACTTATTCTCAGGAAACCTGAGTTGGTGTGAAGTAATCATGAATTCTTTTTCCTATTTGTTTAATATTCTGCTTTGGTTTTTATTTTCCCAAGTTTTGACAATCAGTTTATTCCTTTGCAGCTTACAGAATTGGCATTCTCTTCATTTAAAAAAATTATTTATTTTTATTGAATTTATTGGGGGACATTGGTTAATAAAATTATATAGGTTTCAGGTGTACAATTCGCACATCATCTGTATATTGCATGGTGTGTTCACCACCCAAAGTCAAGTCTCCTTTCATCACCATTTATCCCCATTTTACCCTCTTCTACCTCCCCCTACCTCTCTTTCCCTTTGGCAATCACCATACCGTTGTCTGTGTCTTAGCTTTTTTTGGCTTTCTCTTAATTTTGAAAATTAAGACATCTGCCTGCCTTCTGTCTTCTGAAATCTTTGTCCTTTGGATTCCTGAAGATAACCCACAACAAGTCTGTGATCACATGCGTAACTTAGGTAGGGAAATCATTTCTGGAGGCCTAGAGACTTGGACTACTCAACCCTCTTCTAGTGCGGGCTCCCCTCTTCAGTCTCAGCACAGGGAACAAGCATGGTGGAGGAGACGCTGGAGCTCAGAGTCACACTGGCTCAGCCTCTGGGCTGGACATGGGCACAGAAGACTAAAGCAACAGAAGAGTTCATCAGTCCTTGGTCCTTTGTCACCTGTTATGTTGTATCTGCTCCAAGCATGTCCTATAACTTAGGTGTTTTCTTGCTATGTAAATACCTGGAAACGTCTGCTTTCTTGCTCATAGCATTTTGGGGCAAGTCTTAGCTCAATTCTGAGTTTGTCTTCCTAGTGCGATTTCTGACATTGTATTTGTCCCTGGTTATGTGCCCTTCTTGCCCCTTTCAGATCCAACTTTCTCAATTTCCATAGTTGATAGAGTTTAGGGACATCTTGAGGGCAGGAAAATCTCTAATTTGTCTCTCAGATTGACAGGATGTTCTGTTTTTTACTTCCATATTACCTCCAGCCCAATCCCACCATGCCCACCTGCTGTCTGACTTGGAGGCCCATGGACACCCACCTGCGAAGCGTGTGAGAACAATGACGTAGCTCTCCACCTCACCCACGGGTGCCTTCCACTGCAGCAGGGCTTCCGTGGGAGTGACGTTGGTAGCGGTCAGACCCACAGGGCTGTCCATGGCTGAAACAGAACAGGAGGGCGTCAGGTAAATATCGGAGCAGCTGCGGGCAGGCAGTGCAGCACATGGCCCCCTGTAGCTCCACCTGCAGGTCTCCCAGTCTCCTCGTGACACACGTCCACTGCCGTGCCTCACAAAACAAGCGAGTGAAGACTGATGTCCTCCTCCCCTCTGGTCTCACCTGCCCCTTCCTCTTCTCCCTATTCTCCTTCCTCTCAAACACCCCATTCTCCCTACATCTTTCTTTTAATTAATTCATTAACTTCTTATGTGCGGAGTGCTGTCAGGTGTGTGGGGGACTCCAAGGCAGGGCCAGTGTCTGAGGGCTTTCAAGCCAGATGGAGAAACAACATAGAGAAAATTTTCCAATTCTCTAGTGAATGGGACAATGTGCTGCTCAGGCTACTTGCCCGTTCGTAGATGTAAGGGGCTCGGCTAGAGACGTCTGTTGAGCATGGTGGGAGCTCTGTGGAGGCAGAGTCTCCCCAGCTCCTATAACTTAGAAGGTTCTCAATAATCACTGTGCAGTGACTGCATGGGACTCGGGTTGCCTCTCCAGTCCTATCTGATGACTGCATTCTTGCTCTCCTGCTCCCAAGGTTCCCTCTGTCCTGGGTCCTGGTAGTCTGTGTGTGTGTGAGACAGAGAGAGAGGCAGAGAGAGGGACAGATGGGGACAGACAGACAGGAAGGGAGCGATAAAAGCATCAATTTTTTCGCTGCGGCACCTTAGTTATTCATTGCTTATTTTCTCATATGTGCTTTGACTGGGGGGGGGGGGGCTGCTACAGCAGAATGAGTGACCCCTTGCTCAAGCCAGAGACCTTGGGTTCAAGCTGGTGAGCCTTGCTCAAACCAGATGAGCCCTCGCTCAAGCTGGTGACCTCGGGGTTTTGAACCTGGGTCCTCTGCATCCCAGTCCAATGCTCTATCCACTGTGCCACCACCTGGTCAGGCCTGGTAGTCTTTTTGTGACACAGAGAGGCAATGGGATTCTTCCAGCTTATGGCCAGGAGTGCCTGTCAGGAGAACTGAGTCTGCCTGTCACAGCACCATGTTCCTATTCTAATGTGTCTGTGCTCTAGGCCTTGGTTTCATGAACTGTGCCTCCCTCCCATGACCCTGGGATTTATTTTGGAAATGGATGGTATTATAATAGCTTAGGTCTCAGCTCCAACTCAATGTCATGCAATGAAGTCTTGCAGACCAAGAGGTGCTGTTGACCTGGTCCCGTTCTCTCATGGAAGGTTTTCATTGCTTGCCTAGGTCCCTCATTTCAAAGCAACAACAAGAAAATATTTTTGTAATCTGAATTGCTTCCGTCATCTGTGCCTTTCGTCAAGTCTTCAAATGGAACCTTATGAGAACAAAGGAAGAGAAGTTGAACGAAAGTAGGTCAGCTTGATGGCTTTGCGCGTAAGCACAAGACCCTGAAGGGGCACTCATTTCTAAAAACTGTAGGCCTCCTGTTAAAACAACAACACACGACAACAAAATAAGATGTCTCTGGGAGCGGTCTGGTTCCTGGACGTTTGCCAACATTGCGCTGCTTGAACTTGAAGGAGGGTCATTTTGAGTTGTACACTGCTGGGAGACCCCAAGGAATCAGTTTTTCTGACCCAAGTTTCTGTTCCCCTTTCCCTTAGAGCTAGACTCTTGAAATCCATTTTCTTGTCCTCAGTGAATAAGCCTAATTTCTTTATCATGACTTTCTAAGACTCTCAGGAAGGTGTGACGGGGGCTCCTTTGGACTCACTGGGCATCATTTGGGTCAGTATTTCTTGATACTTTGATGGTCACCAATCATGCAATGGATGGGGTAAGGCTGAAGCAAACACACGTGCAGGTTTTCTGCAGTCACAGGCCTGGAGGGAGACTTGGGAAGATGAGAACATCCTATGGTGTCTTTGGAAGAATAATTTTGAGTTTCTGAAGGAATGTTTCTATGGCTTTGGCCTTGGTGTTGCTGCTTCTGTATTTGTTCGAGTATCGACCAGAGCAGTGAGGACCTCTCAGTGCCATTTCCCTCCTTCAAAAAAGCAAGCACCCTCAGGAAACCCAGATGTCCCCCTCCGGAGGCTGGCTGGATACTTGCCTGCGTGCTAGGGGAGCGGACGCTTAACTGGGAGGTTGGGGCGGAGGGACAGTAGGCTGTGGCTATCCCCACTGTTGACCTCTACAGCAAATCTGTCCCACTTCTGCACAGTGGGCTGGCTGAGGGGCCTGAGGAGAAGCCATGGAGCCCTGTCCTCAGGTTCACCTAAGGGGCTCATCTTCCAAACGAAGCCACTGCCTTCTTCCTCCAGAGCACAAAGTAGGCCCAAGGTTGAGCATATAGGACGAGAGGTTTCATGACCCCAAGGGTTGTTACTGGAATAAGAACAACCCCTTCCTCTCTGAGGCAAAATTTCCTTCTCTGAGTCGTTTAAAAAAATTAGACAGGATGACTCAGCTGTTTGCTCTGAAATTCACTAACACCACGAGTCTTTGAGAAGTCACAGTTCAGATGGGAGGTTCCACGAAGATCCCTGACCTAGACCTGTATGACTCCTAGATGGCCAGGAGGAGTGAGCGCCATCAGGAGGCAGAGGGGTGCATATTGCCTTGTGTGACGCAGTGAGTCAGGGGCACCTGGGAATGGAGCCTCTGAGCCCAGCACCAGTGCCCTCTGGATCAGCCAGGACACCTTCCCTCTTCGCGGCAGGTCCTCTGCCAGGGTGCTGACTTGTCCCGTGCCAGGGAGACATGCCTACCTGTGTGCACGGGAGAGCAGACACACCTACCTGTGTGCACCAGAGTGCAGATGCGTTCACTCTCCTCCCTGCCCCGCACGCTGTTAAGGCTGATTTCGTATTCGGTAGCTGGGTACAGCTTGGTGATGGTGAATTCTGTCACAGTGCTGGGCACCACTGAGCTGTCCAGCCGTCCCACTAAGGAAGAGCAGAAGCCACAGTTAACATACAGTGGAATCACTTCTCAGCGCAGCTCAGGGGCAGTCTCCATGGGAGCTCCCGGGAGCACTGGGTCAGGGAGCACGGCTGGGTGCAAGGATCAGCTCTCAGTGCAGAAGGAAGAGAAGGTTTGCCGACTGGGAATGTTGGAGCTTGGAAACCTTGCATGCTGGTTCCACCCCCTCATTTTATAGGCTCTTTGGAGCAAAGAAAAAAAGAACTATTTAGGTGGTTTCCTAGCACGCTGGTCTTTTTAAAGGCAGTATAGAGGGTCTGGCTGCAAAGAGTGGTTCACGCTGACCAGAGACGCAGTAGCCTGGAAAACTACCCCATCCCTCGCGGGCAGTGAGTGTGCCCTCCACCAATGCCATGTGCACCAGTGAGAACTGGCAGGATGTAGGTGAGGTCTGGGCCAACTTCCTCTGACTCATAACTCGGCTGGAGTGGTAGAAATAGGACCACCGTCACTGCAGTTCCTTCCAAGCCTTCATCTAGTTCTGCTGGCACTGCCCAACTAGTCTCAGACTTAACTCTCTCAGGGATGTGCACGTGACCCTGGCTCTTGGCAGATTATGTTAGGGCTCGTTGCGCTCACGACATTGCCGAGTAATAGTGGCCAGTTACCTCTGCTGGTGAAGGGCCTACCTTCTGGGTAACTGCAATCAGCCTTGTATGAGGAGTCCAGAGTGCAGGCTTCCTCAGCTGCTCCTCAACCCCCCCCCCCCCAATCTGATGGAATGTGCCACCGAGAGGGGGACAAATGCCAGCAGTGGGTGATGGCCTCTCGGATATGCTACTCTTCCCATAATAACCTTCGCCCGGCTCCAAATCCTGTTCGTCTTTGAGAAGTTGCACAACCTTATTACCTTGTGTTGGCCGGTAGGATACTCGGTAGTAATCAAAAGGCGCAACAGGAGGGCTCCAGGAGACCACAACCGAGTCCTTGGTCACGTTGTTGATTGTGATGTCTTTGGGGGGATCGATTCCTGTAAGGAACCCAGTGGTTGTGGGAAAAAGACAGAGGGCACAGTGTGAAAAAGGAATTCCTATCCCTGTTTGTTTTTCACGGGCACCAAGGACTGATGGTGGCCCAGAAGCAGACGAGGCCTTACTGCGGGCTAGGGCACCCTTCACAGCAGGGTCACGCTGAAGTCTCGCCTGCAGCCTCACAGGTATGGCCCACGTCACGTTCACGGAGGATATTTTAATAACATAAAGTCAAGCTGGCCAGGTCTGTGCCTTGTAGCAACTATTACCCGCCTGGAGGCCAACTGGGAAGATTCAAGTTCCTATGTTTTGTGTTGAACCAGGAGGAACACGACCATTTTCTCTCGGGCAAACTCAACTTCTCCTGGACAAAAGCATTGGCCTCAGTGAACTTGCTGAGCAGCCAGGAGATGGCTCGGCAGGAGAGAAACAGGTGTCTCCTCTGTGCAGAAGGGTTTCCTCACAGAGACTAGCTCTCCCCAGAGCGTTCTCCTAGGCTTGAAGGGGGAGGATGTTGGGATCAACACCTTTAAGCCCTGGCCTCCTCAAGACATGCGGCCCACCCGACCTTCTGAATGGGAGTTCCCATCTTATGCATTTTATGCAACTCGGAGAGAAGTGGCTTTTCCACAACAGCTCACAGAACCCCTTTAGCCAGATGAGGTGGCCCCCAGCTCCTGGGGCGAAATTCATTGACGTGTCAAAGGCGATGGTGGGAACCCCTTCGTCACCCTCTGTCAGGTCCTCCGGCCTCACCTGTGGTGATAGAGCCCACGATGGGCTCGGAGGTCACCGTGCCGTGGACAGCTACCAGGTTCACGATGTACTCGGTGGCCGGCTGCAGGCCCATCAGGACAGCGTGCCTCTTGGTGGCATCCAGGGACACCTCCATCGTCTCTTCCTCTTTCTCCCGGGGGCTGTAGTTCAGAAGAAGTCTGTCTGCTGGAGGGGACGGGTCACTCCAGGTGATGTTCACGCTGGAGGAGGTCACGTGAGAAAAGTGCAAATGCGAGATGGGGCGGAAGCCTGTGAAGCAGAGGAGAGGGACGGTTGTGAGCATGCGCGGGGTGGGGGGAGGGGCGGCACCGGGGTGGCGGAGTAGTCTCACTGAAGGGACCTGCTGTCCTTGCTGATAAGGACCACATGTCCCCCGCTGAGCCAGAGGCTCCCCCTCCTCAGGCTCCAATCCTGCTCCTCCCTCCACGCCACATGCTGAGAAATGAATGCCCTCAGGGGAGTGAAACCAGCATCACCTCTATGAGTTATTCATCCTAGGATCCAGGATTTATTTATTTATTTATGTATGCATGTATTTATTTTTTTGAATTTTAAGATTTTGTTGATATTTTACAGAAAGGAGGGGGGAGGGGGAGAGAGAGAGAGAGAGAGAGAGAGAGAGAAGGGGGGAGGAGCAGGAAGCAACAACTCTTGGTAGCTGTTTCCTGTATGTGCCTTGACCAGGCAAGCTCAGGGTTTAAAACCAGCAAACCTCAGCATTCCAGGTTGACACTTTATCCACTGCGCCACCACAGGTCAGGCTTTAAAACTCTGTCCGGGGAGGAATTTAACATGATCCTGTGGGTCTTCGGAACGCCCACTGATTTAGTGCCGGTGGGCAAAGAGGGGCAGAATCAACCACTCTGTCTGGGCTATGCAAAATCAGACACAGATTTTCAGCTATGTGGGTAGCTGTGTTCACCTCTCCCCTTGACTTTCTTTCTTTCTTTTTTTTCTTTTTTTCTTTTTTTTTACAGAGAGAGGGATAGATAGGGATGGACAGACAAACAGGAATGGAGAGAGATGAGAAGCATCAATCATCAGTTTTTTATTGCGACACCTTAGTTGTTCATTGATTGCTTTCTCATATGTGCCTTGACCATGAGCCTTCAGCAGACCAAGTAACCCCTTGCTCGAGCCAGCGACCTTGGGTCCAAGATGGTGAGCTTTGCTCAAACCAGATGAGCCTGTGCTCAAGCTGGCGACCTTGGGGTCTCGAACCTGGGTCCTCTGCATCTCAGTCCTACGCTCTGTCCACTGTGCCACCGCCTGGTCAGGCTTCCCTTGACTTTCAAACATTCCCTCATTTTTCTTTTTTAAGATTTTATTTACTCATTTTAAAGAGGGAAGAAAGAGAGAGAGAGAGAGAGAGAGAGAGGGAGAAAGAGAAGGGGGGAGGAGCAGGAAGCATTAACTCTCATATGTGCCTTGACCAGGCAAGCCTGGGGTTTTGAACTGGTGACCTCAGCGTTCCAGGTCTTCGTGTTATCCACTGCGCCACCATAGGTCAGGCGCAACCATTCCCTCTGGATGATTTACTAGTTTCTCCTCTATCTGTTCTTTCCCTACCCACACTCCTTTCTAGATGAAGTGGAGCCCTGGGACCCGGAAGACCTGCTCACACTAATTCCCACTGACCCCAAACCCTGCCGCACTGGCGCTGCCCTGGTACCTGTGAAGGCATCCACAGTAGACTCTAAGCTCTGCTGCCGACCCCTCTCAGCAGTGATGGAAATGATGTACTCCGCCCCGGGCTCTAGGTCGGTCAGTGTGTACGAGGTCTTGTCCTTGGGCACAGTGACTTCGGAGGCGATTCCCGAGGATGGGGTAAAGGTGATTCGGTAGTGGTCGATAGGGCCGCTGGCCTTGGTCCAGATGAGGGAGATGGCAGTCTCCGAGGAGGCTGTCACCATGAGGTCTCGAGGACTGTCAAGCTCTGTGGATAAACACAAGGAGCCTGTTGGACACGGGTTCTGCAGGAAGGCCAGTATTTATTGGAATCGTCCCCTACCCTGCTGTGGATTTCTAAGCTATCAGCAGGCCCGCTGAGTGTGAGGATCAGCTTATCCCTGCTGCCACTTAGCTCACTTTGTGTTAAGCACCTTCCGTTTGAATGGTGGCCGGGAGCTTGGCAGACAGATGGGCAGTCTGCAGAAAGGCGTGATTAGCTGGCTGCCGATTTTCACACTCTCCAAATTCACGGTCTCCCGGCCTTCTCAGTAAGCCAGTCCGCCAAAAGGAGCTGCTGGTAAGGCTGGGTCATTCCTGGCAACAGGAGCCACCCCTGTTCCCAAGGTCATTTTGACTGACCTGGCCATGGGTGTTCAGGCAACTAGATCTGAGGCCTCCTGGGGACCCATGTCCACGAGGCTCTCTAGAGAGGACGCCTGTGCTCAGCCCCGAGCTTGTGACTAAGGTACTAGAGGAGCTTTGAAGTAAAACTGCTGGATCAGAGGAGTAAGGGTCTCAAGTGGACTTTTCTGTTGCCCCTAGATTCCATGGCTGTCTCCATGTCTAGCCCTTCACCCCTCTGGCCTTTCTCAGGGCTCCTGCGGTACACAGTAGGAGATACCGCATTCTGCCTGCTGTGGGGTGATCTGGAGGAAATATGACCTGCTGTGATGCCAACTTCTTTGGGATTCCCCACCTCTGCTCTGGACAGCTCTGGACAGCCCTTTGACCATAAAGGACCATGCACAGATGTATGGGGAAGAGGGTGGGACTCCATCCTGGAGGTCAGAGGTCAGGGGTCAGGTGCAGGGGAACAAAGAGCCAGAGGCGGATGTTGTTCCCAGGCTGATAGCTGTTGCCCAGGTACCAGCTCACTGGGGAGCATCACCCCTGATCAGTCATTGTCAGGGCAACCTCCACGGCTCCTCAGGATTCAGGGTACCCTGATTGTCTGCGCCGTTTCTCCTACTCACCGGTCCTGGCGTTCATGGTGGCAGGAATGCTTTGCTGCGAGCTCATAACAGCAGATATTCCGATTCCATACTCAGTGCCTGGTACCAGATCTATCAGTAGATGCAGAGACAAATGTTATTTTGTGTTTGTGTCAGGGTAGGAAAGCTGAAAGGGGGGGAAGCAAGCCATCTTAGACTCCTGTCCGGAACTTGTGTTTAGTTGTGCTGAATCCCCCTAATCTTACCTATTAGGAAATCCCAACCTCACCACCTAGGAAATCCATTAAGTCAACAGGATGAAGTGGTCAGTGCAGAGCTTCTCTCTTTGCTGTTGATCTCCTTGTCAGTGACCTTCAGAAGAGTGCTCTCCTATGGAAGGTGTTTCTGTGGTACTTAGAGTCTCAGGTTGACTACAACTAGTGAAGTGAGTTCTTGCTTAAGCTGTGAATCGGGGAGTGTGTGATCTAGAGGGACTGCACAGACAGAGGCCGGCCCAGTATTTCTCGGACATTATACATGAGGACTAAGCTATACTTTTTGAAGACAGTGACTGAAGCCCTATGGGGAGTGACAGTGGGTGGTCTTTCTGAGCACAAGTCTGTCAGACCTTTCACGTGGGGCACACAGAAGCCCTGTTGCTGTGGATTCTCTGTCAAGGTTGATAATTCAGGCCCCTAGATATGGATCCAATTTTAGGATGACCTCTAGGGGACTCTGGAAAGATGGAGGAAAATACAAGGAAAAACTGTCCAACTAAAAAGTGTAAACCTCTCTGGGAAAACCCTCTGAGGATCGCCGGGAAGCCTCCCAGGACATGTGGGATCATCTGGAGTGTCTCTGTGTTCTCTTCCATACTGATTTTCAGGCTAAGTGGTTTGACTGGTATACTCATTTCCCATGGATCCTCTAACTAATTACCACACCGAGGGGCTCAGAGCCGCACAAATCTATTATTTTACAGTTCATGAGCCTAAAGTCTATAATGGTCCAGCAGGTCTGCATTCCTCCGGAAAGTGTGGGAGATGCCATTTCGCTGCCTCTTCCTGCTTCTAGAGGCCGCCTGTGTAGGTCCCCTCCATCCTCAAGGCCAGGACGAGAACGCCTTCCAATCTGTTTCCTGCTCTGACCTCCGCCTCCATGGCCACTTCTTCTACTCTGACTCTGATCTCCTGTACCCCTCTTGTAAGGACCCTGCGATGACATTGGGCCCACCTGTACAAATACAAGATACTCTCCTCACCTGAAGAGCCATAACTTAATCACATCTACAGATTCCTTTTTGTCATGGAAGATGACATCGTCACAGCTGCCAGGCAATAGAATGTGGACATCTTTGGGGGACATTTTTTTTTTTTTGGCATCAAACTGACCCTCCCTGATGAGGACTGGGATTGTACAAAAATGCAACATGATCAAAGCATTAGCCCTGCCCCCACCCCCCATGGCCAGTCTGAGCCCTTGTGGCGAACTCTTTGTGGGGCCCTGTGCGGGCCACCAGAGCTCTGACTGATGACCATGCTCTTCTGCATTTACAGACCTTTGTTCTTTACAGAACACCTGAGTGTTGTTGGACCCGCACCACAACCTCGAGACCACAGTGGGATGGAGAGCCTTTTCCATCTGCATGAGTTTCCGGGGCTTCCATGACCAATGACCATAAACTGTATGGCTTAAAACAACAGAAATGTCGTCTCTCACAGTTCTGGAGTCCAGAGGCCAAAATCAAGGTGTTTGCAGGGCTATGCTCCTTGCAAAGGCTCTAAGGGGCAAATCCTCCCCTGCCCTTCCTGGCTTGGGTGGGGCCGGCGCATCTTGCCTTTCCTTGGCTGAGAGCTGCCCCACCCCGGGCTGCCTCTGTGGTCCAGAGCATCACAGTCAGCTTGGGCTGCCACGGCAAACGACCATGGACCCGAGGGCTCAGACCAGACTTATTTCTCACACTTCTGTAGGCTGAGAAGTCCACGATCAAATCACTGGCAGATTTGGTCTGGGAAGACCCTAGTTCCTGGATCACAGACAGTGGTCCCCTTGTTCTGACGTGACATGGCAGAAAGTGTGAGGGAGCTCTGTGGAGTTTCTTTCCTAAGGTCACTAATCCCATTCACGAGGGCTCTACCCTCATGACCTAATCACTCCCCAAAGGTCCCATCTACTGAACATATGGAGATTCTAACATGAATTATAGGGGGACACATTCAGTCCATAACACATGGCATTCCTCCTATGGGTCTCTGGTCTTCTTGTCTGAAAAAGACACGATCACACTGGATTTAGGGCCCACCCGAATCCCTTATGACTTCCTCTTGATTTTATCTGGTCTTCAGGACACCTGTTGTTGGTTTGCTGTTCTGATGAAACCAGTGATTCTGGGAGTCTGGTGTCAGTGTGGAGCTGGCCCCCTGGCAGGGCCCAGCACTTGTCACTAGATTGACAGGCTGATTGCAGTGCCCCAGATCTGTTCGCAGCACACATTTATCTCCGTCACGAGTCCCAGGTACATCCTTGGTTGGAGAAATTAGATTACCTTTGGGACATAAACTACTTCTCCCAGGCACTGATCGAGACCTTCAATTGCCTATAATGAAGTAGAAATTCCCCGACGTAGATGAAGGGTGACAGATGGAGGGAGGAAGAAAGAAATTACATGTTGTCGAGCGGATCTAACATGTAATGTTTTCATCCAAGTTTCTTATTTATGAAGCGTAAATGAAATGTTCAATAATTTACAACGGAATCATCTCCTTCCAGAAGACCGTGGAGTGGAATTTCAAGTACTTCCTTCCCAGGCCTTCCGTCTGGGGAGCGGGGAAGTGGGACTCGCTTTATAGGTCCCTGCTTGCCATTTGCCTTTGATTTTTAGCAGCTTTCTTCCTGTGCTACAAGTGATTGTTGCTCTTTGCCAGCAGGTAAGGAGGCCGTTCTGCGGGGGAAGGAGACGTGTTTCTGAGGCGTGCGCAGTACACTCACGTTTCCATATGCGGAGGGCTCCGGAGGCCTTCTCACGTTCTCAAGAGCTCATTGCTCCCTATCGGGGCTCCCTTTCTCCATTCGACTCCTGCAAGCGGCAGCAGGGAAATGGCTGTTCCCTCCCTTAACAATAGCCGAGAGCACTCCTCCCTCAGGAAACCACCAGGCTCCCTCTCCTATAGAAGAACCTTCTTCAGCTCGGAGGTTGACACTATTCTCAACGCGCTCACTGTGCGCCCGTTCCCCTCGGAACCCCTACACAACACACGGCGCACCTGCTCACTAGACATGATCCAGGGGCTCCCCGTTGCCTGGCACAGGGCTGTGAACTGGGGATGCCAGAGTGAGCTGAATGCATATCTCCCTTGCCTTTCATGAGATTTAAAAATCTGCCCTGAAGAAAGAAGGAAAACAATATTTCTCAAGCACCTACATTAGGCCAAGCACTGAGCTGCAGGCAACAGGTAATCTAGGAAAAAAAAAAAAAAAAAAAAGGAGGGATAAAAAAATTGAAGGAGAATTTTGGAGCGTCTAATGGTCAAGAATACCTTATTAGCTCCAGGTTCTTAGAGGACCATAGGGTGCATCTCCTTTAATTCCCCCACACTTCTGCCGGGAGGGCCTGACTGATGAGCCAACAGGAGCTCGGAGAGAGGGGTCCATTCCTTGATCAAGGCCACAGAGCTCAGTGTACAATTAAACTGGGTTTGGAACCCCAGTCCTCTGTTCTTTCTGATACATCTTAGCATGGTCCCGCCCCTTAAAGTCTTACAGGTGGGAAGAGGGAAGGGGGTAAGTGAACTGGAACTGGAGATTGGTGCCGTACCAAGGGGGGCCACCTAAGCAAACCACTTTGGGAGGGCTGACATAGCGAAGGCTTTTGAGAGAAGGGACTCGGGTTGAACCTTGAAAGCTAGTCAAGGTTAGGCAAGGGTGTGGAGTTCTCCAGTGGTCAGGGTGGGGCATGGGAGCAGGAAGAGCCTAATCAGGGCTAGAGAGCAACAGGAACTAGCAAATTCTAGAAACTGGAGGCTTGGCTGGGTTCAGGGGGACATGGAGAAATATGGACTCTTTCCACCTCTGACCCACTGGGCTCCCCTCCTGAGTCCTGTGAAGCATAAGCCCACCAGACTGGGGTGCAGGGGTTGGTGGCCCCAGTGCATTTGTAGGTCACCTGCCTTCAAAGGGGGAGCAAACCAGGGATCCTGTCCCTAAGGACTTTGCAGTCAATCTTTTAGTTTTTAGAGACATTTTGTTATTATATTGTTATTAGTTTTCATGTAGGTCTCCTCACTAGACTCCTTGGTCTTTGAATCAAGGGATTTGATTTTTTATATTTTAATTCAGTATGTAGCATAGTGGAAAAAATATATATATGGCATAGAGAAGCCCCATGCCTGGGTGGCCTGGTGGGAATGTTGGGAAGACTTTCAAGAAAGAAATCAGAATGTGGTTTAGAGGGTTGGGGCACATGTGGCAGGAGAAAGGGCATTGCACGCAGAGGAAATAAAACATGCGAAGGCAGACCTGATCAAATACTTCATGAAAACCAGGGATGTAGGGCCCCCCATAGGGAAGTTGCCAACAGTGGAATTTGGGCACCAGAGGCTCATAGATGGGGTAATATTTGGGGACAACAATCTTCTGGGAGCCCCTGGAATCATACCACATAGGCAGCCATCTACTTTGCAATGTGAGGGAGGTCAAAGGTCCCAGGCCCCACCGTCCTTTCCTTCTTGGGTAATGGTAGATGCTTCCTCGGGGCTCCCCGAATGAGTCAGGCTGGGGCAGACATCTCCCTGCTTTTTGGGTATAGATGATGTCCAAGCGTCAAGACAAGAGGCCAGTTCCATGCTAACGTTAGGGAGGAGACTGGCCCCAAAAACAAATTTAAAAGTTATAGTAAGACCTAGGGATGCTCTCAGAGACTACTTTCTTGGCTGAGGAGATTTGTGAGAACACGGCTCTTCAGCCCTGCTCTACAGGAACACCCTTCGCTGGCGGTTCCCACCTGGCTCTTCTCCTGGTCCCCTCGCCCCGCCCTTTACCATAAGGGGACAGACACCTACGGGTCTCAGTGAGGAAGAGCACAATGGGGGCTTCTGCCCTCTTCTCCTCTACTTGGGTCTCTGCAGCCCACTCCCCACCTTCTGGCCCCTAGAAGGTGGCACTGTGTTCAGAGGAACCTTACAAAAGTAACCACTTGGGGTCACGGTCACTGTGGCTTCGCCCACAGGAGGCTGAGCACAGCCTGGGTCCGGCCCCAGACCCATTGCCCGTCTCCTCCTTCTCAGAAGAGCCTGCAGGGCGATGCAGGTCTGGCACCAGAGCTGGCTGTTGTGCCCAAGCACGACAGGGGTGCAGACGGGGTGAAGCGAACTACAAGTGCCTTGGTCAGCCCTGACTCGCCAGCCAGACCCCCCCACGTCTCTCGGATTCCCTCACGGCCAACCCTCCTGCGGACAAGCACCTCTCCTGCCTTCCTACCTCAGGGAGCCCATCTTCCAACCAGGAGGCCCCAGGAGAAAGTGGGTTGGGTAGAGGCCTTCGTTGCAGCCATCACAGGGACAGTTTGAAGGTGGGGGTGTGGCGTGCACCTGGCGGTCGGTCTTGGCTTTCTGACAATCCTGTGCTGCTCCGTGATGTCTGTAGGAATCGTCCAGCCCCCAGCTTTCCCCAGCCCTGTTGGTGATTTTTCCTATTAGCGTCTTGTTGATGAGGTCGAGGTAGTCACACGCAGAGACAGGCAGCTGGTTGGGGAGTGACATCCGAAGGCACGCAAGGTGGGAGGGCTGGGCCGACTGGGCCCTGGAGGACGGGACCCCCTGCTCACTGGCCATACGGGTTGCTCCTTTGGCCTTTCTCCAGGCCACGGGGCTGTCCAGTAGGGACTGCTATTCATGAAGGAGGACCCAGCAAGGAGTGTAGACAGCTGGGGACAATGCTAGGCCCTTCCCAATGCCAGGTGTGGGTCACCTCAGGTGCAGAGGCCAGAGCAGGGTGTGCAATGCGCACTGGTCCCAGGCAGGGCTTCCTGACCAAATTCCAGTCCTGGATGAGAAGCGCCTTCCTTCCTTCCCGCTTTCGCTACTCCCTCCTTCCTTCCAATAGGAGTTTTCCCCTAAGGTTTATAATTTTGCATTACTGCCCAGAAAACAGTGGTGGCACAGTCCCTGGCAGGTGCTACCAGTTCTAACTTCGAGGTCCCTTGATGAGCCTGTAAAGTACATCGCACTCGGGGGACCTGTTTGGGACTCCTGGTTTGGTACACAAGCCAAGCAGACATCATCTGGGCTGAGAGGCTGAGCCTAAAAAAAACTTATCACTATGGACACAGAAGCCACTGGAGTGGAGAAAAGAATATCACAGCAAACACGGAGCCTGCTGTTCGGAAACAGGTCCCAGTCCAGAGGGAATTCCTGAGGCACGGCCGCGAGAGGAGGAGTAGAAGGGAACGTTTGGTAGGCCATGCTCCAGCCTGGCCTCTGTGCTGCAAAGGGTGAGGTCTGTGAAGGGGGCGGGGTTGGCAGCACATGCTTCGAGCCCTCAGTATGACTTGGACACCCAGAGTCGAGAAGGGCCTGGGTTCCACAGCAAGAGGGTAAATGGCGGCTGTGGAGACAAGGGCTTCTGCAGGGATGGGCAAACACAGGCACCAGAGGACTCCCAGGGTGTAGAACCAGCAGTAAGAATAAAGGGGTGGGAACTTGTGTCAATGCAATGCCAGGTTGCCATGGATTCGGGTCTAAGCTTTGTGGGGACTAAAAACAACAAAAGGTCAAACAGCCATTGAACGTTCACTGGGTACCAGTCTCCATCCTAAGTGCTTATATATCCAGGTCTACGTGGTCGCATTTAATCCTCGCCACAACCCTATGAGGCAGGCATGATGCCCTCCTCAAGGTCAGGGACCTAAAGAAATTTGCTCAGGGACGCACCTCTCTGAAGCTGATCTCAAATCAGAGTGGGCGACTTTAGAAGCCATGCCCTAAGTGAGTGCTCCTTACCTACAGCATAAACACAGGTCACCTGGGGCTCTTCTTTTTTTTTTCATTTTTAGAGAGGAGAGAGAGAGAGACAGAGAGGAAAAGAGAGGAAAGAGAGACAGAGAGAGAGAGAAGGGGGGAGGAGCTGGAAGCATCAACTCCCATATGTGCCTTGACCAGGCAAGCCCAGGGTTTTGAACCGGTGACCTCAGCATTTCCAGGTCGACACTTATCCACTGCGCCACCACAGGTCAGGCACCTGGGGCTCTTCTAAAATGCACGCTCCGACTTGGTAGATCTGGGAGGAGAGTGCTCTTACATGATGCCCTGGCTGCTGGTCCCCACACCCCACTTTGAGAAGCAAGGTTCTCCACTCTGCCACGCTGATGAAAGGAGGTCATCCTAAATTATCCATCAGCTCACAGACCTCCTCCTCCTCCTCAACTATTATCAGCCACATATGGA
Source organism: Saccopteryx bilineata (assembly GCF_036850765.1). Classification (NCBI taxonomy): domain Eukaryota; kingdom Metazoa; phylum Chordata; class Mammalia; order Chiroptera; family Emballonuridae; genus Saccopteryx; species Saccopteryx bilineata. The sequence continues at coordinate 285,281,700 of NC_089491.1, forward strand.
GTACTAGTTCTCTGTGCTAGAAGTGCTACCTAAAACTCATTAAATACATAGTCGCATTAAAGTCTCACCATGACATTATGAGCTTAAGAAGTATCATCCCCATTTTGCAGATGGTGAGACAGAGGCTTAGAAAGGTGACATCAGTAGCCCCAAATCACACCAGAAGTGTCTAAGCCCAGATACAGAGTCCCAAGTCCTGGCTCTTAATATGTTCTACAAAGCAAAGCATTCAAAGAAACCCGGGGCAAAGCACTGGGACCTCCTGCTAGGAGCCCCAGATTATTTTTTGATGAGGGGATGGGGAGGGTGCGGGGATGGGGGTGGGGTGGGGGAGAGAGTTAAAGTTTCCAGGAAGGGATTGCTGCAGATGAGCCTTCCCACCCCAGGTGCCCTTCCCACCCCAGGCCAGGGTCTTGTTTTAGAAATGCAAATAAACTTTGTGTTTGGAACCAGAAAAAAAGGGGGCCTTTGGAGACTGATAAACTTTGTCTTTTGTATCCAAGTTAGGGAGTGAGGGCAAAAACACAGCTATGTAGAGCTGGGGTCAAGAATCTCCCTCATTCTGCCTTCCCTCCATCGCGGTCCTTCCTTCTGTTCCCCCAGCAGCCACCGCAGGAGAGCCAGTGGTCCTTGTAATTTTCATCTCAGCAAGTATGGACATACTTGATTTCCTTATGTGCCTATAAACTCTTTAGTCTCAGAAAGCCGTTTGCCTTTATAAATCTCCCTAGCAGTGAACTCCCTGGGATAATTATGAGTAATATATATTTGTAGGTTAATTTCATCAGCCCCACTCCAATCAAAAAAATCGATCCATCCAAGCGCACGCCTCCATCATAATTTTTCCTCTCCCTGTAAACCCACAGCATTGACATCGTGATTGTCCCTTACTTTCTATGTCTTTGGTAAGAGCAGCGATGGAATGCGAGGCTTTCTACTGGGACTCAGAGCTGCCCCCAAGTCACAGCCATGCCCCTTGCTAGCTCTGTGAGCTTGGGCAAGTTTCCAAAGGGCGTAAGCCTCAGTTTTCATATCCATAAAATGGGAATGCTAATATCCCTCGTGATGTTGTGAAGATGACATGAACTATAACTACGAGACGGTCTCTGGAATAACAGAAATGATCAATGAAGGTAGAGTTTTTCTCCCCCTGCCCCCGGAAGAGGGAAATAATGACTAGGATGTGACAAGGTTTGTCTCTGTTTCTCTCATGGTTTTATGGTATACCCGCCATCCAAACAGCTAGCCGTCATCCTTGGAAACTGCTAATTGCCAGATCAGCCTGAGGCTCCAGGCAGGCAGGCTGCTCTTAGAGTCAGCTCCCTCCTGCATCATTTCAGCTTTTCGGTTTAGCTTCATTTTTGTGAATGTCTCCAGCTCTCTGCAAAGGCCCTTCCGCCAGCTGGTCTGTGCCTGCTCCGTCTAATTCACCCCCATTAACCTGCTTGGTCAGCATGTCTTCCCATCTCCTGGCTGTGTTTTCAGGAGTGTGTCTGCCTGGAAAAGGCATTTATTATATTTACGTTAACCGGCCTCATTTGGCAAGGCGGTCCAGGATTTCAGGGCAGGAGCAAAGCGGATTCGATTGCACTGCCCTTGATGACTGCGTGCACTCTCTGCGGCATCTCCCTCGTCTGCCAAGACAGTAAACGTGCCCGCAGGAAGCCGAGACACAGCTCACCAGAGTGCGTGCAAGCCCGTCGGCAACCCTGGTCCACAGCCGCTTTGTGCAGTCTCCATAGAAAACACGACCCTGTTTCAAGTCATCTACCTTTCGGTGAAGCCTCCCAGGCAGGCCTTCTGGGATAGGGGTGTCTGAAGCCCCAGAGGGAGCACTGGCTGGACCCCTGTCCTCACGGGGACAGGGAATACTCCCCAGCCAGGCAGCATGGTGACCTTGGGTACCGTCTTAGTCTACACTACCATCATCATCTCTCCCATTGACTCTGGCACAGCCTCGTGACCAATCTCTGGCTCTGGTCCTGCCCCCTGCTCCATCCCTTCTCCACACTGCAGCTGTGCAAACCTGGGTATTACACCACCTTATTCAAAATCACTGCATGACCCCCACTCACTCTGCATAGGGTGCAGGAGGCCTGACCAGGCTCTCATCACTGGGCTCTTGTCGTCTGTGCTCCAGTCACAATGAACATTTACAGTTTCATTCATTCATTCACCCATTAATTAATTAATTAATTCCTCCATCCACCCACTGCTTATCTAGCACACCGGGGAGCCAATGATGAGCAAAACAAACGCGATCCACCTCTCCCAGAGATTAAGGTTGAGGGTAGACAGTGGCACTTGAATCACCACACCACAGTGTGCAGTGACAAACTGAAGGGTGCTGGGAGGTGGGTGGTAACCAGGGAGATGAGACTACAGGACAGGCTCCCCAAGAAGTGACAAGTGAACTGAGAGCCGAGAGGGAAGCAGACATAACTCAGAGGACAGGGTGGCAGGTGAGCTTGACAGGGAGTGGGCACAGCATGTAAGCCCTGAGGCAGGAGGGAATGACATTTGAAAAACTGAAAGGAAGACCCACGCCTGGGGGCCTTTAGCTCAGGGAACACCAGGGGTCGTGGGAGTAAGAAGAGACCAGAGAAGACAGCAAAGCCAGGCAAGGTCTCTCTGCTAAGGTTTGGGGAAGAGCAATGGAAGTCCCTGAAATAAAGGCACGAGGGATGGCATAATCAGAAAGTAAAACAGTACATGACAGTGGCAAGAACAGCTAATGGCATTCAGTGGAGAGCCGTAGACATATACCATATGATAGGTATTCAAAGAGTCAATCAGTGGCATTTGGCTGTGGTTGGCTATGGTTGGCTGGGATTGGCTGTGGTTGGCTATGGTTGGCTGGGATTGGCTGTGGTTGGTCGTGGTTGGCCAGGATTGGCTGGGATTGGCTGTGGTTGGCTATGGTTGACCGGGATTGGCAGGGATTGGCTGTGGTTGGCTATAGAGAAGGTGGACTGGGGAGAGACCTGTGAGGGTGAGACTCAGGGGCCAGTGTTCACTCACCAGTGAGGGTGGTTCTTGTGGTTGGACCGATGCTCTTGGGTACCAGCAGCTCATGGTACTGCTCGCCCGCCAGGGTGCTGTACACAACCCTGTACTCCTGCACCTCTGCCTCACTGTTGTCCCACTCAAGGTCCAGGCTGGTCGCTGTGCGGGGACCCACCCGCAGGTTCTTGGGGGCGTCAATCTCTGAAAAGAGTCAGACATCATCAAGATCACACACAATAATGTGCCTGTGTCGCGCATCTTGAATACACACAAGTTTGCGGTGACAGTCCACACCTCCTGACACCCTGCCTCAAGTGTGAGTGACCCCAGGTTGGCCATGACAGATTCACGAGAAGTCTGGAAAGTTTTACTTGGGAGTTAGATATCAACACACTTTGCTCTTGCCCCATTACCATTCAGAATTTCCAGTGGCATTCAGGGGTCCTCAAACTTTTTATAAAAACCGCCCACTTTTGCAGTGCTGGTCAACCTGGTCCCTACCGTGCAACCAAACAGCTCTGTGATTGACCCATCATGAAAGCTGGAACGCCCACTAGTGGGCGGTAGGGACAAAAGCTGAGACCACGTCGAAGTGATTGGGACGAAATGGAGTCAGATGAAATGGGACCACTGAGCAAAAAGAAGGCTGTCAATTACAACATTCTGAAACTGTCTTCCTCTGATTTACCTGAAGAAAATTCTAGACACAGGGCTGACAAAGGTAGGTCTATAGTTTTTATGTCTGGAAAAATATCTAATACAAGAATAAATAACAATAAAAGAGTAAGCTTTACTGTATACCCACGTTTGCCGGCCCTGTCCATGGGGGATGTGATGTGTGGAAAGAAGTGGGCTTTGGAGTTGGGCCTCTGTCTGAGCCCCAGCTCTGCCATGGGACCCTGGGCAAGTCTCGCCCCCTCACTGGGCCTGGATGGCCACGTCTGTAAAATGGGCTAATAATTTTGACATTTTAGACTGTTGTGAGGATTAGACAATGCAAATGAAGTGCATGGCATGGCGCCTGGTATAAGAATAGGTGCTCAGGCCCTGGGCAGACTGACTGTTGCTCCTGAAGCTCTGAGTCCCAACAACAGGGCACCCCAGGGCTGGCTGTCTAGAGGCCCAGTAATTCCAACACAAGGAAGAGACCACTATCATTGAGGACTCTCCCATCATTTCAGGGACTGGTTCTCTTAAGGATCATTTTAGCAGGAAGCACACAGGTCACTGGTTACGAAGTAATAGGCACTGGCAGGAAAAACCGCCACCTAAAACCTTCCAAGTAGGGGCCCTCGCTGGTTGGCTCAGCAGTAGAGCTTTGGCCCGGATTATGAAAGACCTGGGTTTGATTCCTGGCCAGGGCACACAGGAGAAGCAACCATCTGCTTTTCTACCCTTTCCCCTCTATATTCTCTTTGTCTCTCTCTTCCCCTCCCGCAGCCAAGGCTCCATTGAAGCAAAGTTGGCCCGGTGCTGAGGATGGCACCATGGCCTCCGCCTCAGGCACTAGAATGGCTCCGGTCGCAACAGAGCAACCCCTAGATGGGCAGAGCATCGCCCCCTGGTGGGCATGCTGGGTAGATCCCAGTCAGGCGCATGCGGGAGTCTGTCTCTCTGCCTCCTTGCTTCTCACTTCAGGAAAATAATAATAATAATAAAAAAAGAACCCAAACTTCTAAGTAGGTCTTATCTTTGAAACTCAGGTTTAATTTTGGAGTGAACCAGCCATTTGTTCTGAGGAAGCCTGGACAAACCTTTTTTTTTTTTTTTTTGTATTTTTCTGAAGTTGGAAACGGAGGCAAACAGACTCCCACATGCACCCTACCGGGATCCACCCAGCATGCCCACCAGGGGGCGATGCTCTGCCCATCTGGGGTGTTGCTCTGTTGCGACCAGAGCCATTCTAGCGCCTGAGGCAGAGGCCACAGAGCCATCCTCAGCGCCCAGGCCAACTTTGCTCCAATGGAGCCTCGGCTGCGGGAGGGGAAGAGAGAGACAGAGAGGAAGGAGAGGGGGAGGGGTGGAGAAGCAGATGGGCGCTTCTCCTGTGTGCCCTGGCCGGGAATCGAACCTGGGACTCCTGCATGCCAGGCCGACGCTCTACCACTGAGCCAACCGGCCAGGGCTTGGATAGACTGTTTTAATTTACAAATGCCGGGCAAGGGTGCCCCTGCTGTTCCTGGGAAAGTGCGGGACTCAGTCTGTGAGCGGCAGCTTCAGGGTAAGGAGTGTCCATTTCATGGTGGGGACTGGTCTTTGGGCAGATATGTTTCTTTTTCTGAGAAGCATTTCCTTACTCAGTGTGGCTGTGGCAACCGGAGGCTGTGCCTTCTCGAATTGCTGTGGGCGGAACTTCTCTAGTGTTTGGGTGGAGAGGAGGGCGGGCTGAGAGACCGCGGGAGGACTGCTCCACACCACATGCTGCCCAGTCTCATGCCAGCGGAGAGGCTGGGACAGGGGACCAAACTGGTTTGGGGTGTGCGGCTGGAATAGGACTGCAGATGAGCTAGAGTTAGGGTTCAGGCTGCATCCTGTACTTTAAAATCCCAGACCCTGGAAACTCCGGTTTTTATTTTCTGGTAGATGGTTTTGTTTTTGCACCAGGGCTGTGCCCTGTGAGTAGGGCACAGTGCTTTCTCTGAAAGGACCAGACATTTCCAATGTCCATGATGCCAGAGGAGGTCAAGCCTGAGGATGAGGGCCTGGCGGGTGGGGGTGTCTTAGGACAGGCATGGAGGGAAGTGTTTGTTCTCCTGAGTCTTGAAAACAGACATCCAGGAGGGCAGCTGAAGACCAGCCCGAGGGTGGGAGCTGGGCTGGGCCCTGTGGCACGTGGGCAAGCCAGGGGCAAGGGCAAGACAAATGTCTAGTGGGGGCCCAATGGAGGAACGGGGGGCTCTGGACTCTGGTAATAGCCATATCTAGTCTCTAGAACATAAAGTAGATCCAGCAATTTTCCTGCTGAAAACTGGCCTCTTGCTTCCTATCACAAACTCCTGACAGTGACCTGCAGGCTCTGTGTGATCAGGCCCCACCAGCTTCTTAGACATCATGTTGTAACATGTCCCCCTGACTCACTGTGCCCCAGCCACTGCCTTTGTTCCTACTCCTGAAACACACTGAACTTATTCCTACCTCAGGCCCTTTGCACTGGCTGCTGCTTTTGCCTGAAATGCTCTTGCCTGGAATCCTCAGCTGGATCAGGTCACGTAAGTCTTGATTCAAATGTCCCCTCCTCTGAGAGGTGTTTCTGAACTGCTCTCTCTACATCATCTGGGTCACTTCTCAGCATCGTGCTCGTGACAGACATGACCCTGTGTGCTTCTCTCCAGCTTCCTTGTCCAGTTTCCCCCAGTGGAACATAACTCATGAGAACTGGGATCTTGTCCACCTTGTTTATTCTGTAGCCTCAGTGCGTAGGACAGTTCTTGGTACCTAGCAGGTATTTAGTACACATCAAGTGACTGAGTGACTAATGTCAGTTCTCTGTCCTGTCTGTTCCCTTAAAGCCATTAGAAAAGTCTTGTCAGACACTGCAGCTGCAGGGCTCGGAAGGTGCCTGGGACAAAGTGGTTCAGGGACACACACAGCCTTGCCTAAAAGCAGCCTGAGCAGGTTGTGGCTCTGATGGCTGTGAGTTGGACCTTTGTGTTGGTGTCCTGGGGCTGCTGTAACAACGTCCCACGTCCCAGGTGATGGAAACAACAAAATGTCCCATGGACTGGAAGTCTGAGACCGAGTGTCAGCAGGGCAGCTTCCTCCTGATGACCGCATGGGAGAGTCGGTTTCATGCCCCTCTCTGGCGGTCGCTGGCACCTTTGGGCTCCTTGGCTTGCAGAGAATCACCCCATCCCTGCCTTTGTCTTCATGAGGTGCTCTCCCTGTGTGCATGTCTGTCTCTGTGTCCAAATTCCCCCTTTTTATAAGGACACAGTCAGAGTGGAATAAGGCCCACCCCAATGACTTTCTCTTAATTTGATCATCCAAATAATTTCACATACACAGCTCCTGAGGGGTAAGGCTTCCACATCTTTGTGTGGGACACGATTCAACTCATAACAGCGTTCAAGAGAGGTCCAGGGTATTCAGGTTAAAGTGGTCATCTCTGGTTGGGCAAAAACCCTGGTGGCTACATTCAGTACCTCGAGGGGTATGCTCAGAGAGAAGTCCCCCAGCAGGCAGAAAATGTCCCAGGAACACCCCTGAAACTAACACCGGAGGTCCAGGTGGGGTGGGGTGGGTCTGGAGACCAGCCTCGGAGCTTCCTGGGGCCGGCACCCTCTCACTGTGGGCCTCGGTGGGCTCCCATCCGGGCCTTTGCCTTTTCCGAGCAGCTCTAAGACCCAGGCAAACATTCCACTCACCAGGCAGGAAGCAAATCTCTGTTTTAATTGTCTGTGCAATTAGCATACTCCCGGAGTTGAAGCCATCACCTGGAAAAGCACTTTGGCTAATGTGAATTTAAGCGGAGTTCTGAAATGACTGAGGGCCCAACTGCGAGGGTCTAGGCACGCTCATCATTCAACCGGCACCTGCCAGCCCCGGGCAGGAGGGTTTATTCGCCAGGCTGCTCACGTCCCCCCCCACACACACACCCCCACACCCCCAGGGGCAGAGAGAGGCAGGGCGGGGGGTGCAGGCCGGGGCCACATGGAGACAGCAGCCGCCTAGCAGCTGCCAGTCCTCCTGGCAAACAGAGAACCAGGCCGCCACGGACCGAAACGCAGGACGGGGTTTCCAGGAGGCAGAGCGAAATCGTCTCAATTGGAATTTTCCTGGGCCGCCAGCCAGTCCTGCCTCCATCTTGTCAACCTATAGCCCAAGCATTTGCTTTTCATCCATTTCTCAAGAACCTGCGCCCCCCTTCTGTGCGTTTTTCAAACTCCTTATCTGAGCAAAGCACAAAGCAACCACTTTTCAAACAGAAGCTATTCTAGAAAGAATGCAGGACTCGTCACCCACAGGCGACCCTACAACCTAAGCGGGAGGTATTGTGGGGTGCAAGGGGCGGGGCAGGAAAGGCTGACCTTGAATTCACCATGGAGGGGCCCTGGGTGAGGTGGGACCTCACGCAAGGCCCTGAGCAGTTCGGGTGAGGTGAGGGAGAAGAAGGGAAGGGAATGGGCAGATTTTACTTTATTTTAAAGGTGTGTTCAGTCCCTGAGCTGCCGAGGCGTGTTCTGTAAGAAATCTGACCAACGCCCCCGGGTGGGGTGGAGTCCAGTACAGGGGCTAGAGAGGGGCTCCTTCAGAATCAGACCCTTCCATCAATGCCCACACTCAATCCTTTTTTCCAAGGAAGCTTGGCCCCTCTCAATGTTTCCTTCTGTGTGGAGGGAGCCCCGTGGGTAAGACTCCTAATCTCGGTCTTTCCTCACTCTGGAGAGGATGAACTGAGCACGGTGGTGAGTTCTGTAGCAGGACCTGGGCATGACCCTCTGGTCCCTTCTCTTGTGGGAACCAGTGTCCCCAGGAGTCAGGCCTCTGCTTGTTCCTCTGTGCCATATCTCTGTACCTGAGTAACCCCCCAACTTCCACCACAAGAGAGACTTGCTCAGGTCCATGGGGGAGTTAGTTTGCAAGCCCATCTGCCTCTAATACTAAGCTAAGTGCTTATGAATCCAAGGGATATTTTGGCCTCCTCCTGTCTTATTCTTTGCCTTATTAAACAAATAGAGGAGCCTGACCAGGTGGTGGCGCAGTAGATAGAATGTCGGACTGGGATACAGAAGACTCAGGTTTGAAACCCCGAGGTCGCTGGCTTGAGTTGCAGGGTCGCTGGCTTGAGCATGGGATCATAGACATGACTCAATGATTGCTGGCTTGATTGAGCCCAAAGGTCACTGGCTTGAAGCCCAAGATTGCTGGCTTGAGCAAGGAGTCACTTGCTCTGCTGTAGCCCTCCGGTCAAGGCACATATGAGAAAGCAATCAATAAACAATGAAGGAGCCACAACAAAGAATTGATGCTTCTCATCTCTCTCCCTTCCTGCCTATCTGTCCCTATCTGTCCCTCTGTCACACAAAAAAACAAAATAAAGAAACAAAAAAAGAGGTAGAGGATTGGGGTGCTATTTATTGAACCTCCCTGATGTCCCCCAATTGGCTTACTCCACCTAATAACAGGCTCGTAGGCCACAAGCCTAGGCAGGATGCATGAAGGAGTGACTCTCCTTGTACTGTACCCTGTAAGAGATGCTGGCTCTTAGATCTTACCAATGCTAGCAGCTTCCTTTGATCCCTGGAATGACTGAGTTGGCAGACACATTCCTTGATATGTGACCTCCCCAGG